>NC_092469.1:18552954-18878636 GCF_047495875.1 Pithys albifrons albifrons
ACTTACTGCAGGACAGAAGTCCTCTGCCCCTAGAACAAGGGCAACAGAGACTATTACTTTCTTAAATTACTTTTTGTATGTATTGTTTGCATTGCTACTAACCATGAATTAAGTTAAGAACTAAAATTTGTAATTGCATTTGGCTTTAGCCAAAACGCCAAAAATTGCTAAATTTGCATTATGAATTTAGCTGAAATTTAAAATCAAAACTTGCGTGTGACCCTTGTCACATATCCAAAATCCTTCAAGAACTGACTGCTGTATTTGTATTCAAATACCAGCATTTTGATGAATGAAACAAACTTTGGAAAGTCCTATGAAATTCCAGAGACCTGGAGATTCCATCTCTAAAAGTAAGTCAATGGAAAAACACTGTCATTGAAATTATCCAAAATCAGACCTCAGATGCTATTGCAACTTCAGAAAAGTCCAGAGTTTGTCTCATGTAGTACAAATCAAGTAACTCTTGCAAAGTTTCCACAAACCAACTTCATGGTTACTGAACCTAACCAACTCTTTAGTTATGTTTATCATTAGTGTTTTGCATTATAGTTAGCTGTAAGATTTAATACTATAGTTTTTGTTTATCTTTTTAGTGTAATGCTAAGTTTAAGTAGTAGAATCCAGACAAAATTTTTGAGTTTTGTCTGTTTCTAAAGGGGGGACTTGATGCCGAAGGGGTTTTTGTTCTGATTTTCACATTTTGTAGATTTTAGGAACACAGTAGTTGTAGATTTTTAGAGGGTTAATATTTCTAACAGTCTAAGTTTAATGCCTTTCTATCTCTACCCCTGTCCCAGAACAGGGAGCTCAAATTCCTTTAGTTAATTAATCTTGTTTAGACTCCTTTCCAAGGTAAAGAGCTGAAGGATATCAGAAGGCCTACAGAATGAAACATAAACATAGGTCAGAGTGACCCAAAAGCCAGAATTGGATGAGCTCCAAGAGACCTTTGTGTGCCTGAGGAAGAAGAGCTGATGAAGACAGAGGGTCCTGACGACCCCAGACCCAATTCCAGGGGGTTGGACCAGGGGTGGGACTGGGGCTGGACTGAGTAATGTGTAAAGCAATGATTGGAGGGATCTTATTATAAAAGCCATAGAAACAAGAACTAAGACACATGCATGTCATCCTGTATTCCTGTGGGCTGTAGGCCCTGTGTTATTAAAGGACCTTTACTTTTTATCTTACCCTACACTAACGTGGCTCGAAGTCCTGTTTTTGGGGGGAAGGGTCATTCACGGCATCACTGCCCAGAACAAGCAAGGGCTCCAGCTGCTTCAAGCTGCCTTTGCTTGCTGAGAACATGCCAGATGTGACAGGAATGTCTCCACATCAAGTGTTGCTCCAGAAAATGTGTTAGAGAGAGGAAAAGCAGCGAGCCCCTGTGCCATCCTGCTCTGTGCCAGGCAGAGGGGCAGCACAGCCACTGGCATCAAACAGCACCAGAGGGGTGGGATTGAGGGTTTGCAGGGCTCTGCCTTTTATTCTCTCATGATGGAACTCGTTAGGGACCTGCTGAGGTGTCCCAGTAATCCCAGTAAATCAGGATGACTGGTGGCATTGAGTGCTCTTGGGGTCTGGGCCATGAGTGCTGCATTAAATCAGAGATTGGTTTCCTTCAGGGCTGCTGAATAAGGCCCAGATTTCCAGCAGCAAAGTGTCCAAGAGAAGTGTCTGCCTCTTGAACCTGAGGATCAATTCAGGATCAACTGTTCATGTTTTTGCTTGGGTAAATCAAAAATATCTGAGCTCTTTCAGCCTTTCCAAATTGCACTTTTTCCCCTCTGTAGCTGACTGAGGCCAACTCATTTATGCACTGCAGGAGAGTTATTCCCTCTGTCCCAAGGGAAGGGAAGGAAGACTCAGGCATGTCTGGAGCCAGACAGGGATAAGGTTGCAAGGAATTGCCCTCCCCACTCCAAACACACCCCATGATCACACACCAGTGATTTGCTTTTCTGTCTCACTGTTTATGTTCAACCTGCCAGGACAATCTTCCCTCTGGAATTCAACTGAACCTCAGCCTTTGACTTCCCTCCTCTCCAGAGAGGGTTTTATCCTGACACACAAAAATCAGGCAGCTCAGACATAAATTCAGTGTCTTGAGTTCCAAACAGTGGCTTTCCAAATTGCACCTTCATTATGTAAATTAAAGCCATTTATAACCACTGAGAGTAGATAAAACACTCTTGGGCTGGGTGTGTTTGAAGCTTGAAGCCTCCAGAGGAACCAGAGCTTGTCCTGCTGCTTGGTCCTTGTGTCCATGAGCACCAACCTGCTCATCCTCCAGAGTGAAGAAGGCAGGTTTAAATTCAGAGTTTAACCATTTTAATCTGAAAGGAAATGCATGGATAGAGGAAGTTAATTTGTTTGTCATGCTCAGGCTTGTCTTAGTGTAAGACTCCTCATCAGAAATAATAAATTCATGCCCTTTTTTCCTTCTGAAATACTGGAAAGGTATAATTATATTATGATTTATTTGACAACATCAAGACCAGGACCTGAAATATTTACTCAGGTAAAATTAGAAACCCAGGAGAGTGATCAATCATTCACAACTAGAGAACTGTGATTCCTTCTATGTCCATTTAGCAGACTGAGTGCAGAATAACCACATTGGTGGGACCTCTGACAGATGCAAAGAATAAAATTCAGGCTTCTTGATTTCTAATGCCCTTGCAGTCCAAGCTTTATGAATTCTCCCAGGTGCTACAACTTTGGATGTAAACAGGAAAACTTCTTATGGAGTGTTTAATTACTTAGGAAGTATTTAATTGTATGTAGAGACAAAGGTAGACCACAAATCGGGGTGAAAAACTGCCCACCAAGGAGCTGTTGATGGATGGGGCAACAAGTTGACTTGAGACAGAACAAGCAGAATGTCTCTGAGAGAATTATCCCTATTCTCAAGCCTGAATTTTCAGGTAAATCAGTACATAGAAAATTATTTTTCATGTCTAATTTATGTGCAGTAAAAAGACCATAAAATTCTCCATAATCTGCATTTGTTTAATTTCCAGCTGTCTCAGGAAGATGAAGAATTGCCACCATAACTCCAACTCTTGATGTGGGTTTAGTTAACAAAACACTTTGTTACATCCCTCCAGAAGTCTTGACACTAATAGTCCATTTTTCAGCTTCTTTATTCAGCTGAATGGTGAGCTCAGAATAATAAAATATGATGGAATTGCTGTTGACCAAAATGATGATTTAATTAAAATTCCAGTAGCTGAGCAGGCAGGTGACAACACCTGAATCCCAGACCGAGGTCAGCTGGTGAGATGGAAGTTATTCCTGTTTAATAATTTCCTGCTGAAGAATTTGGGGGGTTGTTTTGTAGCCTGTCAAAGATGAGACAGGATTTTGTGTCATTGGTCTTGTCCCTTGGGAATGAGCTGCACAGAGGAAATCTCCCACAGCTCATTTCAGAAATCATTTGCTGAATCTGTAAGAAGTTGGGTTTGCTTATTCAGTGGAGTGATGCTGGTTTGCATCAGGTATTTCCTTGGATTTTCAACAAATCCTTCAAATACAGGGAATGGGAATAAAATTGTGGAGCTTGAGATGTGCTGTGTGTGGAAAGACTCCCAGCCCCACCTACCCCATGCAGGTGCATTTTGGCCAAAACACCCTGGAAATGATGCTGTTCACACCTTTGCTTTCAGAACAGAAGATCCACTGAAATTCTGCAAGTTGAACAGATCTCCCTTCTGACTTTGGGTCTCTTAGGAAAGTTGTGCTCCAATGGGGGAAAAAACCCCACCAAACCAACCCAAGTCTGCCATTTTATTCAGGCTACAGGAGGTTTTTTTGCTGTTTGCAAACAGCAGTGTCTGCCAAGTTCTTCCTCCCAGCTTTTCTCAGCTGCCTGCACAGAACACAACTATTGATGTGCTCATCCCTTCCTCTCCCACAGATGCTGCTCTGGCAAATCTCGCCAAATGGCCACCAAAAATGTCACTCAGGAGAAGCATTTTCCAGATTTCCCTGCCAGCATGAGCTGTGTCATCTCACTGTGGGTCAAATGGAGCTCGTCCTTGCCTCTGTCCCCTAAAAAATTCATTAGGGAGCCATAGGAGAGCTCACAATTAGCTGTGAGTGCCTTGTAGCAGATGTTAAATATTGTAACACTGATATCAGCTTTTTGCTGTGAGATCTGAAATTCTAGAAACCTTATTCATTAGAAGGGAATGGTTACTCTCATTTTAAGGGATTGGAAAGAGGAATTTAGGAGATGAGTTAGCAAGAGCTGATTAATAAAACTTCCACCCCAGCCCTCACCTGGAGTGTGCTGAGGTTTAAGCTGCTCACACCCTCTCTTGTTCATGCAGTGATGCTCCAACAGGGATCCCACTGAAAGTACAACTCCAAGAGGCCTCCCCTGGGCCACTGAACACTGATTTGATACATGTTTCTCAAGCAGAGGCACAAGGCAACATTAAATCAGGTACCTTGAGCAGGACAAGCAGGAGATGGAGAGCAGAGATATTGAGAAGAAAGAGACTGAGGGGCTGGAGAGGGGCCAGAGAAGAGCAATGAGGCTGGAGAAGGGACTGGAGCACAAGTGCTGTGGGGAGAGGCTGAGGGAGCTGGGGGTGTTTAGCCTGGAGAAGAGGAGGCTCAGAGGTGACCTCAGCACTGTCTGGAACTGCCTGAAGGGAAGTTCTGGCCAGGTGGGGGTTGGTCTCTTCTCCCAGGCACTCAGCAATAGGACAAGGGGGCACGATGGGCTCAAGCTCTGCCAGGGGAAACTGAAGTTGGAGATGAGAAAAAACTTCTTTGCAGAGAGAGTGCTCAGGCATTGGAATGGGCTGCCCAGAGAGGGGGTGGATTCCCCATCCCTGAAGATTTTTAAACGCAGATTGGCCGTGGCACTGAGTGCCATGATCTGGTAAAGGGACTGGAGTTGGACCAAGGGTTGGACTTGATGATCTTGGAGGTCTTTTCCAACCCAATCCATTCTATGATTCTATGATTATATTTAAGACTACAAATTGAGGGAATGAAGGTGAGGATTTCTGTGAGTCAGAGTCCATTTAGTGCATTTCACTCCATTCCATTCCATTCCGTTCCATTCCATTCCATTCCATTCCATTCCATTCCATTCCATTCCATTCCATTCCATTCCTTTCCTACTGGTGGGGAAAGAGAGGGAAGGACAGCCCTGATATCTCTGTGGGAAGGTGTGAGAATGTGCCATGGAATAAGGACCTTGGTCTCTTTGACTCAGCTGAGCAGAGACGGGGCAAGGACACAACTGTGTCCTGAAACTGCATCCAGAGAGGTGGTGGATTCCCCATCCCTGGAGGTTTTTAACCTGAGCTTGGCCGTGGCACTGAGTGCCATGATCTGGTAAAGGGACTGGAGTTGGACCAAGGGTTGGACTTGATGATCTCGGAGGGCTTTTCCAACCCAATCCATTCAATGATTCTGTGATTCAAAGCAGAATAGAGATAAAAGCAACAAGGACTTTTAAGCCTGTTGTAATTTGCCTAATCCTGTTGAGAGGAATGTTTCCTGTGCTTTATTTCAGATAAGTAGTTTTAACATTTTCCTCCTGCAGATTATTGCTCTGTCTGGCTCGTCAGGCAGTGCTGAGTTCCACTCTCAAGGCATGGGCAGTTTGTGCTGCAAATACTGACAAGGAATTTTAAAATCCATCAATTCAGAAAGTTGGTTCTTAACGTTTTCCAGCTGAAGGGGCTGTGCTGTGCAGACCTAATGCCCATCCCTGTGTCCTTGGCAGAGCTCCCTCCAGGCAAAAAGCACCCAGTGCCAACTGCTGGGTGCAGACATTGCCAGGGGAAAGGTGTGACCCAGAGCAGAGCAGACAGCAGGGCCTCTCAGTGCCCTCCCAGCTGCCAGGGCTGTGCCCACCGAGGTGCCCTTGGTCCTGGGAGGGGCTCCCACCCTGCTCAGAGGACTAATTATAGCAGCTCCATCTGTTTAATTGGGGCTCTGAGCAGAACATGCTGCAGAGGGAGCCTGGGGGAGAGCAAGAGCTCACTCAGGTATGAATTGCAAATGCTCTGCAGCTTCACCCTGTGCTGGATAAACCCCCCCCAGGAGCAGCAAGACTTGTGCAGTTCCTGCCATCCCTGGCCAGGCTCCTGCACTTGGAGAGGGAGTTTCCTCCTGTGCAGGAGAATAACAGAAGTGTACAAGAGATCTGCTTAATATGTGGCCTCTCTTTGTCATACAGCAGGTTACTAAACATTCCTCAGAGCTCCTGGAGATATTTGGACATTTCAAAAGATATTTCAGACCATTTTAGAGAATTTTCTGCATGAGCTGAGTGCTAAACTCCTGGATTTTTTTGTTGATAGCTGTCAAAGGTCCCTTAAACACTAAAATCTCTTTGCAATGCCAAAGCCACCTGCAAAATGTTGAATGTTGTGCAGGAGTTTCTTTGTGTCTGCATTTACCATTACAGCCTTTTTCTCCTCAAAGCCACTGATGTTCCATCAGAGTACTTGGTGAGAAGTGATGCTGGAAATGTGATAAACAACAGGAAAACCTGATGCAGACTTGGCTCTAAACTCATCATTCTTACAGAAAAAAAAGACATTATTGAAACATGTTGCTAAATAAAAGCATATCAATTCTCACAGCATTTTATCAGTGGTTTGCTGATAACTCTCCAAACTCCACAGCAATGGGATGTGTTTCCAGTTTTCCAGTGGTGTCAGACTCTGCCTACCAGTTCAGCAAGAGACTTTATAGAAAAATTTATAGAAAAATTAGTGTTAAGCTGTCAAAAAAATGAACAACACTGGTGCTTCCTGATCCTTAATTTTCTGTACCTCCAGTTTCTGGAAAATGCATTATTTTGGGAGAGGGGGATGTGAAAACTGTTAAAGAAAACTCAGCTGTTCAAGAAAACTCAGCTTACCAAGACAGCAAAGAGGAAGCAGCTTTTGAGAACCTGGGAATTGTTTTTTCCTGAAAAAGAAACAAAGCATTTTGTCCTACTTTTCCAGAGATTAGCTTTTGTTTAATCTTCCAATCTTCTGGCATCCTGAATCACTGACTACTCTAATAGCAACACACCCATAATCCTTATGAAACATGTACTGATAATTCAGCCCAAGAAAAAATTCCTGTTTTACTTTTAGCTGCCACCCAAACCCTTGGGTTAAACTTTCTGCTTTTACAGAAAATAATGAAATGTGGGGGGGTTTTTTCCTCTTTTTTTTTTTGTTTTTGTTTGTTTCCCAGTGAATTCTCTAATCAAGGTATTCACACTTATTTCAGGCATCTTCCTCATAGATGGCCAGTCCTTACTGGGTTTCATTTCATATTCTCTTAGAGCAGAGCAAAGGTCCAACCTTCCCCTTCATCAGCAAACAAGTCAGAAAAGAAAACCTGGTGATTACAGGTGGTGTTTATAACTAAAGCTCTGATCTCACTTCACAGAAATCAACAGCTTTAGTTGTCTTTGGAAGAAAAGCAGCTGTTTTGTAAAAACAAAAAAAAAAAAAAGAAAATCTGGGGATAGAAAGCATTTGCAAAATGACAATATTTTCTGTTGATAAAAGGAAAATTATATTGAGAAAGGAACAGTTTAGACAAAAATGTCATGTCAATAATTCTTTTTAAAGACATTTCTTCAGTTTTATGCTCAGTTAAAAGGTTTGTATTCCCAATTTGCCACATTTTTCTCAAAAAATAACCATGCTGGGACTCCAGGTTGCACAGCAACAATCACACAAATCCACCTTCCAGCCCAGCTCCCTGTGCAGGGACTTGCCTTCTTCTCCTTGGCCACTGGGCTTCATTTTTCCCTTTATAATTTAGAATCATAGAATAGAATCATAGAATCGATTGGGTTGGAAAAGACCTCCAAGATCATCAAGTCCAACCCTTGGGCCAACTCCAGTCCCTTTACCAGATCATGGCACTCAGTGCCACGGCCAAGCTCAGTTGAAAAACCTCCAGGGATGGGGAATCCACCCCCTCTCTGGGCAGCCCATTCCAATCCCTGAGCACTCTCTCTGCAAAGAATTTCTTTCTGCTCTCCAACTTCAATTTCCCCTGGCAGAGCTTGAGCCCCTCGTGCCCCCTTGTCCTATTGCTGAGTGCCTGGGAGAAGAGACCAACCCCCACCTGGCCAGAACTTCCCTTCAGGCAGTTCCAGACAGTGCTGAGGTCACCTCTGAGCCTCCTCTTCTCCAGGCTGAACACCCCCAGCTCCCTCAGCCTCTCCCCACAGCACTTGTGCTCCAGTCCCTTCTCCAGCCTCGTTGCTCTTCTCTGGCCCCGCTCCAGCCCCTCAAGCTCTTTCCTCAACTGAGGGGCCCAGAACTGAACACAACACTCAAGGTGTGGCCTCCCCAAGGCAGAGTCCAGGGGAAGGGTCACTGCCCTGGGCCTGCTGGCCACGCTAGTTTGGATCCAGGCCAGGATCCCATTGGCCTTCTTGGCCACCTGGGCACACTGTTGGCTCCTGTTGAGTCTCCTGTCCCTCAGTCCCCCCAGGTCCCTCTGCCTGTCCCTCTCCAGCCACTCTGTGCCCAGCCTGGAGCGCTGCAGGGGGTTGTTGTGGCCAAAGGGCAGGACCTGCACTTGGCCTTGTTGAACTTCATCCCATTGGAATCAGCCCATCTCTCCAGTCTCTCCAGATCCCTCTGCAGAGCCCTCCTGCCTTCCAGCAGGTCGACACTCCCTCCCAGCTTGGTGTCATCAGCAAATTTGCTGATGATGGACTCAATCCCCTCATCTGAATCATCAATAAAGATGTTAAACAGGACTGGACCTCCTTCAGATCTCCCCACAAGCAAATCCTTCTGAGATGTTTTAAAAGCAGAGGGCTGAGAATGAGGGCATTAAATGCAAATATGAGACCACTGAGACAAATGGCAAATATTTATAATAAATCACTCTCCCTTCTTTACCTTGGACTGTGAACTCCTCGGAGGAGACATCCAGTCTCCCTACAGGGAACACACTCAGTGTACAATTTGCTGCACAGTAAGGGATGAGTAACCCTGTGCCAGACTTTGATTTGGGCATTTCAGCAGCTTAAGGTGAAGCCAAAATCTCTAAGGCCAGATTGGGTGATCAAAATCATGTTTGCTCTCACATTGCTGACCTGAATTCTCTTTAGGGTTTGTGGTTAGATTTTTTAGTCTGGTTCACTCACGTTTGATTTCAACAGAGATTTTTCTGTAGACAAAAGGCTGAGGTCTAAAGATCAATTCCTTTTATTGTTTCTTCCCACCTGCCTTTTGTTGCTTCTTCCCCCCCAGGTTTCAGAGGGATAAGGAGGAATTTGTTTGCTTTGCTGTAAACTTACATACATTGTATTTGCATTTGCAGGTGACAAAATAATCGCCTGATTTTTTAATTATTCTGTAATTTGGTCCACTTTGTATGTTAAAAAAAGAAGTCATTTGTTTCACCAGGAGCTTTTGAGCCATTAGTTGGAGCTTCCAGCCTGGAAAGACACAGTAGCCAAGTTTATGTGCTGCTTTCAGGGTGGATTCCTTGGGAAGGAGAGCTGGTCCTGAGCCTTCTGTGCCACTGATGTCTCTGAACTGTGAAAGGAGCCCGTCTGAAGTTATGAAAAACCTGCTGACTGTTTTAATAGGAGCAAAAAAACCCCAGAGGGTGCATAACACAGAAGTATTTTGCTGCTCTGTGTCCTGGGGAACTTATTGTGTCATTTTTCCTCCCTGGGGATATCACCTGCTACATAAAGATGTATGTTTGGGTAAGTGCCAGCTAGAGCTTTTCTCTGCATGTTTTGGTTCCTTGCAAAGAGATATAGAGCCCCAACAAGGGGAAAAAAACATCTCTGGGTTAATTAACAAGGTTGGAGGTGAGGGCCAGCTGAGATCATTATAAATTGTGAGGAACAGGAGCAGTCTGGACTTCCTGGGGCATTCTGACACCTGGGCTGAGTGGTCAGCATGTGGGCTGGTAAAAGGGAAAAAAAAAACAGCCAAAAAATCTTCTTTTCTGGAGAGAATTCATGCTGGAGGAAATGAGGTGGGTTTTATCTCTTAATCTTTAAGTTAGAATTAGTTTCTCTTGTGTTATTTGCTTATTGAGGATTTCACATGTCCCTTCTGTCCTATGGGGAGAGGCTGAGGGAGCTGGGGGTGTTCAGCCTGGAGAAGAGGAGGCTCAGAGGTGACCTCAGCACTGTCTGGAACTGCCTGAAGGGAAGTTCTGGCCAGGTGGGGGTTGGTCTCTTCTCCCAGGCACTCAGCAATAGGACAAGGGGGCACGACGGGCTCAAGCTCTGCCAGGGGAAATTGAAGTTGGAGAGCAGAAAAAACTTCTTTGCAGAGAGAGTGCTCAGGCATTGGAATGGGCTGCCCAGAGAGGGGGTGGATTCACCATCCCTGGAGGTTTTGAAACTGAGCTTGGCCATGGCACTGAGTGCCATGATCTGGTAAAGGGACTGGAGTTGGACCAAGGGTTGGACTTGCTGATCTCAGAGGTCTTTTCCAACCCAATCCATTCTATGATTCTGAGCACTGGAGGAAAACATTGTGTGCAAGTTATCTCTGCTGTGAGAAGCTGAGGGGTTTAATTAACTTGGAGCTTGGATGTTCTCCAGGTGGAGGAAAAGCAAGCCTGGAGTGCAGCGTGCTGGGAGCTGTCCAACATCCTTATCTTTGTAGTGACCACAACTCGTGTTTCTCCAGATCCTGTGTGCAGCTTTTGTTCCCAGCAGGAACCCTGGGCTGAGGAATTTCCTGATGGCACTCAGGAATAGTTGGTGGTGTGTTCTGGGGTCAAACCATGCTTTGGGCAATGAGCTGTTGCCCCTACCTGTGTAAATTCATGTGCTGTGAATTAACACCAACCTGTACAGCAAAAGGCACACACTGGGGGCAGCTGATTTGCTGTGGGCTGTTTGTAATCCATGGAATTATCCATCCCTGGCTCTGGATGCTCACACTGACTTTAAATTTTGGGATTTTTTTTCCTTTTTTTTCCCCTTCCCTTAACTGTAGGATACATTCCTGCCCTCTGGGCAAACCTGAATAAAACTTAATGTTAATTTGCAATCTCCCTGCCTTCATCCTGAGCTACCCAAGGTATTTCATTATTAATTTCACAGCTCTCAGAACCTCAGGGCAGCGCAGCACCTATAAAATCTCCAGTCTAGTGAACGATGTCTGTAGTTAGCGATGAGTGCAATGGTCTGCCGAGCTTAGGAATGGGCTCAGTCAGGTTTGTGTGGTTTGTGCTGCTTTGTCATGCAAGGGAGCTCGGAGACTTTTTCTCTCATTCTGCTGGGACGATACAGAGCAAGGCTCAGGTGGAAGGAGATTACAGAGGGGATAAGTGAAGATAAAAGCACGACAAAGATCTCTGGGTGATTCTGGTGTAAAGCTGAGCATTTAGAATAGGAAAGGCCCAGTTGATCACTGAGGAAGGAACTAGAAAAGCTCAAGTTGTATTTGTTACAACAAGGAAAGTGCCTTGAGTCAACTGTAGCAAGGAGCTTAGTGTGCAGGAGGAGTCTGGCAACCTTTAACGAGCTGTACGAGGTGCTGGAGAGCAGGGAGGGTGAGAGGGCACTGAGGAGGATGAGAGGGCACCCAGGAGGAGTGAGCAGGGAGGGTGAGAGGGCACTGAGGAGGATGAGAGGGCACCCAGGAGGAGTGTGCAGGGAGGGTGAGAGGGCACTAAGGAGGATGAGAGGGCACCCAGGAGGAGCGTGCAGGGAGGGTGAGAGGGCACTGAGGAGGATGAGAGGGCACCCAGGAGGAGTGTGCAGGGAGGGTGAGAGAGCACTGAGGAGTGTGCAGGGAGGATGAGAAGGCACTGAGGAGGAGTGTGCAGGAAGGAGTGAGAGGGCACTGAGGAGGAGTGTGCAGGGAGGCTGAGAGGGGCCGGGAGGAGGAGTGGGCAGGGAGGAGGAATGTGCAGGGAGGGTGAGAGGGCACCCAGGAGGAGTGAACAGGGAGGATGAGAAGGCACCGAGGAGGAGTGAGCAGGGAGGATGAGAAGGCACTGAGGAGGGGTGAGCAACAGCTAAAGGCAGCTCTGACAATCACTGCCCTCTGTGGTTATTCCTGGTGAAAACCTCTGGGCAAGACTTTTAGAGGGGTTAGAGTAGTATTGTATCATCTATGTCTGATTTTACACTTGTGCACCTTGTCCTAGTCCAACCAACAGCACAGGTGCTGCCAGGCAGGAGGTGTGAGGTGAAGGCAGCATGAGGTAGATGTAGGACAAGGTGTGAGGGTCAGGAACTATCAGACAGAAGGTGTGAGAACCTCCAGGGCAGAGCAGGATGCACTGCAGGGCCTTAATGGAGTGTTTTGGAGGTGGGATCTTAACTGTCAGAACATTTGGAGGGCTGGAGACACTTAGTCATGCTGAATTGTCTTTGCATGATTCAAATCCTACAAAACCAAGTCTGTTAATTATAAACAGGCCGACGTTTTGGCTTGGAAAGCAACATGTAATGATAGGACAGGGAGTAATGGCTTTAAACTGAGAGAGGGTGGATTAGAACAGTTATAAGGAATAAATTCTTCACTATTGGGGGTGATGAGGCTGTGGCTGCTCCATCCCTGGAAGTGTTCCAGGCCAGATTGGACAGTGCTTGGAACAACCTGGTCTAGTGGGAGGTGTCCCTGCCCATGGCAGGGGGTGGAATGGGATAAGCTTTAAGGTCCCTTCCAACCCCAACATGCAGTGTGCTTGCTGTGGGGTTTCATAGGCTGGAGACATCTGTATGAGCCTCTGATCAGATCAAATGAACTCTGATTTGGTAGTTCAAACATTAACAAAATAGAGAGGCTGTTAAATAACAAGGAGACCAGCACAGCAACTTGACTGTGAGGGTCCTGTTTGGCCCTAGAATTGGGCTCTGCTCTGTGTGGAACAGGGCTGGGAAGCAGCCCCTGAAGAGTGAGCACATCATCTGTCTGTGTGTGCTTCACTGCCTGGATAGAGGGGAAGAGTGGGAGGAAATCCTGAGCACTGCTGTCTCAGTGTTGGCTGAGCCCCAGAGCACTGTTCCTGCACACTCAGCTGCTCCCACTCGGACATTTGGAGCATATGTTGGGAAGATGCTCCTTCAGTAATTTTCTTCAGTCAGGAAAAGTCACAGAGTGACTGTGCTGGAGGGAGGCCAGTGCAAGGTTACAGAGACACACTTCACTCCTCAGAAGTGCAGCTGCAGGTCACAGCTGGGGAGATGCTCACTTAAAAACTGCCTGCTAAGGCCCAGTGGAGTTACTGATCCTCCTCCAGCCAAGGGATAAAAATGCATTTCCCCCATGCAGCACAACAGGCCCGAGTGGAAAGGAAGAAAAAGAACACTCCATCTGTAAAAATTTGAATCGTAGAATAGAATAGAATCATAGAATAGAATTGATTGGGTTGGAAAAGACCTTCAAGATCATCGAGTCCAACCCTTGGTCCAACTCTAGTCCCTTTACCAGATCATGGCACTCAGTGCCACGGCCAATCTGCGTTTAAAAATCTCTAGGGATGGGGAATCCACCCCCTCTCTGGGCAGCCCATTCCAATGCCTGAGCACTCTCTCTGCAAAGAAGTTTTTTCTGATCTCCAACTTCAACGTCCCCTGGCAGAGCTTGAGCCCATCGTGCCCCCTTGTCCTATTGCTGAGTGCCTGGGAGAAGAGACCAAGCCCCACCTGGCCAGAACTTCCCTTCAGGCAGTTCCAGACAGTGCTGAGGTCACCTCTGAGCCTCCTCTTCTCCAGGCTAAACACCCCCAGCTCCCTCAGCCTCTCCCCATAGGGCTTGTGCTCCAGTCCCTTCACCAGCCTCGTTGCTCTTCTCTGGACTCACTCCAGCACCTCAATATCCTTTCTGAACTGAGGGGCCCAGAACTGAACACAACACTCAAGGTGTGGCCTCCCCAAAGCAGAGTCCAGGGGAAGGGTCACTGCCCTGGGCCTGCTGGCCATGCTAGTTTGGATCCAGGCCAGGATCCCATTGGCCTTCTTGGCCACCTGGGCACACTGTTGGCTCCTGTTGAGCTTCCTGTCCCTCAGTCCCCCCAGGTCCCTCTGCCTGGCTGCTCTCCAGCCACTCTGTGCCCAGCCTGGAGCACTGCAGGGGGTTGTTGTGGCCAAAGGGCAGGACCTGCACTTGGCCTTGTTGAACTTCATCCCATTGGAATCAGCCCATCTCTCAAGTCTATCCAGATCCCTCTGCAGAGCCCTCCTGCAGCCATTTCTTATGGGCAAACCCACAGATTTCCTGGGGGAAAAAAAAAATCACCTCTTCTTCTAGCCCTGCTTCCCTGACATCTCCTAAGCCCCAGTGGTGCACAACAGTCCCTTGGGACCATTTCCTTGGGGAGATGTTGGCAGGGCTCAGCCCTGTGCAGGGTGTTCAGCTTGGAAGCCACTTGGCTTCCCCACCACGTCCTAGAAGAGGAAAACCTCCCAAGCTAACACAAGCTTGATTATTCAGCAGAAAAGCAGGGATGAGAAATGAGTGCTGTAGCTGGCCCGTTGTGTTCAGGGTGCTGCTCCAGGACTTTCTGGCTGCTTGTTCTGAATAAAGCAAGAGAATCACATCAATATCAGCAGTGCTTTGGCTGTTTAGCCACAGCTGAGCAAGCAAACAGCTCTGACTGTGCCAACTTCTCTCTCAAATAAATGTGCCCTTGAGGAGCAGGTTCAGCACCTCCTTGTAGTTATAACTGAAGTTTATTCTGCCTCATACACAGGGACACAACTGTTGTCTGAGAGTTTCCACGCTGGGATGTTCCTTGGTGTTGGTGACCCTTTGGTGGATCCTTTTCTCTTTGTTGGAAACAGACTGAATCTGGAATTGCATCCTTTTTATTCCTGTTTCCCACCAGAATCAGCCATCCTGGAAATCCCTGAACACCTTATAAAACTCCCTTCTTTTTGGAAATGGGAGTGTTTGGTGTAATATTATATATATGTAAAACTACAGTGTGCAGTGGTAGGAGTATAGATAAGAGTGACAATACAAAGGCTTGAGGTTGTGTCTATTTGGCTCTATTTGGATATAATTTGAAACTGATTTACTGATTTATTTTCTGTGTAGTGTTCCCTCCAATATTCTTGCTCTGTGTATTTTGGGGGTTGTTTGTTTTAATGACACTTGAGTAACAACTCAGAGACTGGAAACTTGATCACAGATTTATTCAGAAATGTGTAATTCTGAAGACAAAATGGAGCTCTTAATTCCGTTGGGACATCTCACAATTTCTGAATCACTTCTGGCACAAACCTCTTTGACCTTCAGTTTTCCTTGGGTATCTTTGTATCAGCATGAAATTAGTTTAATTTATTTAAGCATGAATACTCCCACCCTAATGAGCTGACAGTGTTATCTTGATCAGCTCTGGAAATGATTGTTCTAAATCCTGCACCATTCAAGGTATGAACGAGGAATCACAGCTAGAGGTGCTTTCAGCCTATGTGGTTTCACCCTCTCTCCCTAAAAATATCCCATGGAAAACACAGTAACTGTGCTGCAGGAGTCTATTCAGGGAGCTTTGCTCATATTTTTGTTCTTTAATCATGAGTAGCTCGAAGCTTTTTGTCTCTCTGAAGCTTTGAAATCTCCTCCAGTTTCTTGGAGCTGAGATGATTGTTGTGGAATTCTCATCCAAGAGTCTGTCAGAGGTAGGAGAGCTCTGACTGATCTGCTGTGGAGCTCTGACTGATCTGGTGATCAGAAAGGCTCAGGGTGGGCAGGGAGAAGTAAAACATCAGCCTAATGAACACTGAGGTAATTTGGAGAAGCAGGTCCTCAAGGCATGAGGTCTGAGCATTGTTACCTGCTTTGTTGTCCCGGTGAAGGGACTTCAAGAACAGTCATTTATAAGTGAAATTTTAATTAGAAAATGTTAATGGCTATTTTCTTAAAAGACTGTGTAAGACACTTAAAGGACAGGAGCTGTTGATTGAAGGACATCAAAGCACTTTCTTTGTTTTATTAGTATTCTCTGTTCATGAGTGCAATCCAATTATCTTTAGTGTTTCTCACACGGTACCTTTAAGGTTATGAATTTTAATAAGAAATGGCTTTAATGAGATGACTTTTTGTATAGCAAAGGAACAATTCCTGATGTGGGGGTCCCAAGCAGGCAGGTGAAAACAAAGCTTTGGCCCTGGGCAAGGACTTGCTCTGTGTCCTGCCTGTCTGGCCTGGATGTGGAGGGAAAGGCAAACAGTGGAACAGCAGCCAATGCTCAGCTGTTGGTCTGAAATCAGGAGAAACATCCTTGGATCCTCACAGAGGTTTCATCACCCTCAAGGTCAGTGTGAGTTGTACCTCACCTGCCTGAGCTTCAGGCACAAGGAAATTCTGTATCACTCTATTTATTCTTACTGAGAATAGTCACAGTTTTTGGATAAAATTATTTTGAGGAAGCTGAGACAAAACCTGCTGACTTTGTAGTTACTGTCCCACTGCTGAATGTTTGGCTGAATGCTGGAACTGGAAAGGAGGAAATTTCAGAAGATATTATGACTTCATTACATGCTTGCCTGGAGTTCTGTGCTAATACATTAAGTCCTAAATGATTTTTTTTTAAATCAAATGGTCAGGTATGAAGCAGTAGAGCTTGTCATTTAAGACTGGAAGCGTTTCAGCATGATTATGTTTTTATTACTTATTACTGATGACATAACAGGCTGTAACTTTGAGAAGAGAAACCCCTGAGGGGCCTTGTCCAGCCCTTTCTCTTTGGGCATGTGCTTGATCTTTCCAGCTGCTGGAGTTATGGCAAGAATCAAGTATGGAAATGAGGAAATCCAGGCTGGATTTGTATCCCTCTTCCTGAATCCACTGGAATAATCTGCTCAGGTGCTCCTTGAGCACTTCTGCTTAGTTGGATTTTCTTGGGGGTTTCTGGACTATTCTGAATGCAGCTCTTCCTTAGAGTGCAGTAGTTTTGGTTTGGGTTTTTCCCCCTCTATGAGCATTTTCCCTGGAATAAGGGAACTACAGGGACACTGAATTTTGGGGAAAATGAGTTTTTGAGGGTTATCTTCTCTCAGAAGTGAAATGATAAAAAAACAGGAGCACAGGGGGAGAGAAACAAACACCTCAGTTCTTTCTTTCTCTTCATCTTTTTCTTGTATCAATTTAGTCATCCAGGAATAAAAATAAAATAACACAGAGTATTATTTTTCATCCTAATACTAAAAATGAAGAGCTGGAGGTTCCTAACCAGGTCTGGAGCCTGTTTGTCAGGGCTTTGCTGGATATTGTGCCAGGGCTGGCACTTGGGAGGGGGGTTAAAGCCTCATGAAGCTCAGCTGACCCTTTGCTACAGAAAGAAACAGTTCAGAATAAGAAATTTAATACTCTAAATAAAATGTGCTGGAATATCTCACTTTTTACCATGCAGAAACCAGATTCCACTTATGAAAACGTGGCCTTTTTTGAGTTTTAACTTGAACATGTGGCTGATAATTTATTACTTGTAGAAGTTAAAACTTTCTAGTGCTTCCTCAGGGAATATGCTGTGCTTTTTCTTTCCCTGACCTTGTAGGTTTTCATCATTATTTATGGATTGCTGCGATGTATGAAAAGAATTTTCTGAATAAAAGAAGGGGGGAAAAAAAATCTTATATTGGGAATAAACCCAGAAGGGTCATGCTGAGTGTAACTTCTGTCAGCAGATGTGCTTAATTGATAAAAATCCCTGCAAAATACTGTTGGGGTGTGTTTGAAACAAAATTATTGATCAATGCAATTAAGTTCTGCTATAATTAATGCGTAGAATGTGCAGTGCACTCAGTGAATTCTTTTGAAATTTGCTCCTAAAATCATGTACTATTCCCTCCAATAAATGTGTGTGACTTAAATAATAAAGGAAGTAACTTTATAGTATGAATATTGGTGACTGGGTGTAAACTTCAGATTGCCAAAGACAGGTGAGAAGCAACTTGTGGGGGTCTAACAGAAGGTTAAAATAAAAGTACTGAACCTGTGCCACTTAAGGAGTTCATTACTGAAATATTCTGTCCATCTTCTGTGATGCTGCTGTGCCAGAGGAAAGTCAAAGAGGAGAAACCCCTGGAGAGGAGCTGGGAGGTACCAGGGCTGCAGGGAAACCTGGAATAACCTGCAGAATCCCTGAAGAAATGGGAATTAGAGCAGAGCAAAGGCTTCAAGCCTTCAATGCAGTTGCAACATCCTCAAAAATGTGCATTTAGCCCATGTCAAAACCCATCCATGTGCTTTGCTTGCAGGTCAGACCAGTTGGGAGGGTCCTGGGTGGTGTTTCCATGTGGGTCTGTGGCTGTAGCTGAGTTGCAGAGCAGGATGTCCACTAAATCCCCCAAAAAGCAGCCTGGTGGGGATTGTTGCAGCTCTCTACAACAGCAGGAGCTGTTGCTGTGTCAGGGTACCAATTAGAAGCATAAAAAGAGAATAGTGCATCAGTGAGGGCTGAACAATGTGCTTTCCCCCAGGTGATGGGAGCTCCTCCTCTGCTGTTTCTGGGATTTAGATTCAGGGGAAAAAAGGCTTTGAACTGAGAGAAACTGAGTGCCAGGCATCCAAACTGCTCTTTTAATTAATCTGGTTGTGAAATGATACGATCTTGGCAACGACGATATCTGCTAATTGTAACTGCTTGTTCTGAGTTTGTTACTCAGCTGAGTTACAAAGGCACTAAATGTTCCTCTCAACATGTTTTTCCCCTCCCCAGTTCCACAGTGAATCATGCAGGACGTTTTCTGTGGAAGCTGCTGCAGCCCAGGCCCAGCTATGGGAGGAGGACACAGTTGGAACCAGGAATGTGTGATGGTCCTGGTGCTGCTGAAGGTCCAAGCACTGACCTCCCTGTCATATGCTGGGGATTGGTTTGTTTGTTTGTTTTACCTTTCAGCACATTCTTGGGCTGTGTTTTGGAACAATTTACACAAGTTTAAACACTTTACTGAGTCAGGGTTTGGGTTCCTGTGATTCTGGGTACATGTGATGTCCACAGTCCCACCTACATTGATGTTCACAGTCCCACCTACACTGCAGACCCTGTTGGACTTGAAGATCTTAGAAGTACTTGAGCAGTAAAATCCCCAATATTTTCCCAGCCATCTACAAATTTAGAACAACAGGCTGGGCTGATTTTCTGTGAGACCATGTTGAACCAACTCCTGAACTAACAAGAAAATTTTTAATTAAAAAAAACCAAATCAGTTGTCCTACCTGATTAATTGTATTTCCAAAGTGTGTGTCAATGAGGAGAAATGTCTGTTAAAATGTGCAGCTATTCTGGATCAGGGTATGTGTCCCAGTAGGCACCTTTTATAGGGCCCTGGATAGGTCTGGGTCATTCCAGATGAGGGTGGGATTTTGTCTGGTTTACCATCTCAGCAGTTCTACTGTAGAAAATTGCTGGGGAAAAAAAAAATCCAACAAAAAACACATGAAAAAAACCAACAAAACCAATACCTAATTGTGGAAAAATAAAAGAAGTCAGATGGACCTTTGCATAAACCAGCAGAAATTCCACCATTTATGTGGCAAATATAAAAGCCTGTTATCTAATGTCAACTTGTTCCACTTGTGTTGGAACATCCCATGTATAATCTGCTGCAGTGCCTCTGCTTTAAATCATAAGGTCAATAGCAAGATAACCCAAGAGATTAATCCCAGGCACGTCATGGCCCTTGTGCCAACAACTGTGCTTTTCTGTGCTTGAGCTGTGCAGCTCAGGGAGGAGACTTTCTGAACACCAAATGCCTGCAGAACTCTGCAAAGTGACTGTGTTTGGTGTCCAGGTGGGAATTGGGGCAGTGCCTGGAAGTGCCTCCTGGGCTCCCAAACTGCCCCATGCTGTGCCAGGGCAGTGCCTGCCAAAAGCTGGTTCCAGGGAAAGGTCACTTCACCACAAAGTCATGGGGACCTTGGGGAGATTTAAGAAATGGAATAATGAAAGCTGAAAATCTGATTAAAAACTAATTTAGACCTTGATTAATCTCAGGGCTTAAATACATGCCCAAAATTCAGCGTGTCACGGTCCCGAGGGTATCGACAGCTCTGTTTGTGCTCTGAGCTGGCAGTGCCCTGGGCACACAGGGAGGGGGCTGGGCACACCTGCCCTTCCTGGCTTGGTGTTGGGTTCACTGACTGTGTTCACATCAGCCAAAGGCTCAGATTGTGCAAGACCATCCCCACTATCCCATGAAGCAGCATTGTTGATTTCTGCATGGCTTCCTTCTGGAAGGAACTTGGACATCCCAAATGGGACATCTTCCACTGGCATTAGGAAATCACTCCCACTTCACTTCATTCTTTACTATTTATACCTTTGGATATTTGTGAGCTCTCATCTTATTTTCAACAAATCTGTTATTTATCTTCCTTCCAGAGAAACCATCACCATTCAGGGGAAAAGAGAACACCAACACTTGTTAATATGGTCGATAAGCCTGAGCTTCTTTTATTCCTCATTATTATTTTAATGAGTATATGAAAAAGAAGTTTGAAGACTTCTGCTGTCACTAGGATAAGTTTACAGTCTGCAGGCTGCAGGTGCATTTCAAGCAAATGCTCTTGCAAACACTGTGTTTTTATGCAATAGCAGTGCAGTTTGTTAGTTATTGATCATCTGGCTACGGGCAAACTTTGAAAGCTTTCGCACACAGTCATGTCATTTCAAGCTTGTTAGATACAGAGTTGAGATTTTATCTGTCTGCCTGGTGGATGAGCTTTGTATAACAACACCAGCCCTCAAAGAATGCATTTCTAATGCTTGGCTCAAGATATTAATTGCAAGAACATTGGAAACTCGAAGGCAAATAAAATAGCAAGTGTGTTTGTGCCAACAGAAGCTGGTCTGTTTGTTACTCATTCAATATTAGGTATTGAAGATACACAAGTGACAGAGACCAAGTTTATTCTTGTTAGTCATAGACAAGAAAGAGTAATTATTATTAACCAAACCCTGACTTTGGACATTCTCCCAACCTCCAGCTCTGTGGGGATTTGTTGGAGTTGGCTGTGTTGGGTCGAGTGCTGCTCATAGCTACGCCAGAGGAGATAACAGTGCTGGGCCCCGTGTTGCTGCTTTGCTTTGTGTGTTTTGGTGCTGTGCTTTTGGGAGTGCTCAGAGCCTGGCTCAGTTGCCTGTGTAGATGTATTTGATGGGAGATGCCTGCTCCTCCAGGACCAGGCTGTCTGTCTCGTTGAAGGTGTCGCTCTCCCCGGAGCGGTTGGCGCTTTTCGCCCTGTTCAGCCGCGCCTGCAGGCGCTCGTGTTCCTTCCTCAGCTCCGAGTAGGAGTGGGAGAACGTGTGGAATATCGACGTTGCAGGGAAGGACATGATGAGGATCCCGCTGAGGATGCTGCTGAGAGCCACCATCTGGCCCGGCACGCTGCGTGGCACCATGTCCCCATAGCCCACGGTGGTCATGGAGATGATGGCCCACCAGTAGGAGGCGGGAATGCTGGTGAACTCCAGCACCCTCCCGGACTCGTTCTCAGCCAGATACACCAGGGGGGAGAACAGCGTGACGGCCACGCACAGGAAGAGCAGGAGCAGCCCGAACTCCCGCGTGCACTTGCGCACTGTGAGCCCCAAGGTCTGCAGGCCCAGGGAGTGCCGGGCAAGGCGCATGACGTACAGGATCCTCAAGGCACGTAGAACCCGAAGCACCAAGCCCACCTTCTCCAGGTACGTGTTGCTGCTCGGCCTGTCGTCCTCCTCGCTCGAGTCGTCCTCGGAGAAGATGAGGGACACGTAGTAGGGGGAAATAGCCACGAAGTCAATGATGTTCAGGGGTCCTTTGAAGAACTGACACTTGCTCCTTGCCTGGATGAACCGGAGGCAAAACTCCAGGGAAAACCAAGCCACGCAGATGGTCTCGATGACGAAGATGTAATAGCACTTCTGGGAACACTCACCCTGACACAGAGCAAAGAGAGGCATAAATAAAAGAACAGTCTGTGAACCTGCAACCAAAAACACCAGGGGAGAAGCAACACAGATCTGCCTGAGTCACTGGTGTCAGAGACAAACAAATCCCAGCAGCAGGTGGTTGTATCAAAGCCATTTTCCCATTGTGTACAGAGAATAACGAGCATGTGGAATATTTGAATGAACAGATCTATCTGCCTCCTTATTTTTATTATCTGCCTCCTTATTTTATTATAAAATTATTATTTATTTTATTCTTTTTATTAGACTGTTTCTTCCAGGCTAAATAAATGAAGCTCATCTCTGTATAAAGCCCTGGCCTGCAGCCTGTAAGTCAATATTTAGCAAACAGTTCTTTTCAGCTGCCACTTTGGTACACGAAGGGTTAGCAAGGTTGGAGAGTCTTCTTGTGTTCTTGCTGAACAGGGACTTGTATCTCTGACCTGTTCAGAACTGAAGATGTTTAGGCAAAACTGGGGACAATGAGAGAGGATCTGTGTGGATAAAGGACCTTTTTGGGAAGAGCAGAGTGGCCATGTGATATTCAGGAATAGCTGCAGGCCCTTTGCTTTGTGAAAGGCTTGTTTGTAACCTCTGCAGAATGATTCTGTCTGCAGCTTTCCCGGGAGCCTGTCTCTGGAATTCAGCAATTCCAAGGAAGAGCTCCTCCTACTGTCTTAGCCATTCTCAGCCATTTCCTGAGCAACATTGATTAAAAGCACTGCAGGAAACACACCCCTCTACTACCAATTAACTACCAATGTTGAGGCAATCTGAGTAGAGCAGGGTGGAATTGGCTTTCCAGAGTGTACCTTGTTAGAATTCCTGCTGCACCTGGAAGCAACAAGTCTCTTTGTTCAGGCTGTGGTTATGGCTTTGGCCAGCTGAGGTTCCCCAGGTAAAGTGGTACCATCTCCCTTAGGGATGTGTTTTACCCTCTCTAACCCTCAGGACAATTTAGCTCTGCAACACCATTTGGGGACTTTTCGTCTCTGCACAATAAACTGTCAAGTTCATGATTTTCTTCTAAAAGTGAACACCTCCAAGGCACTGAATCATAGAATGGATTGGGTTGGAAAAGACCTCTGAGATCAGCAAGTCCAACCCTTGGTCCAACTCCAGTCCCTTTACCAGATCATGGCACTCAGTGCCACGGCCAAGCTCAGCTGAAAAACCTCCAGGGATGGGGAATCCACCCCCTCTCTGGGCAGCCCATTCCAATGCCTGAGCACTCTCTCTGCAAAGAATTTCTTTCTGCTCTCCAACTTCAGTTTCCCCTGGCAGAGCTTGAGCCCATCGTGCCCCCTTGTCCTATTGCTGAGTGCCTGGGAGAAGAGACCAACCCCCACTGGCCAGAACTTCCCTTCAGGGAGTTCCAGACAGTGCTGAGGTCACCTCTGAGCCTCCTCTTCTCCAGGCTGAACACCCCCAGCTCCCTCAGCCTCTCCCCACAGCACTTGTGCTCCAGTCCCTTCTCCAGCCTCGTTGCTCTTCTCTTCTCAGTTGGGTTGGAAGAGACCTCTGAGATCACCAAGTCCAACCCTTGATCCAACCCCACTGTTGGACACTCTGTGCCCTGGGCTGGTGATCACAGTAGGGTTGTATCAAGACATGTTGGATTCTCTGTCCCTGGAGGTGTTTAAGAGGACACTCAGTGCCACATCCAGTCCCTTCTCCAGCCTCGTTGCTCTTCTCTGGCCCCGCTCAAGCCCCTCAATCTCTTTCCTCAACTGAGGGGCCCAGAACTGAACACAACACTCAAGGTGTGGCCTCCCCAAGGCAGAGTCCAGGGGAAGGGTCACTGCCCTGGGCCTGCTGGCCACGCTAGTTTGGATCCAGGCCAGGATCCCATTGGCCTTCTTGGCCACCTGGGCACAGTGTTGGCTCCTGTTGAGCTTGCTGAAGGCTTGGCCCTGGCAGAGCTCAGGTTGTGGCTCCATTTGTGGGCAGGGCTGGGGTGCCCTGGTGTTGGCAGAGCTGCTGACTGGGCTGCAGCACTTTGCCTGCAATCAGCACTTGTGTTCTGCATTGCTCACTCTTTCTGAGCTCTGAATTATTTGTGCAGTGCAGCCTGGACCCTGCACAGACCTGCCTGTGGTCACTCTACTCATGTGGCCTGTGAATTATTCATTGTTGCCATCAAGATTTATTTTATTTTTTGTTAACTGGGCTGAATTTCCAGTACATCTGTTATTTATTTCCCTTTATGTGTTCACAGCCGATGTTTCTTTCAGATCATCACATAACTTTTGCTCTTCCTTCCTTGGAAAATAGAAGAAAAGAAATTTTGTTTGCTGGAAGTTTTAACCATGAAGATCCAGAATGTTTTTTGAATTGAGTGTGAAATTTCATTGTAAGAACTGCTTGGGAGATTTTTCCTTCTCTCCTTCCTCAGTTGCCTCAGTATTCCCCACAGAAAGTTACATATATTTAGAGAAGGCAGTTTGTGCTGTCAGCTCCCTAAATGTGTATTTCATTTTTTTTCAGACAACCATCCTTCAAATCAAACTTTTCAGGAATGCTGCTGTGCATTTTCTTTTCCCTTTGAGCATAGCTGTGGATGTAAAAGACGGTGAGTTCTCCCCTGTTGGAACATTTTGTCTTTTTTATGTACCTTGCAAAAGAATTTCAGGAAGGTTTCCTTGTGATTCTGTGAAACCACAGCCCCTTTTTCTGCTACAGCAACCAAGAGAGTGGCAACACCAGTGTCTGACTGTGGTGTTCAATGAGAAGATGTTGTTGAGTCCACACTGGGAGGCAAATTTCACCCAAAGTGTTTGTATGGGGATGTTTTATACATTAGGAACATTTGTGTGTATTATGTAACCCACACTATATGATTTATATAGAATATCCCTCTCTAATGTCAGTCCCTTTCTTGGTCTTTTTGAACATCCTGTTCAAAAGCAGCAAATCTTGGAATAAGAGGGGGGAAATATTAAGCACCAAAGCCAAATTCTGTTCCTCCCAATATTTTTGAGGGTTTTTAGAACTCAGTGTCTTACTTTCCACTCACAGCTGTTGTCCAAAGAATAGGCAGAATAACATACTGACCTCAAATCTGAGTTCTTATTGAAATAATGATGTCTCTGTGTCAGGGAGAGGTTTCAAATTTGCTGCTGACACCACATCCCCAGGAGTTCCTTTCAGTGAACTGTCAAATTATGGCCAAATACTCTGATCCACGAGAGGGGTTTTCTGCCTAAATGGCCAATAAAGAAATTTCTGTGCCATGACAACCTCTCTATATTTCCCCTTTCTGAACAAAGCAGACACATTTGGGAAATTTTTGGCCAACACAAAACACAACAAACTCCTCACCATTAACTAGAGAAGAATTCTGAGCCTTTATTTTCAGATCTTTGAGTCCACTTTGTGGCTGACCCCTTTCTCCTCCTCCTGCCTGCAGTTTTGCCCCCAGACTAAAAGCTCCAGGCTGGGGTGGTGCTGACAGTGAACAAGAGGAGAAAATGAGGGTTTATTTATAACTGACCACAGCACATTTTGGGTGGGCATTTTCAACATCTTTTAAATGTTTTGCTCTGATAGCATCAATCAGGACTGAAACCTTCATCAACCCTGGTGGGAGAGCAGCTCTCACAGAGCCACTGGTGGGTGAGTATATAACTCTTTATGCTTGATTCATCCTGCAGATTTACTTTTCAACAATGCAGGTATTTATCAGGAGTTATGGAACTTGCCTCCAGCAGAAATTCTGCCTCATATGAGATAAATGGAATAAAATGAGTGCCTGGCATTGATCTTACGTATGAAACGAGCGTTGGGCTCAGCAGTGAAGGAAACAATATTTTGTATGTAAAGAGATTTATCCTGAGCCTGATGCCTGAAATATTGAGTGGTTTCTTTAATTTATAAACCCCCTCAAAGAAGCAAAGGAGCTGTTTCCAACTCCTGTAGCACCAGAGATAATAAGCAATTCAAGCTTCCTCTTCATTATTGCCTTCTGCTGTAGAAGAAAATGGCTTATTTCCTGTGCTCTCTGATGAGCTGGAGTTTATAGTGTTACAGTGAAATTGCTCATTTTAGGATACTTCTGTTAACTTCTCTTTAGATGTGGAAAAATAGGTTCATAATAAAATGTAAGAACAGCAGTACTGAGCCCAGTTAGGGCAGTGCCTGAGGAAAGAGGTGACCAAGACAAGTCTTCTGGTTTCTTTTTTCCACTCCAGAACTTCATGGAATCACAGAATGGCTTAGTTTGGAAAGGACCTTAAAGCTCTTCTTGTCCCACCCCGTGCCATGGGCAGGGACACCTCCCACTATCCCAGGTTGCTCCAAGCCCTGTCCAACCTGGCTTTGGACACTTCCAGGGATGGGGCAGCCACAGTGTCCTCCCAGGGAAGGATTCCTTCCCAATGTCTCATCTAAACCATCCCCTCCTTGTTCTTCAGCTGCTGAGCTGAAGGTGCTGTGCTGTGGGATGAAGATGAGTTGCTCTTCTCTGAAGTCTGGCCATGCAGTTTTAGTGTGGGTGAGCTGCAGGTTACAGAGTCAAACCTGTATTCAGCTTGTGATAAAGAATCCAATCAATTTTTGGGGTTTATTGTACACTCTTTAAAAAATTTTAAGCAGGTTGAATCTATGTAGAGACAAAATGTAGATTGTACATATAATGTAATATTTGTACTAGTGGAAACTGTGGGACTCTGGTAAGTGTTACTGCAGCTTCTTGGAGTACCTTTTGCAGAAAAGATCTGGGGTTCAGGAGTTCAGCACCTGTGACAGCTCAATCTCAGGCCTCAATTACATGGGGGAGTTTACAAAAAAGAAATGTATTCACTAATTGTGAATTCAAGCTAAACGTGCTTGAGATTTGTGCCACTCACAAGATAAGATACATTTCCCTCCTAGTTTACCAGAAAGCATTAATTAAAGTGTAATGATGTCTAGGATAATAAACTAAATCAGATCTCAGAGTTATGCAGCACTAACTTAACCTACAAGAGATATAAATCTCATCTAGTGAAAATAATATCTTTACATCCATCAATAATTTTAGTATTGCCCAGGGAGACTGAGCCAGAATTTCCACGGGGGAATATATATCTTATCTCTCCACCTTGGCTTTCAGATGCTGCTCACTTTGTTATGTGTTCTAGACAAGGAAAACTTTATTATTATTATCAGATAAACACCAAGGAACTGTTCTTTTTCCTCAGGGTCTGCTCTGTGCTGCCTATTTGTGTCCCACTTGTCTGCACTCTGAGACACTTTATAATTAAAAAAAAAGCTGGTTTGGAATCATTACCTGATCTATCCATTGGTTTCCTACTGCTGAGGATTTACCCCAATACTTTTTGCCATGTGTATTTACCTTTTAGTGCCTCTTAATTAGGGGTAAAGTGAGGAAAGAAGCCCTGCAGTTCCCATTAAACTGGGAGTGCAGTGCTGCAGCTGTCTGAGGACAGAACTGGGGAGGCACCAACTCTGTGCCCTTGCTGTGACTGAATCCAAGAGGAAGTTTATTGGCAGCAATCTGAACCTGTTTCCTCTGGAGTGTAACTTGGGATTTCACACAATCCATAAACAGGGTGTAGTCCAAGATGTAAAACAAGCAAACCTACAGCATTTCTCATTATCTCCTTTCTGTGTTGCCACTGAACTCTACTGGGGATGGTGTCAGTGGTTCTAAGTGTTTCTTGTGTCAAATAATCTATTTCCTACTTAAAGGGCAAAAGTTCCTCCGGTGCTTGTAGAACACTTTGCTACTAAGCACTACCTGATCAGTGTGTGGGTTATTTCAAACTCATGTCATAGATAGTTTAATATTTTCAGAGCTTTACATTTTCAGAGCTTTACATTTTCAGGGCTCTGGAGTGGAAATGAACATGTACATCAGCAATATGTAGATATGTTGCTTGCACAGCACACTGAGGGGAAAAGCAGCTCCTGTTATTTATGAAGCCAAGTTGATAAAAGCCCTTGAACCCTGCCAGAAGTCGTGATTGAACCTCTGTTTGCAAACACTGTTATTGCCAGGGTAAGTTGCTGGAAACCAGCTGGCTCATCATCATCAAACAAATGAGCAATGGACTGGAAGGGTCTGAGTCCTCTTCCCAGCCAGACCTGCCTGAGATGCAGCAGTGATTGCCCTGAGTAGAGGCTGTTCTGCTGTTCAGTCACTTGGACTAAACAGCCTCCAAATAAAGCACAGAGCAACCTGCTTGATGTTCTTGCTTGGAGTCCTAAAGGAGTTTCCTTAAACACAGAATCTGGACCTTCTTAGCACTCTCTAGACACGGGACAGGCTGCCAGAACATCATTTTTCACACCAGAAACATGCCTGGCTCCTTGGCTGACACAAGGTCACGGCTCCCATCTGCTGAATTTACCCTGGCAGCTCCAGGTTTGGTTTGGCACAGCCCAGTGCAGCTCAGATCCTTCCCCTGATGCTCACAGTGTTTTGTGGACAGAGGCCAGTGGCCACTGAAGTGGCAGCAGATGGGATCAGCCTGTATTGTGGCTCTCCACCTGCCTTCTGCCAGCTTGTTCTGTCCAGCACTTATCCCAGCCAGGCTGCTCTTCTCACAGCCTGGCCCTTTGGCCAAAACAGTCAGCCCTCCATGTGGAGGATTTAGAAGCAAAACCAGCAGGAATTTCTCTCTCTAAGCCTAAGATTGCCATTCCCTGGGCAGGGACTGTTTTCCAGCCTTTTGCACTCCTCAAGGTTACACCTGGGCATCACATCCTGGTCTGCAGCTTCTCCCTGAGCAATTTCCTCTGGGGAAAAAATACACCAGCTAATGGCAAGGTGAAAAACAACCTTTGGTTCCTCCTCTTGCCTGGTGCTTGGGCCAAAACATTCAGCCTCCCATGTGGAGGATTTAGAAGCAAAACCAGCAGGAATTCTGCCTTCTAAGCCCAAGATTGCCATTCACTTCTCAAGGTTACACCTGGGCTGTGCATCCTGGTCTGCACCTTCTCTGTGGAAAGAAATACCAGCTAATTGCATGGTGAAAAGCAACCTTTGGTTTCTCCTCTTGTCTGGCCCTTTGGCCAAAACATTCTGCTCTCCACGTGGAGCATTTAGAAGCAAAACCAGCAGGAATTCTGCCTTCTGTGCCCAAGTTTGCCATTCACTTCTCAAGGTTACACCTGGGCAGCACATCCAGGTCTGCAGCTTCTCTGTGGAAAGAAATACCAGCTAATGGCAAGGTGAAAACCAGCCTTTGGTTCCTGCTCTTGCCTGCCCACAGCTCCAGGGCAGTGGGGTACAGGGGGAGGAGGCTGCAGGTCTGACTGGGCAGCACAGAGACCAACCAGGACCTCGGAGTAGGGAACGGAGGTCCCCAACAGCTCCAGGCTGCTCTCCTCGCAGTCAGCAGCAGGATGAGCACAGACCCAGGGCAGAACTGCCTTTGGTGGGTGCTGCCCTGGTCGGGAAGGCCCGTGCCAGCTGTGCCCCTGCCCCCCCGAGCCCGGGCTGGGCGCAGCACTGCAGGCACTGCTGAATCACGGCGGCCGCATTGCCGCTGCCGTGTGAATAATTAAACCACGCTCTGCTGAATCAAACGATGGGGCGGCAGAGCTTGCAAAGCCCGTGTTATGGATCACTTCAGTGCGGGGATTTATGGCTTCGGACTGATGCAATAAAACCAGAAGGTTACAGCCTGCTGAGAAAGAGACTGTAACCTGATTTAGAGGATGATGAGCTTGTTAAAGGAGTGCTGTGTATTCTGAGCACACAGCGAGTTCCCACTCGTTCTGCTTTATGGCAAAGAAGGTTGGACTTAGGGAAACAATTACTACAACTGGAACATCTGAGGAAACTGAACTAATATTGGGATTGTATTAGAAAGAGCAGAGAAAGAAATTATTACCTCTGTGTCCAACACATGATTATGTCCTCTGGGGCAGAAGTGTAACTAAAAATATTTCAATTAACTTTTAAGCTTGGGTCCTTATTCTGCAAATACTGTGAGAATCAATCTGAAGACTCTGAATTTGATTTAAACCAGTTGGTGCCTCCAAAGTGTTTGTGTTAGGAAAGGTGTGAGAGAATGATCTTTTCCTTGTTTTTCTAGTGAGAAATTTAACAGACTTAATTTTGTAACTGCAAAGAGCAATGTAGTCAAAATGACAAAGTATTTATCTGGGGCTTGGGAGGATGACCTTCAATTGACAGTTTTGCTGCTGGTCAAATCACTTGCCCTTTTATTGTTTCTTCTCTGCTTCTTTTCTCACTCCATTGCAAGTTCTTTGGAGCAGAAACTCCTCCTTGCTGTGCCTGTGTAGTGCAGGGTTACAAGAGCTCCCAAGTGTGGTTGAATCTGTTCTAAGGGAAACAGGAGGTGCTGACACCGTGGGAACAAACACAACACCTGCAGTTCCCAGCCCTGGTGCTGCAGTGCAATTCACAATTAGATTTTATAATTAGAACTTAGACCCTGAGGAGCTGTGGCTGCCCCATCCCTGCAAGTGTTAAAGACCAGGTTGGATGGGGCTTGGAGCAACCTGGGACAGTGCAAGGTGTCCCATGGCAAGGGGTTGAAATTAATGATCCTTAAGGTTCCTTCCAACCTAAAGCATTCTATGATTTTACTTTATTTTGGCTCAGAATTTAAACACCAGACTGAATTTGACTGCAGCAGCAAACTGGAGAATCCTCAAAGATTTCCATCATATTCAAAGAGGAATTCCTAAAGCACATACAAATTTGGGTGGTTATTTATTTTTAATGCTGTGATCTTGGGCAATGCAGCAGTGGCCACCCCTGCAGGGCCCTCTTGGGTCATGGAGAGCAGGGCTTAAGCACTCTGAGCTTTATCAGTGTTGTACATAAGAGATCTGAGATGCTGAAACCTGCAATTCTGTCTGCAAATGCTTGGAAAAAGGTTATTTCTAATGTAGAACTATGAAATCAGAGCCTGAACATAACAGGGAAATTTCAAGGTCAAACCTTGGGACTTACTGAAGTGATTTGCAAAAAGGCAGATCCCATAAAAGCAATACTATATATATATATATATATATATATATATATATATATATATGTATATCAAAGTCCCAGGCTTGAATACTCTGATTTAATGGCTTCTTAATTCATCTTTCTTCAATCATTATTAATTTAACTCATTCAGTCCCCAAAGCAAATAAATTGGCTGCATTCTGCTGTGCTGAGCACACCTGAACCAGGAGGGGTTTGATGCTCCAGCAAAGCACATTTCCCTCCTTTAAAATGCTGCAATTCTTTCCTTGCTGCTCAAAATGGTTGGAAGAAATCAGAGTTGTAGAAAGATGCCTCGATAATTTAGGAGAGGGAGTGTCCACAGGAGGTGACCTGGTAAGAACCCAGAATAATGTGCTTGAGCCAAGGCAATAAACCCAAAGCACATCCAGCTTTGTTTTATTCCAAGTAATTTCCAGTCATTTGTAGAGAGCAGTGTATTTATAGACAGGACTGTACACAGATGCCTTGAGAGTCTTACACTTGGAAATGAGCACTGGATTTTCTTTCTCTCTGCAAGGCAAATAAATTGGTTTTTTTCCTCCTGTAAAGTAAAATTATTCCACTTTGAATGAGAACGTGTTTGCTGGCAGTCTCCTCCAGTGTGCAAGCCAAATATTCTGCCTTCAGTGTCACACAGACAACTGCAGCAACATCAGACATGGAAAAACCCTAAGTCAGGACCTCAGGAATGATGGTGTAGAATGAAAAAAGAAATAATTTAAAAGTGGTTCTCTATGTTAAGTACCAGGTTCTTTTCACTTGTTCCTGTTTTCTGGATTCTAAGTGCAACCAGAGACTGAAAACTTCCTCTTTTAAAAGGAATTAGGTTTTCAAAGTGACTCCAGGAAGGGAAGCTTTAAAAAAATGAATATTCTGAGTTTCAAGATAAAATCTTCACATGAGACAAGAGTGGGTTGCACTTCTGTGGGTTGTGTTTCATTGGGTTCTATACAATAATTAAAGCAATTACAAGCTCTCAAAGTCACTTAAGAGCAAATACAAGAATCAGGAGTAACAAGGTCAGGGAATGGAAATATCTGTGGTTTCCTTTTCTTCTTCTCCCCCCCTGCCCTCAATTTTCTTGCCTTCCTGAAGCAAAGACTTTGCTGTATCCTTTCTGCTGAGTCATTTCTCCAGAGGACACCAATTTTAGGGACTCATTAAAGGAAATGTCTCACCCTAAGGAAAATCCCAAGAGTCCTTCAGAGTGTTCTCCCTCTGCAGTGCTTTTATCCTGTGGTTCTCTGGTGTGAGGATGTTTTTCCTTTGGGTTGGATGTGCTGGGCAGTGACTGTTCCAGTCACACCTCTTGGATCCTGGTTGTGACTCTGAGGTGGGACTGGGACTTTTGGGGGACTTTGATGGGACTTCTGCCTTTGGGATGATCTTAATTCCTTCATTTAAGGCAAAACTGCTGTATTTTGTCCCTTCAGCTTTAGTGTCCTATAGAATATAGGATATCCTATATATCCTGAATGTTATGATCCTCTGAATCAGATCTGTAGTTTCCTCAGGCTGCCTGTTCAGATCAACAACAGTTTACCCCCAAATATGCTTTTTTTTCCCTCTGTCTTTACATATTTATGTGCCTTGATTACTGTATTTTGGTGATATTCTATTTGCTTCTTTACCAAAGACAGTTTGATCTCCCTAAAGAAGAGATGCAAACAGGATGGACAAGGATATATTGCCCTTGGAGAACGTGACATTTCTGTTGGTTTATGCCTAAATAACATAATGACTCCTCTTTCCTCAGCCTCATATATGATAAAATCCTTTGTATATTTATTCATGGTCAGACAAACTTGAGATCACTCCTCGAGCTATTCCTTTGCTGCCCTACAGTTTTCCTGAACTTTTGGCATCCTTCTCCTGGGACTGTTCCCTCTGGGTTGGGATTCATGGCAGGTGCTTATCTGAGACGCACAGAATTGTTTGCCCAAATCTTGGGTTTATTTCCATATCTCTAATGAGGAGGTTCCTAAATAGAATTTGACATATTCTACAGTGTGTCCATGGTGTCAACTACAACTCCTCCTTTATTTTGCTGTGCTCCTGTGTTTCAGCATCCCCTCCCTCCTGCTGCCCAGGAGGTGGCTCCTTCCCTGCCCTCTGGTTGCCAGGGTGACTGGGCTTCCCTGATGCAGCTGCTCTTCCCTTGGCTCCCTGCCATCCCTCTCCCACAGCCCGGAGTTTGCACTTTCCCTCGGATGCTGAGGACTCCTGTTTGCTCCTCTGCCTGCCCAGGCAGCTTTTCTCCCCTCTGAGCAGACCTGGTTTAGCAGCTGCTGAAAGGACAAGGGATTGGATGTGCCTGCAGGGTGGGATCAGCAGCCTCTGAACGGAGTGAGTGAAGTGGAAGTCACCTTGAATTATTTTTCCTTTTTGTTTTTGACTCTAATCCTTCTGCTTGAGCCAGTTCTCACTCTTTAATGTGTCTGTGATGAGGAGGAACAGGACCCTAGAGTGGTACATATGCAGCAGAGGTAAATCCTTTTTTCGTTTGTATTTCAGAATGGGTAAATTCAATTTCCAGTGTTAGTGACATTGGGAAAGGGATCCTTGCAGTACTTATAAGCACATTTGCCACAGACCTTTCTCCAGAGCTTAACTCAGGAACGAACAAAGCTCAGGATGGAGCATCTTTGAATTCAGAAGTGGAATTACAGGTTGTGCAGACACTTTGTGAAGGAATTCAGCTGTTTGCTGTCACTGAGCACACAGATCTCGAGTCATCTTTGTGTTCAGCCCCCAAAGCCAGAATTCCAGACCCTGCATGCCTGTCCCTGGTTGCTGGTAAACGTGATCCCAGCTTGGCATCCCTTCCCGAGCTCAGTGAGCAGTCCTGAGTTACAGATCAACGTGGAGTTACAATTTGCCCAAGTATGACTCAGCTGCAGCCAAGTACTATTTTTAATCAATTAAGTTCATGCAGTTATTTGTCCAGTTCTACTTAAGATGCTTTTCTGACTTCCCAGTTAGAAAATCTCAGGTGTTACAGGCTAAGATTTAGGGATGGAAATTCAGGGATGGGAGAACTCCTCTTTCAGTAGTTCAGCTTCTCTGCTTTTCCACAAACCAGGAGTGCTTTGTCTCGTGTATTCCCCTCTGTTTTCTCTGATATAATTTCACCTGATTCAGATAACAGGACTTTTAATACTCTGTTCTGTGCTCCTGGGCCACAGTGACAAAGTGCATTAGGCTGTGAGTTTAAAGTATGGGATGTTCCCAAATACTTGGACAAATGTGGTCCTTTGTTCAAGTTCATCCTTCATCCTCTCCTCTGCACTTTAAACATTCCATCTTTTGAGCTCCTTCCAGAGCAGTTTGCTTGTTTTTAAAACAGAGATATATTCAGATCTCCAAGCAGTAATGCCAGGCATGTTTTATGGGATATATCCAGGAAGAGCAGCTCCACTGCAGCTCCCAGAGACACTGAGAACCCCCAGCATGCTGCCCCTTCTAATTACAGTTCATTATTTTTAAAACAACCTAGTACCTCTCTCTGAGCTCTGAGACATCATGTGCTTGTTCTTTATCCTGGGAAGTATTTATTTATAAAAGCTTTTGCTGCAGTGGTTGGGAAATGAAGATAAAAGACATCGAGCTCCTTCCATTAACAGAGTTAGTGGGAAGCACTTGCTGGAGCAGAGTCTGGAATGTTTGTACATCTCTAAGAAGGATGTTTCAGATTTAAAGCACTTCCTTGAAAGAAGCATTGGAACAGTTTTTCCTGCCAAAAAGTAATAGCTGTGGGAGGCTGCAAGAGCACCAGGCTTATTTCTGAAAGGTTATAGTCTCCCTGTGCAAGTGGAACTGAATATTCAAGGGGTTAAAATGGAGCAGGGAACAATCTTAGATTTCAGCCTCCTGGGCAGTCTTTAGTTTTATTCCAGGACATCAAATATCATGACACATCATCACCAGGAAGGTGCTGCTTCAACTTATGGCTTGAGCAGGAAAATAGACCCAGATTTTTGTGTTGTGCACACTGTGCTGTGCTGTAAATGTAAAGATGACTTTATTCACCAATATATGATACTCTGAGGAGCACCTGATCTTCCAGCAGTGGTTGGGGCAGGGAGTTTATTTCACACGGATTTCCTCAGCAATTTTGAAAGGGCAGTTTGCAAATGAAGGGCAGGATTCATTGCAGACATTAGTCAAGGTTATTTGATGAATTTGGGCATTACTACATCTGCAATAACTTTGGATTGTTACTTTCCTCTGTTTTATTATTAGAAGAATAAATCTTTTAAATGCTGAAATATTCACAGCAATGGTAGAGAGAAGATCCTTCTTGCATGATACAGGCTTGATTTATTTGCCCTGAATTAATGTGGGTGACTTATCTGAGAAGGGTTTAAATGCAGTTAGCACTTCAGCCAGGGTTTGGCTTTACTCCTGCAATATGTACATACATATGTGGACAGATACAGAATCCTGTTAGCAGGAGGCACAGCTTTTAAGTATCACTATCTGCAGAAATGCTTAATCTGTCTCTCATCCTTTAATCTTTCTGCAACTATTGAAATGTAACATTGTAACAGTATCAGTTAATGAAGATTTCTTCCTCTTTAAAGATTTCACTCTGTTATCACAAGGGATGACACTCAGCTGGTTTAAAAGGAAGGGTGTCAGGGGGAGATATTTCTGTAGCTGATGTGTCCAAGTGAGACATTTCTTCTAACTGGAGAGTAAAGCATCTTGAAAACTCCACAGTGTCAGTCTGAGAGTCTCAGTGCTAACAAGTTAATCTTACACTGGCAACTGCTTCCTAAGAAGGAGAGCTGAAATATCTGAAATATCTGTACTGTCCAGAAGCTTTCTTGTACTTTAGCTAAAAGATTAGTACCATGTTTGTTTACATTATTCCTAATATAATATCCCTTTGAAAGTGATAGAACTAATTTAAGCCACTGTTGCATTTTCTGGTGCAGACTTTCATTAATTCTGTACTTAGGCCAGGTAAAAAGGACTTACTTACCCTGTCCTCTTCAGCTCTCAAGTCTGGCATTGTGCTGACACAAAGGCTTACAGCTGTGGTGGCCACAAAGAGAATGGAGAGACAAGCAAAGACTTTGCCTGGGAGTCCTGACTGGGGATTTTCTACCATATCTCTGAGTCTGTTCATGAACTGTCCAAATCTGGTTTTCTCATCCAAAACACACGTTGCTTCCTTGCTCCTCCGCAGCTCCTCTTCCTTGCGGATCTCGGCCAGCTCCTGCAGTTTTTGGAACAGTTTTCGGAAGCAGCAGTTCTCCAGGTTGGATTCCTCAATCCCCCAGTATCTCAGCTCCTCCTGGAAAGACAAGGCACACGTGTCTCTTAAGAGCATCAGCTTCCCTGCTGCGAGGAAGCTGACAATCATCCCAAAAGCATTGGGGTTCCTGTCAAAGAAGAACTCATGGGTGTCTTCATCGTAGTCGTCACACAGCTGAATTATTTCTTCGTAGCTGCTGCACAACTTGAGTTTGCTCAGTCTGGTCAGGGGAAATTCATCCAAAGTACTCCAAGGCAGCAGGTACTTGATGCCTCCAACATTTATCATGATCTCTGTCTTTAGGTCAGCTGCAGAGGCTTGGTCGGGGTGGTAAATCCTCCTGGCTCGCTGGTAATGGACCCCTTTGACGGAAGGGGTTTCAACGCAGATGGGAATGAAGTGGCTCAGGGAATTACAGGAGTTGTAGCTAATGTTGCTATAGTCTTGGTCACTGCCTCTGGAGAGAATAGGCATCTCTGAGAGTTCTCACCGGGACATCCGAAACGGCATCAGAGCAGCGCGATCTGTCAGCCAAAACATCCGGGAAGGAGGAGACAACATAGCAGAGATTAGTGCAAGACAAAAGGTGTTCCCGGCTACTTTCCCAAATCCCACAATTAACGAGTGCCTGTTTGGTAAGTAAAGTCACCGCTGTGCTTCTCCCTGAAAGCTGCCCCTGCGAATGAGCTTTGCTTTGCAGCCTCATTGGTTGTCTGGCAACACAGGCACAGAGGAGCTACAGCCTCATTCATAATTAGCACCGGGTCTGGTGCCCGCGGATCCAAAGGGGAACAGGTCGGGCTCTTCCCGGAGATCTCAGTCAGCCTCACATCGCTGTTTTCCCGCGGTTGTCGCTTTGCTTTCTTATTTCCATAAACCCTTAAACACACGCGAACTCAACTAAGCTGCTTAATAGCTCTTAGGGACGCCGTGGGCAGTCACCTGCCATCAGCTGGACGCGAAGTTCCCGATTGCTTTAACTGGACCGCTCGGGTGGGGATTCCTCTTCCCTCCCTGCCCCCGGCTCTGCCTCTTGGGGGCATCGCAAGGATTAACGACTAAAAGGTTACAAAATGCCTCAAGTGGAAAAGTGCTGCATAAATGAGGACTATTCTTATCGACCTGACCTCGTGTCACTGCAAATTCCTGAGAAGACAGAGGGACCATTTGCCCACCCTGGAGAAAACTTTGCTACCCAGACAGAGAGAATTTCATCAGCAGGGAGGTGGGAAGCAAATGAAACACTCCCCTCTTCCTTTTCTTCCCCCTTTAAGGAACAAACCCCTGGCTTTGTTCCTAATCTCTAAAGATTAAAATTTATTAAAAATTCTTACCCCGAGCCAGTGAAGTGCAGAAATTGCCGGGAAAGTTCCCCGAAGTTCCTTAGCAGCGCTGCGGGTGCCGGTGCCGGGTGCCCGCCTGCCCCGCCAGTGAAGGGCACATCGTGCCCACAGGGCAGCTGCTCCCTGAGCTCCAGTCCAGTCCAACACCTGGGGATGCTTTACAGCATTGGTTACCTGGGGGAAATCACCAGAGCACTCTGGAGATGGCAGGTTCTCTCCTTTTCCTCTTGCTCTCCTTTCCTGGGAAACAGCCGCGTGTGTTCTGTACCATGTGTTGTCCCGAGGGATCCCTGCAAAGGAGACGGTGGCCCGAGGGCAGCTCTTTCCTGGGCTTGCTGCTGGAATTGCTGAGGGAGAGCTGGTGGATCCTGCCCTGTCTGTCCTCTCTTTCCCCCGGGACTGTCAATGTGGTCCTGGAAGGGGAGGGAAGGGGGAAGGGCTTAGAAATAATCTCTCCAGCATCCCTCTGTCTATCCAGCAGGCAGCAACTGGGGAAGAACAGGGAGTACAAGTGCCCGACTAATGAGGTTTAATAATCAGTAAATTCTGGCAAATCTACTTAATGAAACAACTTCAGTGTCTATTAACTCCTTCTGTCATAGTCATCCTACAGTTGCTTGGGCTGGAGACACCAGTTAAATTCCTCAGGAGTAGTTTCCATGACCTGCATCCCTCGTGAAACTGGGATTTGCTCTTTAATATGCCCAGATGGAAAGGGGACTTTGTTGGGTCCATGGCCCCTGTGCCTCAGCGTTCCTTTGGCTGGTAGGGAAGTGTTTTCCTCCTGTAAAAGAGAAGGTCTCTGGCATGTAAAGCACAGGTCTGAGCCCTCCCTCTCCCACATCTGCAGTGCTTTTCCAACAGCCGAGAACTTTTTCCTTTCCTCTTTCCAGATGATGGGAAAGCAAAGCTTATAATTTTCTCCCTTTTCTCGTGCATGGGTGTAGGGGAGCTGAGCTTTCTGAAATGCTTTTGGATTCTGTACAGCCAGTGGGGCTTGAGCTGCTTCAGCCTGTAATTGGGATGACATGAGTTTCACACTTATCCTGCTTCCTTGGCCTCAGGCAGAGGGTTAAGGAAACCCGGGGTCAGGTTCTGCTCCCAAATCCCCTCTGTGACTGTGAAGCTCATGTGGAGAAGTGTGAGGAGCTGGGCTCACCAGGATGCTTTTCAGCAGCGTTGGGAACAAGGTGCAGGTGCCCCTCACCCTGTGATGGGTGTGGGGTTTGTGCCTCCCCTCCCCAGTGGGTGCTGAGACTGTTGGGCAGTGCTGAGCAAATGCACAGCCTCGGACAGGAAACCTTTGCTAATTGGGCTTTTGGGCACATCTTCCTTGACCCACGTGGTGCCCAGAAGATTAACTTCTTATCAGGCTTCACCACTGGGGTTTTGACTCAAGTCCTAATTATGCCATCGACAGAGGAAGACCAGAGAGATGCCTGAGGGCAGCTGAATTCAGCTCAACATCACTGAAATCCCACCACCTTTGTGCAGGGTGCAGTTTGCTCTGCCTGGCAGTCTTGCTTATGGATTATTTTTGCAAAGGAAAAACAAACCTCTTCTAATTAACTTTGGATGGATCGTTTCACAAAAGGATAAAAGCAATTAGCATTTCCTTCTTACCTTGTGAAGCCCTTGTGGGGTGTTGTTAAAGGTTGTATTTCTGCACCCAGCTGACAAGAAGGTGAAAAAATCCAAAACAAGGAGTAAATATTATGTGCAGTTGAGTGATTTGAGTGTTATAATTATTTATCAAGAAATACATGTATTTTAATTTTTAAGACTTCAATACTGGGTACTCCAATAGTTGCTTTTTTGGATCTGTAGCAGGCTCAGGACCTCACTGCTGACTAGAATCATACAAATATCTGTCAGACAGTCCTTAAGAGTCTTCTGACTTCATAAATGAGGCAGAGAAAGGACAGAAATGTTTTTATCTGGATTGCAGATGATGAAGGCACAAAAGAGAAATACTTAATTTAGTGTCTGAGGAATCCTGATCCTGAACCCAGCTCTGAACCCAGCTCATGGAACTGCCCCCAAAACTGTCCTTGCACCCTGGCCAGTCTCTGCTTCTGCTCCCCTGGACCTGCTGCCATGGCTGGTGAGATCCTCCTCAGCAGTGGAGCATCTAAAACCATAAATGCTGCCACCTCAAAAGTGATCTCTCCCCTGGTGGGAAAGGCAAATTCCTGCCTCAGTTCTGATGTGTTTTTCCCACATTTTTTTTTAAATTTTCATAACTACTGCTGCAGTTTTGCAGTTAAATTCCTTTTGCCCTTTTCAAGATGAAGTTCACAATCTTTAATCTCTTTCTCAGTTCTCTGTTTCCCTCAGAGTTTCTGGAATTGCTCTCTCCTTGCTCCTCAGCCATCTGGTCACACCAACTCCTTACAAACCCTTGATGCCTTAAGTGCAGTTTCCATATGGTTCCTCTTTTTGCTGACACGAATGACATTCCTGTCTCCTTTTTGTTGTTTCCCTCCCTTGGCTGTTTGGCCATTTTGCTGTGATTTGGTTTGGACCTGCCTGTCTCATCCCCCCTGTCCAAGGACAAGGTGCTGCTGAGAGCAAAGCTGAGCAGAAGGAGGTGGAGCTTCCCCAAATCCTGTCCCTGTGGAACACCCAGGAGAACCTGCTGCAGATACCCATTGCAGTGAGCAGGTTGTTCCTGCAAAGTTCAGTCATTAAATCATTTTCAGGACTGGCCTTTAGGTGTTGATAATAGTTAAGGCTGTAGGAGATGGCAAAGACAGTGATGTTCCTTCCCTTGCTCACCTGTGGTTTCTTCTCCCCTGTTTTTTCTCTGCAGTAATTCCAGAATTCTGTATCAGGCAACAGATAAATAGAGAATACAGAGATTCTTTCCCTTTTTTTCCACAAAACACTTAATAAAAGTGTAGAATTTATGGGCACATGATGTCGTGATGGCCAAAAGTGTGAAGTGCTCAGAAAAGGACTGAGAAAGGTCCCCCAGGGAAGGTCCCCCAGGGAGATCCAATGCCTGGCACAGAAAACCAGCAACCCACAGATTTGTGGGCAGCAGGGACATATTTTAGCACAATGTAAATGCTTTTCCTGGTCTGTTTTGCCCAAGATTTTTGAGAGATGATGTCCATGGTGGCTGCTGGTGTGACCCTGTGGAGATGTCCTTATGCTGAGCAACCTGAGGCTCTGCTGAGTTGGGTTGATCAGGCACTACTGACTTGACAATATTTCTGTGTCAGGAGAGCAGAAAAAGAGCAGAATAGTTTGTTTGTGTCTGTGTGTGCTTGGATGGACATCCCAGGCTAATGATGTCTGTGTATAATGGTCAGTCTCACAAGGGGGGGAGGCTGAACACTCAGACATGGGCCATGGAATTTAATAAGGGCACTGTTGTCAATCTTCCTTCCTCCCAACTGGGTTTTTTGTAACACTTAAGCCTAATAAAGAGGTAATTGCTTTGCCTGGAATCTGTAGCACGAGATGCATTTCAGGCTTCGAGAGCCAGAGGGAAAACAAAAGTGTAAATCAAAATAATTATTTAAGGAAATATCAATACACTCGAAAAAAAGGGACCAAAAATATAAGGCAAATAAATTAATTTTACAAACCTGCACTGTCTTCATTCATTGGCTGAGATTAGCCCAGTGCTGAGTTATTGTCAGAGGGTGCAATTTCATCACAAAGTTATGGGATATTGTTTCTCTCAGCTGAGTGCCACAGCCTGTTGTCTGCCTGTTGTCTCTGTAATTCTCCTCTGAGCCTCAGCCAATTCACAGGCCTGGCTTTTCCCAGGTTCTTTCTGTTTGTGCCATGTGAAAGCTCACGATAAATAAAACAATTTTTCCATTTATTTGAAAAGCAAAAAAAGACCAACTTACATGGGATTGAAAAGAGCATTTTAACACTCCAAAATTCGTTTAAATGCCTCCATTGTGTTCACAGGTGGTTGGCACTTCTGGAATTAATTGGATTTAAACAGCCTTGTTACATGGAACTGCAGCATCTTTTCACATCCCTGTATTACTCATGGGCCATAAAGAATAGCTTAGCCTTGTTTTCTCCATTTCATTATGACACTGCACATTGCAAGGTAAACTTTAAGGATTTATGCCAACACTTTATTCACTCCAACAATGTTTGTTTCATGCCCCTGTTTATTTCCCCATAATTTGTCTTTATGGAGCAACAGAAATACCCTTTCTTGCCAAATGCCTCATTCGTGTGAATAATTAAATTGACAGTAAAGCACTTGATTCACCTCTTCATTATTCAAGTCTTACCAAGTTGCAGCATTATTGATTCCAGGAGAATAATGCTGCAATTCCCAGGAATATGTGTTAAATCAGGCCATGGGGAGCATGGATTTGTTAAGCACTTTTATAATATATTGCCAGTTGCTCCCTGCCCTTGGAAGCCCCAGTTGTGATCCAGGGGCCACAAATTGTCCTGGAACACCCAGTGTTTTATTCCTCATTGTCATCCTTGTCTTTGTGAAAGTCTCTTCTTTTTTTTCTCTGTCAAGTTTGATGAAAGCCAAAAAGGGGCCATTTCTTGTTAGGTGAGTTACCACTGAAGCAAATGGACCCTGCAGAGGATGTAAATGGAAATGTAAAATAAGGTCCATGGTGTGTAACACACATTTGTGTGCCCTTTCACTCCTTTTCATGCATGAAGGCTGAACCTGAACCACCTTTGGATGAGTTTCCTCATGTTTTCTGTGCTCATTTCCTTTGGACTCTCTAGAAAATTATACTTGTTAATGGTCAGTGCCTAAGGAAAGGAATCTCAAATGGATAATCATCCCTGTGCCAATTTTGCATAAGGGCTGGACTTTTAGGTTTAAAAGGTTTTAGGGGATGAAAATGTGTGGCATGGGAAGAGCTGAATGCCATGACCTGGAGCTGAGGGCTATTCCCTCTGCACAGGGCAAGGAATGGATTGGGTGGGGTGTGCCCAGGGAATGTGGGAGTTCTGCCAGCAGCCTCCAGTCTGACCTGAGCAGGAGAACAAACCCCTCCTGCTCTCACTTCTGGGGTCAGTCTCACCTTCACCCTGACCCTGACCATAACCCTAACTCTAACCCTCTGCACTTGGCAAGAGCTGGATTGGGTGGGGTGTGCCCAGGGAATGTGGGACTTGTGCCAGCAGCCTCCAGTCCCTCCTGAGCTGGAGAACAAACCCCTCCTGCTCTCACTTCTGGGGTCAGTTCCACCCTGAGCACCACACACAAGCTGAGCATTGGAGGAAGGAGCTTTGCTGCCATCTCGGAGCATTCTGAGGTGACAAAACCTTTTATGGGAACCTGAGACAACGTTCCCTTCCTGGAAGTGCTCCAGGCTGGGCACAGAGTGGCTGGAGAGCAGCCAGGCAGAGGGACCTGGGGGGACTGAGGGACAGGAAGCTCAACAGGAGCCACCAGTGTGCCCAGGTGGCCAAGAAGGCCAATGGGATCCTGGCCTGGATCCAAACTAGCGTGGCCAGCAGGCCCAGGGCAGTGACCCTTCCCCTGGACTCTGCCTTGGGGAGGCCACACCTTGAGTGTTGTGTTCAGTTCTGGGCCCCTCAGTTGAGGAAAGAGATTGAGGGGCTGGAGTGGGGCCAGAGAAGAGCAACGAGGCTGGAGAAGGGACTGGAGCACAAGTGCTGTGGGGAGAGGCTGAGGGAGCTGGGGGTGTTCAGCCTGGAGAAGAGGAGGCTCAGAGGTGACCTCAGCACTGTCTGGAACTGCCTGAAGGGAAGTTCTGGCCAGCTGGGGGTTGGTCTCTTCTCCCAGGCACTCAGCAATAGGACAAGGGGGCACGATGGGCTCAAGCTCTGCCAGGGGAAATTGAAATTGGAGAGCAGAAAAAACTTCTTTGCAGAGAGAGTGCTCAGGGATTGGAATGGGCTGCCCAGAGAGGGGGTGGATTCCCCATCCCTGGAGGTTTTGAAACTGAGCTTGGCTGTGGCACTGAGTGCCATGATCTGGTAAAGGGACTGGAGCTGGACCAAGGGTTGGACTCGATGATCTCAGAGGTCTTTTTCAACCCAATCCATTCTATGATTCTCTGAAGACACCTCTGTTTAACTGTGTGCACATCTGGAATGGGTTTGCTTGGCCTTTCTGCCCTCCCTGAGAATTTGGCAGCCAAGGGGTTGGAAAGAGAGGCCCAGGAGGTTGTTGCTGAGGGTTGAAGTTTTCTTCAAGAGTACAAACCTTATTTTCTCCCATACTCTGTGGGCACATTTGGACTGTGCATTTTGATGTTTCCATCAGAGCTGAAAACATCTCGATGATGTAAATCCTTCGGTGAGATAAAAATTGGAAACTATATAAAGGAGGTTTTTTTACTGAGTGCTTTTTATGTCCATTCCAAGGCATTTATGAATCACACAATTTTCATAAGTGATATTAAAAGAATTATTTCAGTTATCCACCTCAGGATCACTGAAATACCACAAATACCCAACATACAGTACAGGGCACAGCCATACTGATAATTCTACTATTTCATGTGACCCTCTAAAGGGATATTTGACTGCATTGACCAACAAAATTGGGGTTTTTTTACCATTTTCATGCATTTCTACAGTCAGTAACAGATTAAGATGATTAAGAGAGAGAAGATTTGCTTCAAAGAGAAGCTCTGCAGGGCATCTGGACAGGGACAGGTAACAGAGAGATTGTGCCTGTGCCACCAGGAGTTAGGGAAAAATAACACCCATTTCAGAATTTGAGGAGGGAAATGAGCAGAAGAAGGTGGTGTTAATTTTCTAGGAAGAAAAGCTGAAGAAATGTTCAACCAGATGGTTCAAGTGCCCTGTAGTTACGAGGTGGGGATGGGGATCTCTGTAAGTGCTGCTGCTTTTCCAGCTCCCAGGGCTGTCCAACTACACACACAGGAATTCTTTGTCATCCCAGGCACAGCATTAATATCTCTGTGTCTCTGTTTCCTTGTCATAAATCAAATAAATGCAGCTCCAGTGGGCTTGTAAAACTGTGTTTGTGATACTGAGATGTGACCACAGGCTCCCATTTGGGGAGAAGAACAGGAGATATGGAGAGATCACCCTCAACTGACTGTGCTGGAGGAGACAGTTTTGTAGCAGGTGGGGAAGTTACTAGAAAGACTAATTATTTAAAGAATAAAATGCAGCCAGCAGTGCTTTCAGTTTTCAAACAGAAGGAAAAGCAGTGTTACAATCCCATCAGCTGCCATGAGGAACTGCCAGATTAAAAGCTGAATTGCTAAGCAGGTGAGGTGGCTTTGAATACTGAATGTTGTTGGGTTTTTTCCCCTCCTCTCTGTTACAATTTATTTCTCAAATCATTTAAAACTAGTGAAGGAACGGCTGTGAATTATTTTTTTTTAGTTGTTGGTGGTGAGATTGATTTCTTCATCTGGGTTTTCTTAATGCCATATTGTTCAAACAAATTACCCTACAAATCCAGCTCTCCATTTATGATGCATTAAATACAAAGCAAAATCATTCCAATTAGATTTCTTCCCAAGCCTTGTGACCTTGTGTTAAAAGCAATATGTAAAAGACATTGTTGTGCATATTGTCCCACCCACTTCTTGAAAAGTACCCTTGAGCTCTTCTTAACAACTTAGCTGAGATCTGTATCTGTTTTAATGCATGAAATGCTGGCCTGGCCCAGGCTAAAATACAGAAATATTATGATTTGATCATGATAGTCTGAACTAGTAGAAAAGAGGCCACGTGCTGGTGTTGCAGTCCCTGCAAAGGTGTGAAAGATCCCCATCCCCTGAAGAACTGCCCCCTTTGCCCTTTGAGAGGGAAGGAGAGAACTTCTCCTCCTTGTGTGGCTTCTGGAAACTGCACCCTCTGCTTTGGGGGTGACTTTGTTGGGCTGGCACTGAACATTTTTGGAAAGCCCGTCAGCAGGTGAGGAGCCAAGTGCTCACCTCTCTGCCAGGGCCATTTTCAGCTTCCTATTTCAGAAGGAATCCAGAGCCAGCTTTTGGATTCCTCTTTGCTCCCCACAACCCATTTCCCTGTTTATTTAGAAATCAGCCCCAGGACAGACCCCCCAGGGTGTCAGAATTCAGCAGTGAGAAGCTTCCCTGCTGCTTAAAGGCTTGCTCAGGTTCCTGTCCTGCTCTTTTCCACTTTTCCCTGCCCTCTGGTTGCTTTGCCCCCTTGGTGCAGGGAACGTTTGGGCTGCTGGGAGGCACTGCAGAGAGCTGGCTTGGCATGCCATGGCACAGGATTGGGGAGGGAATGCTCCTTGGGGCACTGTGGGCATTGCCCTCTGCAGGGTGGTCACTCTGCTCCCCCCCTGCATTCCCTCCATCCTCCCATCCTACAGAGTCAGGAGGATGTACCAGCTGTGAGTGCTGAAAGGCCAGAGGGGAAGGATAATCAGGGAGAGTTTCACTCACTATAGTCTAAATATTATCAGCATCCTGAGCGAGCAAAGGTGAGACTCGGAGTGATTGGGCAAGGAATGGATCTGGGAGTCACTTTTATAACCCAGCTTTTGTTGTAAACATTCCAAAGATCAATTAATTAAAGATAAAATCAAGTGAAGTGTCTGGCAGGATAGATAGAGAGACAGAGAGGAAATGGTGGCATTCATAAGATCAGGCTGAACCTGAGGAAATGGGTCCTCTGTGGGGGATTAATCTAAACCAAACCAGCCATTTAAAAAAGAAAATAGGGAGAGAGATGAGTGCAATGAAAAGCAAGAGTCTGGAAAGCAGGAATGGTCTTTGGGTTTATGATATGATGAGGTAGCTTAAAGCAGAATGTAAAATCACTCCATTCGTGTGGTCCATCCACCAAACTAATCAGAAGGTGCTCATAGAGATCATTAAAGGGAAGATGCAATGGATCATGGATGAAATGGGAATAGTGTTACCTTTTCAGCTCCTGTGGCTTTGGATTTCGTTGTATGAAAAAGATTTGCAGAACTGGAGAGGAGCAGAGTAGACAAAGTAATTTAAAACCATGGAAGTTATGAATGATTCAGGAAAAATCTAAAATTTCAGGCTGAATGCCTGGAGTAGAGGAGAGAAAATTTCTTCAATAAAATAGCACAGAGGAGGCTCCTGAAGGAACAGGAGCTTTCCCAGCAGTTTTGTCCTGCAGGTGTTGGCAGCCAGTGCCTGCTCTGGGTGAGTGAGAGCCCTTGGTGTGAGCAGCAGAGGGTGGGTTTGGGGAGGAGGATTTTTTACCCTTGGCTCAAGTAAGGGTGAGACTCACTGCTGTAACCTGTAAAATAACCTCCCCTACTCTCTATTGAGCAGCACAAACACCACTCAGAGCATTCTCACATTCACTGCTCTCATTTGTGCTTTCAGACCTCTTACCTGGAGCTTAAGTGACAGACACTGCTGTTCCTGCAGCTCTGTCTTCCTCGTCCCTTTCAATAATTCACGTTCATCTACACCTCACTCCCGTGGCCCTTTTCATTGCTCCTTTGGTAACCAACAGGACATGAAAGGTACAGGAGATGCTGAGATATTGCCCTGGCTCCAAACACACCTGATGCTTGAGTGAAAGAACTTAATTACCACTTGGCCTCTTATTGCTTGCTTGGGAAATACCCAGGCAGTTCATTCCATATAAATGTGTGGCAGCAAGCGAGGGAGGGGAGGGAACTGCAAGGCTCCTTGTGGCTCTAATATTTCTCCATGTATCCAAGTCAGAATTTCTGCACTTCATTTTAACCATTTCACAAGGAAACAACACCATAAACATGTCTCCATGCCCCCCTTTGCTCGAGGTGAGCAGAAATTATCATCCTATTTAGTGGAAGTGCTTTTAACCACAGGGAAGGTCCCTTGGTCAGACATGGGTTGCAGAAACAACAAATCCCTGGGAATTTTACATCAGTGCACACATTTTATTCACAGTCTGTGCCCAGAACAAATTCAGCCTCCAAGATGTCACTGTTTAGAGCCTTCCTTTCTAACAGTGATGAGGAAGGACTTCAGTAAATGGCAGCACTTGGAGCAGCTCCATCTCACTGAACAAAGGAGACTCATTTGAATTTTATTCATCCCAGACTATTTATTTCAATAGCAGAGAACAAGAAACTACTTAGAGGGTGAGAGAGATCTCCAAGAGACTGACTCTCTCCTATTCTTGTCCTTCCCTCCTGGGTGTGTAGCTGGCCAAGAGGGCCTGTCTTCCCACCCTGTGACCCCCAGGAGATAACGGCACTCCAGGGCCCAGCCCAGGCTTTGTGTGGGGGTGTCGATTTTCCTTCCAGCAATATTTAATCTGCTGAAGGGATTAGGAATAGGAAAAGATTCTGATTAGAATTAAATAACCCAAATTGTCATAAGCTCCTCAAGGAACCCAGACAGCAGAAGTAGCAGTGAGCTTTCCCTGGGCTCATCCTTGGTGGAGTCCTTCAGGACACTCTGGTTGCCAGTCATACATGAAGGAGTTCCCACCACCCTGCACACTCTGATTGTTTCTGGGCTCTGTTTGTGCTGCCCCTTTGCACTATTTCTGCAGTAATTTGCCTTTCCAGAGGAACTTTCCCCAGCCTGTTTCCCTCAGTGTGTCAGGTGGGGATAGAACCAGGCAGTGCAGAGCATCCTTTCATTCCCTGGGTGACAGTGCAGGGTGTTACTGCTGGTCTCTCCTCTTGGGAAATCAGTGCAGATGTTTTGGGAAATCAGTGCAGATGTTTCCTTCTCTCCTCTGTGAATGCATCAGCTGATAAAACCAGGGAGTGCTTGGGGTGATGTGAACCCAGGATTAGCAGAGGGCATGTCTTAAGCTCAGTCTCCTCTGAACAATGACTAAGGAAAACACTGTGCTTTGCTGCTTTACTCAGCACCTCCAGGTCCCTGCTGGAGCTGGGGGGCAGAACTGCTGCTGGTGTGAGGGTGCTGCTCTCCTGCAGCTTTGGGGAGCGATCCTGCCAGCAGAGCAGCTCAATCACTGCCCATTTCTGCCTCGTCAACACAATTGATCACAAAGTTCAGGCAGAGTTCAGTGCCAAGAGCCGAGGGGGACCCAAGGGCAGGGAGGGCATAGCTTGGACTGTAAGTTCTTCATTACTGATGAAAGAAGGAGGAAAGAACTAAAGCTGATTAGAAAAATAAGAAGTGGCCTAATGTTTTCCTGGTTTTAGGATGAGATCTTAATTTTAAGGAAGAGCTTTGTGAGGCTTTGTACTCCAACATATCTTGGCTGGCTGCAGAGCTTGGGAAGGACCAGGACATTCCAGATTCCATTCTGGTAGTGCTTCTAATTATCACACTGTTGCAGGGGTGTTATTGTTTGCATGGGAAGTGATGTTAGCTCATCATTTATATTCCAGCTCTCAGGGAACTGTGTTACAGCCACCTCTGTAGTGCACCCACCTTGCCATGATGTTGTTGCTGTGTTATTTCTCTTTGATTTCCATCCAAGCCCAGTGTTTCTTACCTGAATATTGTCCAGAAATCAATGCTGGCTCCCTGGTGTCCCAGCCAAGATTGGGTTTTCTATTACTTGGTCATCAGTGGTGTTGCAGCAGAGCTGAAGAACCCAAGACTTGAACACCCTCTTGTTTGGTGCAAACACAGGACAAACAGATGGTTGTTGTCTCAGAAATCTCACCCTTGAAGTCCATACAGTTTGTCTCATACAAAAATATTTCCCATTTTCAAGGCAAAATTGGGTCTTTGGTTTCACTGAGAAGCTCTCAAGTGAATTCTCATAATTGTCACTAATTGGGCAATTGCCTGACACGTGTAAGTGAAGGAGCAGATCCTGTTTGCCTCAGCCCAGGATTGTTGTGTTCCTTTCAGTCCTGCTGGATGCTGGCCTGGAACTGGGAGTAGAGAATGTTCATATGGACGTGACAAGCAAAATCTGTCGAGAAAAGGAAGGACCATCTGTGTTCAGGCCAAGGCCAGAGCAGAGTGTTTCAGGCTGCAGTGAAACAAAGCTGAGCAGAAAGTCTGTAAGAACAAGAGTATCGGTCATGTCTCCCCTTCCAATTCACCTCAGGCAGTGAAAGTCTTTGGCTGATAATAACACATCTTAACTAATGAGTCCTTTCATTGCAGTTCCTTCCAGGAGCCATTTGCAGTGGATTATTTGGCTGATGGTTCTGTGTTTGAACTTCATCCTTTCCTAAGAAATTCCACTGCTAATTCTTTGCTTTGTCCTGCTGCATTCCCACCACGGGGTGTTTTTGGAGTCGGGGCAGAGTCCTGATTTGCAGTCAGAACCTGCACAACGCTATAAAAGATTCAAAATACCTTATTTTAAAAAGATTTTAATTTCATTACATTGACAGCCCTAATAAAAAGTTACTGTTTGCTCAATAAGTGTTTGGATTTTATGTGCCAGTGTATGGAGCCTGGAGGGAATTTTATTTACAAGGGGGAAGCTCTTCTGCTGGGAGATGCAACCTGGAGACACAAACCCTCCCTTATCCTGCTATTTCTGTGAAATCTGGCTCTGAAAAATCGATTTTTAATTACTGCCCCCAGCACACAGAATGCTGAGTTCCTAATGGCCCTTGCTGGCAAAGTCCTTGTGATCATCTCCTCCATCCCCACCACCCTACAAGGTGTTCCTGAACTCAAGATTGCCCTTTATTGAGCCCCTCAGGGGATGGGATTGTGATGTTTGTGTTGCAGAATCAGCAAATGTTTCCCTTTTCTCCAGATAAATTTGGCTACAGTTTAGTTTGTTTAGGCTGACTTAAAGACCGGTTTGGTTTGTTTAGGTTGACTTAAAGACCAGTTTAGTTTGTTTAGGCTGACTTAAAGACCAGTTTGGTTTGTTTAGGCTGACTTAAAGACCAGTTAACTTGTTTAGGTTGACTTAAAGACCAGTTTAGTTTCTTTAAGCTGACTTAAAGACCAGTTTGGTTTGCTTAGGCTGACTTAAAGACCAGTTTAGTTTGTTTAGGCTGACTTAAAGACCAGTTTGGTTTGTTTAGGCTGACTTAAAGACCAGTTAACTTGTTTAGGTTGACTTAAAGACCAGTTTAGTTTCTTTAAGCTGACTTAAAGACCAGTTTAGTTTGCTTAGGCTGACTTAAAGACCAGTTTGGTTTGTTTAGGCTGACTTAAAGACCAGTTTAGTTTGTTTAGGCTGACTTAAAGACCAGTTTGGTTTGTTTAGGCTGACTTAAAGACCAGTTTGGTTGTTTAGGCTGACTTAAAGACCAGTTTAGTTTGTTTAGGCTGACTTAAAGACCAGTTTGGTTTGTTTAGGCTGACTTAAAGACCAGTTTAGTTTGTTTAGGTTGACTTAAAGACCAGTTTGGTTTGTTTAGGTTGACTTAAAGACCAGTTTAGTTTGCTTAGGCTGACTTAAAGACCAGTTAACTTGTTTAGGCTGACTTAAAGACCAGTTTAGTTTGTTTAGGTTGACTTAAAGACCAGTTAACTTGTTTAGGTTGACTTAAAGACCAGTTAACTTGTTTAGGCTGACTTAAAGACCAGTTTAGTTTGTTTAGGTTGACTTAAAGACCAGTTTGGTTTGTTTAGGTTGACTTAAAGACCAGTTAACTTGTTTAGGTTGACTTAAAGACCAGTTTGGTTTGTTTAGGCTGACTTAAAGACCAGTTTAGTTTGTTTAGGCTGACTTAAAGATAAAAAATAGAACCTTCCATCCTTTTGTTTTTACTACCAGTTAAATCATCCTTTAGTGTGAGTGTGGCTTCTTCATAAACAGCCTCATGACTGACTCATTTCTGTACTCCTGAGAAAGCCCCAAAATGTGCTGGTTGGCTTTTTATTAACAGTGTTTATTATTCTTTGATGATTTTTATGGAGAAACTGTAATATCCCCAGTTTGTTGTCTCACAGTTCAACACATAATTGACAGAAAAGTGATTTTTTTCACTATTTCTTATGACAATTGTTTCAGATAAAGACAAGAGGAGGAAAAAAAGCCAAGTTTCTTTGTGGATGGATTCACTTTGGGAACACTTGAGACTATTCCCGGTTTCTGACTCTGACATGTTGTGACTTTTCAGAATCATTTCCAGTTGTAACTTCCTTTCTGCCTCTGATTTTATCCCCTAAAGAACAAAGCCATTGTATTCCATGGGATTACAGCAGCAAAGAGAGATTTAAGTGAGCAGAAAATCAGGGCAGGGATTTAGAAATGTTTTTATTGCATGGGCACATCTTGATTTAAGTGCATATTTATTGTTCTTTTTTTAAACTGTTCACTTGTGCAAAATAATAACGTTATTACAGCACAAGTGGAATGATCACAGTCATGGATGGAAGTTCTGTCAATCTTAATATTTTTAGTTGCTGCATCATGTTCAGTCTCGTTGCTAATCTTGTTGGGTTTAAGTTGTTTCTTCCTTATCTGTTATTAAAGTTGATTCTGGATCATTTTGATCCATGACAGATGCCTGAGGCTTTCAGAGGAGGAAAAGCTGGGCTCCTAAAATGACCCAATCCAGGGAGTTATCCCGCAGGAACCAAGTGGGAATGTTTGCAGAGTGTTTGGGAAGGAGCCACAGCTCATGGTTGTGCCATGGATGGTTTGTCCTGGGGCAGGACAGAGCTCTCCTCTCTTTGCCAAACCACAGGAGAAAGGTCCAGAAACCTGAGGACACCTCAGCCCCCTGTTCAACACTGTGCACTGACCATTTTTGTTTGGAATCAGCAGAGCTGAAGTGACAGGAAGAGTTTGCAAGTCTTGGGTTTGCTCAGTTTGTGGCACTTTTCTCCCCTGACATTTAATGACAGGAAATAATTCTCTTCCCAAAGCCTCTTAACCCTCCCTTTCACACAGTCCTGCTGCTGCCAGACATCTTAGTGATGGTTTCATCAGGCAGAAGGTTCAGGAGGAGCCCCAGATCATCACTGAACCACTGACTGAGCCATGGAAAGAGCCATCCCAGGAGAGGAGCTCCAGGGATCTGTCAGCAAAGACCTCCCATCTCCAGCGGTGTCGTGTTCCTTTGGAGGCACCTGCTTGGTGTAGTTTGCCCAGCAGATGATCCTGCTCTTTTCCAGCCCCTCCCATCCCTCCTGCCTTGTCTTTGTGCCCCCTGACAGTGGTGGAACCTGAGCCTGGGGCTCCTCCACCCCTGGCAGGGCAGTGGCACCGCTGGTGTCTGATCATGGCCATTGGTTTGCAGGAGAGCAGCACTGGGGCTGGACCAGCAGGGGCAGCCACAGGATACGTGGGGATAAACATCCTGAGGAATTGCAGGGTTTGCCTTCCTTGGCAAAGATCAGCTTTTTTCCTGAGTGAGGAATGGGACCAAAACCTCATATTTATGTCATTTCAAAAGCATTTTATTTCCATGCAGGAGGTGATGCATAAAGAACATTTCCTCACTGCCATTTTTGTATGGATCATTTTTCTATGGATCATTTCTGTATGGATCATTTTTCTATGGATCATTTCTGTATGGATCATTTCTGTATGGATCATTTCTGTATGGATCATTTTTCTATGGATCATTTCTGTATGGATCATTTCTGTATGGATCATTTTTGTATGGATCATTTTTCTATGGATCACTTCTGTATGGATCATTTTTATATGGATCATTTCTCTATGGATCATTTCTGTATGGATCATTTTTGTATGGATCATTTCTGTATGGATCATTTTTGTATGGATCATTTTTCTATGGATCACTTCTGTATGGATCATTTTTATATGGATCATTTCTCTATGGATCATTTCTGTATGGATCATTTTTGTATGGATCATTTCTGTATGGATCATTTTTCTATGGATCATTTTTGTATGGATCATTTCTGCATGGATCATTTTTCTATGGATCATTTTTGTATGGATCATTTCTGTATGGATCATTTCTGTATGGATCATTTTTCTATGGATCATTTTTGAATGGATCATTTTTCTATGGATCATTTTTCTATGGATCATTTCTGTATGGATCATTTTTCTATGGATCATTTCTGTATGGATCATTTCTGTATGGATCATTTTTGTATGGATCATTTTTCTATGGATCATTTTTCTATGGATCATTTCTGTATGGATCATTTCTGTATAGACCATTTTTGTATGGACCATTTTCAGGCATGTTTGATAAGAATTTTTGATTGCCTCTACCATATAATTTAATTTCTTAATCCTTATTACTTGCATTAGACATGTTTGTGTGTGTAAATAAATATCCCCAGCTACTGTAGGATACAGATGTGCCACAGATGGGGAATGATCCATCCCACCTGACTTTGGGAAATGCAGGAGGCAAAATCACTGCTCTGGTTCCTTTAAGAAATTTGTGGATCTCACTGGGCAGGAATGGAGAATTTTCTCTTCAATATTTCTTCAGGATTGATTTATAAGTGCAGAAATCACTTCTGTGTGACACTCCAGTGTCAGAATTCCCTCTGAAGACATTTAAGATACTCCACAATATCTTCTATTTTGATACATTATTTGGGAGAATTAATGTTCTTTTATTAACCAGAGAAATCAGGGGAAGCTCTTTGGATCATTCCCAGCCCCACCAACCCCAAGGGCTGCACTGGCAGCTCCCAAGCACCACATTTCAGGCTCAATCCCTATTTTATCCTTCCACCTCCCAAGTTCTGTGCAAAGCAAGGTGTGAACTCGACTTTGGAGGTGCCAGCAAAGCCCCAGCCCTTGTGATTGTGGCTCACGTTAATGCCTCTCTCAGTAATTATCTTATGAAAGAGGCAGATTAGGGGCTCAGATGGCACAGATGCAGAGCTCTGGCACGTGGGTGACACTGGCAGATTGTGCTCATATTAAGCATTTTGTCAGGGGAAACGTGAGGAAAGGGAGTTGTGTAACAAGGCTTCTCACCCCCTTTGCTTTGCACACACCACCTTGCTGGAAAATCCCCCCCAAAAATGAATTTATTTCATGTTCATGGAAAATCCCCCCACATGAAATTACCCCCAAAATTTCAGACTTTGGGGCAGTTTCCTCCCTGTGAGTTCAGATTTAAGAACTGCATTTGTGAGTCATTCTGGAGAGTTGTTTGCTCTTGGTTAATTCTTCCCACTGAAATCTGAGTTATTGTTGCTGATCATAATGGATCACCCTGCAAATTTTGGGGATTGTGGAGCCTGACCTGCTCTGTCAAGGTGAATAAAACCTTGAAGGGCTAAAGGATTAATCTCATATACCCCAGAATTACAGGAAAGGGAATGGGAGAAAAAAATAAGGACCAAAAACTTGTATTCAAAGGCCTAATATTGGAGAAACCCCCTCAAATGAGACCCACATTAATTCAGCATCACTCACATGGCTGGGAATGAAAGAAATGCTCCATTTCTTTGGAATGCTTTGGGTTTGCATTGAAAAATAAAATTGCCAAGGTTAAAAGGCCTTTATTTATTTGGGATTTTTTGGCTTGTGTCTTCAAGTTTATAGAGCTGGATAAACTTTATTTCTTTGGTTTTAATAACTTATCTGGAAGATGTTTGCTCATGTGTTTTCTATATTCAGGATATCAAATTCAACATTTTTCATGGATTTGTGGGTAATTCCAACTCAGGTGTTTCTGGAAAGTACAAAGCCTGAACTTGGTGAGTGTGGGAGGGGATTTGGGGTATCTCAGTTAATAAATAGCTAAAGAGAAGAAGTGATTTTAGACTCTCTCTAGTGGTTCTTAAAATATATTTCATGTGTTCCCTGGTTTGTTTTTTTTCCATCTAACCCTTGAGGTCTCCAAAATGAGCAGAGCCTGACCCTTAGTTCTCTGTGTGGTGAGAAAGGGGATTTGTTATTGTCATACCTTTGTGATATATTCATCTTTTTCACTGGGAATGCTTTTCAATGCTCAGCTAAAACTGTTTTTTCCCAAACACTCCCCTGTGTTTGCTGAACATGTTTTTTTTTTCTTTGTCACTCTGTTTTCAGTTTGTTAAAACTCTCATTTTTTTCCCTTTCCTTTTTTGTTAGAGGGTGGGTGGTGAAGGTAGAAGTATCCAGACCAGCAGAGTGGAAGAATTTAAATATTTATTATCGTGAATATTTCAGTATCTTCAGGATTATATTTGTGTCTGAAAAGAAAGAAAAGGAACATGAACTTCTGCCCATCCCTCAGCCTGTCATGAGCCTGAGCCCAGCAGCTCCAACTTGCTTGGAAATAGTCCCATTGTAGAGATTGTATTATTGGGTGATGTTTGTTGAACTGTTGGGATGTTTGGTCATGAAGGCCTTAAAGTCTGAGAGAATGTGACAAAGTCTCTGTTACATTTGTAAATGTGTATTTTTATTTTTTTTTATTTTTTTAAGAGGACCCCCAGTAATAACAGTGGTGACATTATTGACTTCTCAACCCATTGAGAACTGGAGGTGGGTTTGTGGTGCCTCTTGGATGGGTGTGAATCAGGACCTTGAATTATCCAGCACTGAACAGAACCAAAAAAAGCCACTATGAGGAATTTTAAAACATTCTGAGTGTTTTCATGGTGTAACATTTGGAGCTGTCTCTGTGTGAGGCTCAGGGCAAAGTGGTCACAGCGTTTAAATTTACAACAAATTCAATAACTTCTTTATTTAATAATACATTTTTTAAAAGGTCATCTGGTATAGTGTCATTTTAAAGGAGAGAAGCATCTAAAGCTGTCATTGAACCCAAGCAGAATTGCAAATAATGGGACATTCAGGGCCAGGCTGGTGCTCCAGGGGTGGTCATCAGTCAACCTGATGGAATTCTAAGTGGGGTTTTCCAGGTGTTCGGAGGAGAAGGAACTTTTCTGGTGCATTTATTCTGATTTGTAATGCTCAGACATCCCTGGTGCTGCTCAGGGGCAGCAGAATTGTGGAATTATGGAATTTTTAAGGTTGGAAAAGGCCTCCAAGATCAAGTCCAACCACCAACCCAGCACCACCACCAGGGTCACTGTTAAACCACGTCCTCAGGTGTCCTCAGGTGCCACATCCACAGGTTTTTTCCAGGGGCTGGGACTCCCTCACTGTCCTGGGCAGCCCCTTCCAATGCTTGACAACCCTTTCTGTGACAAAATGTTTTCCTACTATCAAATCTAAGCCTCCCTTGGCTCAACTTAAGGCCATTTCCTCCAGTCCTGTCCCCTGTTCCTTGGGAGGATAGTGAGGAAGGCAGAAGTTAATTAATGAAATTATTCACCTCCCCTTTACCATGTGCCACAGTGAGCTCCAGTTTCTGCTCTGAATTCAGAGTTCTGAGCTGCACATTTATAAGAGACCTGCAACACTCAGCCTGTGCAATAACTGAAGAATCTGTTTTATTTCTTGGTGTTAATTCTTGCTTGAAATCAAGGGAAAGGTTCATATTTCTGACCACTCTTGTCTGCTTAATAAAACACCTATAAATGAAAGAAAAAAACCCAGACATGCAAGCAGGGAACAAGATATCCAGTTACTAAACCTTGTGGCAACAGCTTGTGGTCACCCAAAGAGCTGATGAGTTTTCTCACTGCTCTGAATCTCCCATTGGATTTTGTTGTGTCTATTCATATATTGTATCAAGATTTAAGTCATGAAATGGAAAAATAGACCAAAAAAACCGAGGTAGATCAGAAGTATTTTCTGCTCCAGAGATGTGTTCCCAATCAAAAAAATAATGGTTTGTTTCCCCCCCTCCTCCTTCTCTGGAAGCAAAACAAAAGGACTGGATTATGATTTCATCCCAATGGGAGTATCTCAGAGGGCCAGAACGAGGGGAAGGGGATGAATTTTGAAATGCCACCAGCCTGGCAAGTGCCCAGATCAGAAGCTACACACAGCTCTTGTTCAGGAGGTTGTTCATGTGTTTAAATTCCTGTGAGCAAATCAAACAAGCCCACCAGAGTTTCATATGGATGGAGCAGGTGCTTGACAAAGTGTTGCCAACACCTGCCACTAAATCACAAATTAATCTTCATTATTAATCCTCATTGATAAAAAAATGAAGATATTCTCTTCTTGCATCTCCTGCTTGGTTCTGTATATTAAGAATCCCTTTTTAGTCTTTTCATTGCAACAATGAAATCTTAGTGTTGAATTTATTTTTTTTTTTTATTTAATATGGGTTAAAACTCTTAGAACCACCAACTAGCTGGACCTGAAGTTTAAAGAGGGGAAAGCACCGAAGAGTAGAAAATAAAATTGAGAATATTGTCTATTTGGCTTAATCTTGTGTGCTGGAAAAGCAAATACTCTGTACAATAAAAGTGCTACTCCCAGGCTGGGCAGGTCATTCACACCTGAGGAGAACCTCAGGATTTCTGCTTTTCCCTGGATTCAGCAGCATGACTTCAGCTGAAATACTTTCACACAAAGCTGCCTCTTGTGGAAAGGCCTTGAACACCTGCACAGTGAGCTGAGAGACCTCCAGAAGTGGCATTTGGTGTGTCAGAACTGATGTTTCTTCAACCACTTCTCTGTGCAGAGCAAACTTTACCCAGGGAGCTCGTGGACCTCAGAAACATGAAATCACCCTTCAGGAGGAGCCCTGCTCGTGGGGGCTGCTAAAACAATCATGGGAGAAATTCATGCCCAATCTTTTCTCTGAATTACCATCATTTTATTGCTCCAGGTTTAATATTAACTGTTATAAAGTAGTAGAGACTGTCTGTGTCTGCTGCAGGACTTTATTCCTACCAGTGCAAACTGGAAGCGACTCATCACTTGCCTTACTTAAGGATATGCTTGTTCACATATATATTAAATGTTCAACTTGATTTTCTGCCTTTATTGCAGTCAAAAAGCTCAGGGTTCATTCTGTGAGTTGTTTCTTGGGCTGTGCTGCCCCTCCACTTGTGGCAAACCAACCTCTCCTTCCCCCCTTTGCTGGCCCTGGGAGAAGGTGCTCGGTGCCTTTGGGGGCTGAACCTTCCCCGAGCAAGGCACAGATGGCAGTTTGTGGCAGCATTCATGGCTTTGTTATTTAACATCTCAGATGGCTATTTAATTTGTTGTCACTTTTGGCTGCAAAGCTGGCTGTTAATGTAATCAAACACTTGCTTTCTGTAAGCCCCTGGCATTTAGTTTTATTACTGGGGTTGCCTCGAAAAAAAAAATAATAATAAAGGATGGGTGTTGGAATGAACCTCTTTGGAGTCCATCTGGTGTGTCAGTTTGGAATAAATCATTTCTTTATCGTGGAAAGAGGGCCTGATGCATCTCCAGGAGGTGTGAGGAGAGCAGGATGATTAGTGCAAGGCAGTGGGAACGTTGCCTGCCTGAGGATCACAGGATTTAACTCAGTTTGGGAGATCCTAAGGGAGTGAGGAGTCCAGGAGGCTTGGAATTAACTGCAAGTTTTCACCCTCAGCCCCCTGACTTTCCCTGGTTGTAATTCCCAGCTCCATTCAGTGTTTCTGCCCCTCCCAGGTTGCCACCTCTGGCTCCTGCTTTCCCTTTTCCCTCCCATTCCAGACCTGCAGCATTCCCTCCCCTCCTGCTCTTCCCTCCCTGCAGGGATTGGCAAAGCAAAAGCAGCTGGGGGGCATTGCAGGGCACCTGTAGCTCGAGCCAGAGGAGATAAAGGAGACAGAAAATCAAAGGAAACAGAATAAAACGAGAAGGAGGAGGAAAAACAAATCACGTGGGATAGAGAAAAACGAGTGGGGGAAAAAAATCTGAAAGTGAGAGATGCAGAAACCTCTGCAACATTATTTTTCCTTAAGGCACTGAGCAAGGCTCTGCTGATGAGGGAATGAAAAACACAACAAGGGAGACAAAAATCTCTTGAAATATTTGTAATTTCTTGGCTGAAAAGGTAGTTCTGTGCCACTATGCTAAATAAACAGTTTAAAATTATTTTTAAATTGCTAGATAACAGAGATAGAAAAAAGGGGGAGATCTGGCAGGCTGCAAAGACCTACAACCACCCAGGCACAAGGAGACAACATCACAAACTGCAGGCCATGGGCAGGAAGGTGGATGTTCACTCAGAGTGGTGGTGGCCAGAAGAAAATCTTTTCAACTTGGTTTTTAGGAAACCATGTCTCAGGTGCCAAAGATCTGCTGCTCAGGCCTTGACCTCCCTCATTCCCTGCAGGGCAGCTGGAGCCTGGGAGGATCTCAGGGGATTAAGGATCACCCCTCTACCTGCAGGTCCCAGGCCCTTCCTCTGAACATTCCTTGCCTTTATGTTTTAATTCCCTTCCATCCAGGCACTCTGGACAGGTGATTTGTCTCACTTAGAGCAGTGACTATAAAGCAGGGGAAGACAACATGTTAAATTTTTGGAATTTGTTTGGATTTGGGAACAGCAGAAGGATCTGCTCACCTGTTGCTGCACTCACTCACCTGGAGGACAGAGGAAGTTCCTGGGTAAGTGCAGTTTGTTGGCTCTGAAGGCTGGAAGTTCTACCTGGAGGAACCATCTCTTGTTTACATATACAGATGGAAGAGCCCTTGACTTGGAAAACAGGGAACTGGGATGAGCTTTGGCTTCATTAAGCTCTTGAGTGCTTTGTTACCTATTCCAACAAAGTCAAGACTTCAAGTTTTGGAGCTCATCAGTTGAGATCAGCTTAAATTCTCTTGTTGTGGGTGACTGGGAGGAGAGGCAGCTCCTCTGGGGGTGCCCCTGAGTGCTGAGAAGGGGCTGGAATTGCACATTGCTGTGTCTGATCATCTGCATGAGGCAGAAGCTTCCCCACCCAGGGTTTGGGAGCCCTTGCTGACTAACACAGGGAGGATTTCTGAGCAGAAATACAGACACCTCGTGGTCTGGCTTCATTGTGATGAGAGAAAATACAGAACAGGGAGCAGAGTCCTGTTTTCATGAATTCCACAGGGGAAGGAAGGGTGAGTTTGGTAGCAGGGTGCTGTAGCTTCTCCCAGCAGGGACCTGCTGGCCTTCCCTGTGCTCTGGGGGTGCTGCTGTGGGAGCCCCAGGTCAGAGAGCTGTACCCCCCTGACCCACACCTTGTTTTAAAAAGAATCAGCCTCTGAAAAACTAGAAGGGAGAAAGTCTGCCCTCCACTCCTGATCCCCCTGAACCACCAAAGAAACGCAGGGTGAGAGGTGAAATAAAGACCAACCCCATCTCTGCTGCCCCAAAAATCATCCTGCAGGACAGCTTTGCATTCCCTCCCTGCCTGAGCACAGAGCTGAGAGATTAGAGCTGAGCTGGCCCAGCCCAGCCCCGTGTCAGGACAGGGCTGAGCCCACAGTCACCACTCCAGTGCTGTCTGTTGACATGTCCCTGTCATTGAGGGAACTGTCTGGTTGCTCTGGCAGCAAAGTCAGATGGGTGTCTGGGATTTTCTGCCCTCCACTTGATTATTCCTTCTGTCCACCCAGGAAGAGCCCAATCTGTCACTGGATTAGGTGCATTTGCTTAGCAGGGAGATTGCAAGGCTGAAACAACTGTGGGAGAAGTGGCTGCTGAAATCCCAAGGCCCTTCAGGGCTGAGAGAGAGAAATAGTGTTGGGGTGGGGTGAATAATAATATTTTGCACAACACACAGCCAATATATGAACAAAACAAACAGTGAAGGCAAGAGATTGTTCCTTTATTTCTATCTTGCATGTGGTTTATTTTTAATTCAGTGTCTGGGCAACAGGGTGTTTTTATGGAGACAATTTGCCAAGGATTTTGTCTGGGTTATTTTTCTTTCTTTTTTTTTTTTTTAATTTTTGAGGTCCATTATTGACCAAAATTGATGGAAAATGAAAATAGCAGGATCCACAGTGAATGTTTGAGGCTGAACTAAAACACAGGGGGAAATCTTTGGCTGGTCAAGACAAAGGGCCTTCCATAACCCCCAAAATTGGCCTGTGTTGGTAAATGTTGTTCTCACCCATGAGCTGTGCTGGGTTGGAGCCTGACTGGGAAGGTTGGGAGATACTGTGCATTCTCCAAATCCATTATAATTATACCAACAGAGCTGGAAGCAGCCAGAAAAAGCTGCTGGTGGATCTTACAGTTTACCTTTCACAGTAGAAATATAAGCCAGATGACACAAACATACCGAGAGATGCAGAACTGAGGTTGGTTTTCTTCCTGTTTCATGGTTTGGATTCATTTGGGTCTCACCCCCCTGTTTGCTCAGATGAGCCAATTCCCTTCCTCCAAACACGCCCCATGTCCTCGTGGCCCTTTGAGGAGGAATGTGGCAAATATCACAGATGTTTGTGGGGTGGCTCCCCAGCCAGAGCTTCTCCAAGAACACTCATTGAGTTCTGGGGGTGGCTGGGAGTGACTCCTGCATGTTCTGACCCACAATGTGACACCTTCCACTGAGCTCTGGCTGGTCCTGCTCCTCCTCCAAGTCATTCTCTGGATTTTCCTGCTTTTTAGACCTTGTTAGCAGAGGCACAGAAGATGGAAAGGGCAAGTCCTCAGCAACAGATGGTGGTTCTTCACTGCAACACACACAGGAGTTTAGCAAAGCCAAACTGGATGGTGATGGAGCAGATGTTTGTGGCTATTCCTCACTTTAGTGAGTCAGTCAAAATTAATACAACTTTTATCCCCGTAAACTTCCAACTTCCATAAAATAAAATCATGTAGCAGCATTTTCCTGAATGAAACCATGAGGAACATTTACTATTTGGAGGATTGCTGGGTAGAAAGGTACGAGTGCTTCAGTAACCAGAGAGCAGAGCCAGCTGCCCTCCCTCCCCTGGGCACTGCCCTGGGAACACAATGCCAAGGTGTAGGAGCTCTCTCTGGCTCCTGTTCAAGTGGACCATTTTAATTTAGACATTCTAACACAGGAAACTGAGTCCACAGACCTACTGATTCCTAAAGAAACACCCACCCTGAGAATCCCTTACCTGAGATTAATCCGACTTTGCCTTTGGTGAATGACAAATTTTTAAAGGAATTTCTTATATTTTAATGATTTTAAAAATCATTGTCAAAATAAGAAAATCACTGCTTATTTTGGAAGGCAATGATTTTTCATTTCAATATTTTAGATACCACCATCTCAAAAATGCAAAGCTCCAAATGGGAACAAAATGTTACCAAATTACAGGAATGAAACTTTTCAGCTTCATGGAACCAACAACGAGAAATCTGAATTTCTCTCCCTGGAGAATTTTGAAAGTGTTGACGGATTGTCCTGATGCACAACGTGAAACATTTCCAAAAATCTTACAGTTCTTCAGGGAACAGGAAAAAAAAAAACCCTTCCCACTCAGTTCTTGTGGCAAGGGAGGTATTTCATATTGGACTTTAAAAACATTGACAGATTTCTCCCTTCAGTCAGAGGAAGGCAGGGAGAGTTGATGTTTCCCAGAAAATTGAGATGCTGACAGACAACATCAATGTCTCTGTGTGTGTGTCTTTCAAAATGCAGTTGTCATCCCATGAATTGTAGTATGAATCATATCCTGAAGAGTTATATAAGGGTTGGGCTGGGAGTAAAATCTGGGGTTTTTTTCCCCCAAAAAATCTGTTGAAAAAATATCTTATTATTTGAGATTTAATTGTGACAATTTCTGTAAAGCTGAAAATTAGGAGCCCAGTTATCTGAGTTCAGGATATTGTATTTATAAATGGATAAATATCAGAACAGCTTTTCTGGCCTGAATTTAGAAACCACTCGCTCCTGATGATAAATAAGAAAGGTCCCTTTGGTTATGTAAAAAGAAGAGGGAATCTCAGTGAATAATCCCGAGGGATTACAGAGCCCCCAGTGAAAGTCAAGCCTTAGCCAGAGGCTGCACATCTGGAACGGGGAGCCCAAAGTCCCCGAGGGGGTGGCACTCATTAAAAATAGATGTGCGGCGCGTTAAGGGGATTAGCGGCGCTGATTCGCAGGATTAGACACGGGGAGCAGCCTGGCCAGGCTGGCAAACCTCGCCCGGGGCCGGGCAGGGCACAGGGCAGCGCTGGGAGGGACGGACAGACGCACGGACAGACACACAGACCCCGTGTCTGCATCGCACCTTGGCCAGGCTGAAACGCTGCGGATGGAAATGATGAACGGCATCTCCCTGATGGGGCTGTGAGACCTTTGCAGCTGCACTTCCAGCGAGGCTGCTGGAATTGCAGGGGGGAACAGGGAGCTTGAAGGTTCGTTCCTTTGGCAAGAACCAGCCTGGAGACCTGGGGTGGACTGAGAGCAGTGGGTGCAATTTGAAGTGAAAGGTGTCAGCAGGACACAGTGCAGTGGGTGACTGAGCAGAAATAAAAGTGTGCAATGGGCTGACTGGGAAACTCTGGTTTTGCTGTCTCTTCTCCACAATTATTTGCAGGAAGGTTCAGTGTCTGACTGGGACACTGATTTGCTTGATGCTGTCTCTTCTCCACATTTATTTGCAAGAGAGTTCAGTGTCTGACTGGGACACTGGTTTTGCTGTCTCTTCTCCATCCTTATTTGCAGGAGTTCAGTGTCTGGGAAACTCTGGTTTTGCCTGTTGCTGTCTCTCCTCCATCCCTATTTGCAGAAGAGTTCAGTGTCTGACTGGGAAACTCTGGTTTTGCTGTCTCTTCTCCACAATTATTTGCAGGAGTTCAGTGTCTGACTGGGACACTGATTTGCTTGATGTTGTCTCTTCTCCATCCCTATTTGCAGAAGAGTTCAGTGTCTGACTGGGAAACTCTGGTTTTGCTGTCTCTTCTCCACACTTATTTGCAGGAGAGTTCAGTGTCTGGGAAACTCTGGTTTTGCCTGTTGCTGTCTCTCCTCCATCCTTATTTGCAGGAGAGTTCAGTTCTGCAAGAAAACACCCAGCAAATATTGCAGGGGAAGAAGAAATTTCTATTCAGGAGCAAAAAATTGTGCCCTTTTGTGACTAAATATGCGGATTCAATAACCATAAGTATTTATTTCCTGGCAATCCATTTGCTGAGACAATGATAGAGCAAACAATTTAAAGGAATAAGCATGTTCAGAAAAAGTACAACATGTGCTCTCTGCCAAGGGGAGAAAGTTCATTCATCAAAGAAATGATTACAGGCAGTTATCCCAGATCCTGCTAATTCCAACAGGTACAAAGGATTCCTCATAACTCCTCCTTTATGTGGTTACTGATGGAAAATGAATATTCTGTTGAACCTTTGGAGCACTGAACCTTCAGCTGGCCATTAATTTACCTGCTGGGCCATCAGAGCTGCCCCTCAGAACAGCAGATTTAGGGGTTTATTTGGCAATTCTTCCATCAGCAGCTCCTGCTGAATTGCCACATGAATTTCTTTTTGCCTGGGGCTGTGCTATCCATAGTTACAGTTCTGATTAACCCATCAGCTCAAACAAAAGTACTTTTCTAATTAGGGGTTTAATGTTTCCATCTGTTGCTTTGGACAAAAAAGATCCTTTTTCACCTTGGTTCAAAAACTCTCCTGAGAGGTGAGTGTTGCTCAGAAAAGCCAACCCATCTCCAAGGGTCAACTGGTGAATCCAAAGGGGATCCATTCACCTCTTGGCAGCAGAGACAAGAAGAGAGAAGCCCATAAAGCCACTTCTTGAAGCCCTGAGAGGCAGCAGCACTTGCTAAGCTGAATGGCTGCCCACAGCCTGTGTTTGGAGACAATCCCACCCAGTGCTCTCCCTGTAAATAATAATAAGATACAATGGATCTGTGGGAATTAAGTTCTTAGGAGGCGGTGATGTCATCTGCACAGATTCAGGGCACCACTCACTTGCTTTGGGGAAACATTTTAGAGTTACATAATATTCCTCAATCCATGCTCTGGATCAGCTTTGTTCCAGCAGGCTTTTCCCATTTAATAACTTCTGGCCCCAGCTTCACAAGTTTGGTTGAAATATGCAGTCATATTTTAAAAGGAAAAAAAAAACCCAAAGCAAACCAGGCAGGGAATGCAGCATCTCCTAAATCATGGTTGTCACTCACAGGGCCATAAATAAGAGGGGTTGTTTAACTGAGGGCAGCTTATTTCTTATCTGGGGAAATATTAATGCCCTCCCTGTTATCTAATTCAGCATAATGTAAGGGGATTTAGTGGGGATTAAGAAGAGAAAGTGGGAGAAGGGTTTATATTCTTTTGGGCCATGCTGGTGCTTCCAGGAGTTTTGGCATCACTTCCATCAGGAGGGGTGATTGCTCTCCCAGGAGTTAAAATAATTGGGAGGACAGGCAAGCTCTGACACTGGAGTGAAAAAGTCTGGAGGGAAAAAGATGCAATTGTTCAAGTTTCAGACTCCCTGCCCTGCTGCTGGAGGGAAACATCTTTGTGCTCAGACCTGGAGGCTGAGAAAAGGCTGCAGCACTTAATCCTGCCCAGCTCTGCTCCTGCTGGGCAGAGGACTGGGCTCTGCAGAGATTCACTCCCGGGGTGGCACAGCCTGGCCAGGCACTGACAGAGCACAATTCTGGGAGATAATATTGTCCAACCAGCAAAATTAAGTGTACAGCTCCTCGGGGTGCAGCAGGTTCTGGGAAAGGGAAAGGCTGTGACACATTCAGGTGATAAATTCCACGTTTTCCCAAGGAATGCATTGAGGTTTATGAATATGTATTGGGTTTGTACAGGAAGAAACTTTTATTTATACCTGGAGGGACTGTCTCAGAAGTCTCTCTCTGTTTGTCCTGAAGGATGTGAGGTGATTTGTGGTGTCTCTAAGGATCAAGTCCCCATTGCAGGAATTCTGTGTACCAGAGTGCCTCTTTCCAGAAACAATATGAAATATTGGAATGACATTTGCTCATCACTTTTGGAGCCTGAAGTGTCACCCTAAGCCCAGTTGTGTCAAACAGCCAACAGGGACTGCAGTTTTCATCAGCACCTGGGATTGTGTGTGAAATGCAAAGTTGCCTTTCTCCCTGTGGATGTGACATTGGTGGATATTCACAATTATCCCTTGATGAGGATGAAATGTGATCTCTCCAGGGCAGGCTATTTATGACATTTGATCTGCCAGTGGTGCTGGATGTAATTGCTCATTTTGGTGCAGGTTAGAAACTCAACACTTCTGGGCTCTGTGGTGAAACAAATACCACATTTCCACACCCCCCAGGTATACAAAGGGTGTTTGAAGGTGAAACAAATACCACATTTTCACACCCCCAGGTATACAAAGGTGTTTGAAGGTGAAACAAATACCACATTTCCACACCCCCAGGTATACAAAGGGTGTTTGAAGGTGAAACAAATACCACATTTTCACACCCCCCAGGTATACAAAGGGTGTTTGAAGGTGAAACAAATACCACATTTTCACACCCCCCAGGTATACAAAGGGTGTTTGAAGGTGAAACAAATACCACATTTTCACACCCCCCAGGTATACAAAGGGTGTTTGAAGGGCAGGAAAAATCTGAAAATGTCAATTTTGGCTAAAGAAAACTACCTCTAGAGTCATCCTTCCTGTGAGTGTGGCAGTCTGTGCCTGCCCTTGTGGGACTGCAGCCTGTCTGTCTGTCACAGCTGTGACCTGGATCATTGGCTGATCCAAGCAGGTTGGAGGGAAATCCACCCACATCACTGGGTTTTACAGCCTGCTCGTTTTTATTGCTTATTATTCTGAGAAAAGGGAGTAATCCTGTGGGAAAGGAAAGGGAAAATAAAGTGCTGGACAGAATAATATAATTGTAACTCTGGTGTCCAGCCCTTTGCATTCACAAGTGGAGAGTGTTTGGGAAAGTGAAGGTTGTAGCCATGCTCTGGGCAGCTTAATCCAGACAGTGATCCCATAATCCAGGCTACATTTCCTGCCTTCCCCTCCTAATCGCTCTGGAGTCAGCAGGATTTCTTCCAAATGCTAATGAAAACCAGGGAGCACTTACCCAGGGAGGCAAATGGAACCAAAATCCATATTTCCAGCCATTATTGCAGCTCGTGTCTGACTCTGGGTTTATGTCACAGCATTATGTTGAGCTCAGTTTGTAGTCTTAGTTCTTTTCTGACCCTCTGGAATATTAGAGGAGCTTGATAAGACCAAGAGAATTTTTCCTTAGGCAATCAAAGGAACAGCTTCCTATTGAATTCTCAAATAAAAACTTGGTTTGTTTAGGTTTTTTTTTTCCAAGGAATATGAAGATTATGCACCAGATTTCTGAGCTTCTTCTCTTCATCACCCTCTTTGAATGTGTGGAACTTTCTTGTCAAGCTTGTCCCTTGACCATCTTTAGGCCAGCCAGGCCCGCCCACTCTGCTGGTGTTTATTCCTCCCCCAATCCTTGGACCACAAAGTGAATTTTCACCAGAATCCCTTTTCTGGAGCAGCCACTGCTCCCCCAGCTCCTTCTGGGGGAGTGTTTGGATATTTTCCCTGCAGCTCAGGGTCAGAAGGTGAGTTGGGTGTTGTCCTCCCTCCAGTCTCCAGTCCCTGGAGGTTCTCACAGGAGAGCTCTGGCCGATCCAGTGAGTCAGGTGGGAACTCAGAGTTGTGATGAATTAATATAAAGCTTAAAGAACCTTCCTGAGAGGGTTCAGGCAGCCCATGACTTGCCCTGGGCAGGCAGTGGTGGGACATGGATGGCACTGCAGAGTGTGTGTCACCCCCGTGGTGCTTTCTGTGGGTCACCCACCCATGTCCCTGTGGTGCCCTCACACCTGGGGTTTTCTGAGCACAACCTCATTTGATTCAGCTGAGGACACTCCTGGCAAGAAGAATGGGCTCTGTTCATTAACCTGATGGAAGGGGTGGTTTATTTTTGACTAATTTCCTCTTGATTTATTTGCCATCTGAGGGCGCTTTCTTGGGTGGCTTGTGGTTCATTTGGGATCTTCTGTGCAGCCCCAGATATGAATTAATCAGCTTTCCCTCCAGTCTGCCATGAGAGCCCTAAATCAGGCCCCAAATCAGGAGCCTGTGCAGGTTCCTTCCCCACCACCTTCTCCCAGCTCAGTTCTGTGTGGAGTCGCTGGCTTTAATTGTGTTATTCCTGGCAAAGAAGGAGAAAAAAGCAGAGGAAAATGAGTTCTAACAATCCTATTTGTGAATTATAACTGCACACTCTAATCTAATCATGTTTCTCTTTCCCCAGATGTGGAGAATTTTCAGAGTGCCTCATTACTGACCACTAATTAAATCTAATGTGAAAGAAACGTTGGGTGAAATCCTGCCAGCTTGAAGGCTCTGGCAAAGCTCCCATTGACTTCAGTGGCACTCAAGTGTTGCTTTTTGGGTTTTGGTCTGTTCAGAAGATGATGATTATAATTGTTTATCATCTGGTAGCATCTGGGATCTCCAGTTAGAGCTCTGGGCAAGGAATGAGGTTATTTGGGTTTTATTCACTGTGGGTAAAATGCTGCCTGTAACCAAATGGTTTTTCTCTGGGGTCCCATAGGCAGAGTCTGAGTTTGTGTTTGGGTCTGGGAGAATTATCAGGCCCCAACAAGAGGGACTCAGGGGTTTGTGTGAGAGCCACACACCCTGCACAGCCCTGGCTGGAGCTCCATGTGGAGGTGTTGTCCTGTTGTCCACACGTACAGACGTGGGGCTCGTGCAGGAGGGGCCAGAACATCACACAGTACATCACCCAGTACATCACCCAGAACATCACCCAGGACATCACCCAGGACGTCACCCAGGACATCACCCAGGACATCACTGAGAACATCACTCAGAACATCACCCAGAACATCACTCAGAACATCACCCAGAACATCACCCAGAATGTCTCCCAGAACATCACCCAGGACATCACCCAGGACATCACCCAGAATGTCACCCAGAACATCACTCAGAACATCACCCAGAACGTCACCCAGGACATCACCCAGGACATCACCCAGAACATCACCCAGAACATCACCCAGGACGTCACCCAGAACATCTCCCAGGACATCACTGAGAACGTCACCCAGAACGTCACCCAGGACATCACCCAGGACATCACCCAGAACGTCACCCAGGACGTCACCCAGGACATCACCCAGAACATCACCCAGAACATCACCCAGAATGCCTCCCAGAACATCACTCAGGACATCACTGAGAACATCACCCAGAACATCACCCAGGACATCACCCAGAACATCACCCAGAACATCACCCAGGACATCACCCAGAACATCACCCAGGACATCACCCAGAACGTCATCCAGGACATCACCCAGAACGTCACCCAGGACATCACCCAGAACATCACCCAGAACATCACCCAGGACATCACCCAGGACGTCACCCAGGACGTTACCCAGGACATCACCCAGAACATCACCCAGAACATCACCCAGGATGTCACCCAGGACGTCACCCAGGACGTCACCCAGGACATCACCCAGAACATCACCCAGGACATCACTGAGAACATCACCCAGAACATCACCCAGGACGTCACCCAGGACGTCACCCAGGACGTCACCCAGGACGTCACCCAGGACGTCACCCAGAACATCACCCAGGACGTCACCCAGGACACACAGGACACAGAGAAAAGCAGGTGGGGGCTGATGAGGGGAATGATCTGTGAAGGCATCTGGAGGAGCTGCTGTGGAAATCCATCCCATCCTTGTGCCCAGCCCAACGATATTTACATCTGTGTCCTGGCTCCATCGTGACTTCCCTAATTCCTTCCTGGAACTCCCTGCAATTCCTCCCGGCTTTGTTTTCCTCCTCCCTGTGGCACTGCTTGATCTATGTAGTTCAATTAAAAGGCAGCACGAGGGCAGTGTCGACAAGAATTTGTTTATTTCCACACTGCCTCCAACAGAAGTTCTCTAAATGCTCAGCTCCTCCAACAACCTGGTTTTCACTTCTTTTTAATTCTCTCTCCCTTAAACTGCTCAGGAGGGTCTTTCCTTGGTGGCACAGCAGGTGAGACATCTCCCACCAGCAGGTTCCTCTGAGACTTGGCAAACATTTTATTTTCCCCCAACCTCTTTCTGGAGTGCTGTTCCTGTGTTTAATGTACATCATGAGGTTTTTTCTGAGCATGTTTTAAATAAAACTGTGTGTTTCCATCATCATTTGAAGGGATGTGTGTGCCCTTAACCTTTGGCTAATTACAAGCCTGTTCAATAATTCCTTTTCATCTGTGCTGACTTTATACCCCTGAAGAAAGACTGCTTGATGTGATGAAATTGGACACACTCAGCTGCCTGGTCAGCAGAACAGTCCTTTTATTTCTCCTGTGGGGTGGTTGTTTGTGGGGAAGGGCAATGGCTCTTGTGGAAATTCATCCTAAAGTAGTTTTTAATGATATTGTGTTAATGCTGATGCTCCAGGTTTCCTTTGAAATATGGAGAGATGTTTCTTTTAGAACAGGAGAGGCCATCTGGGTTTCTGGGAGAAATTCAGATATCCAGCTGATGTTCACAGGTCTCCTGAAGTCCTTGTAGTGCCTTCTGCTCTCAGCTGGATGTTCAGTGGTAGAAATGGCCATGCATCAATAGCAGGTTAAACGTTATGTGATTAAAAATAAAAATAAAACAGCCCTTTGCCTTTCAGCTGCAAAAAACACTCTTAAGTGTCTCAGCAAAGGTGGCTGCCAGTCTGACTCCAGTATGGATCTGAATCCCAGGTCAGTTCCAGTTTGCAGGGCTGTGTTTCCAGAACTGGAGGATCTTCGGGTTCTGTTTCTGTTGTGACATTTTCTGCACAATAAAAACACTCATCCTTTCAAGCTAAACCAACAGTTGTGGCAAAATGGCAAACAGAATTGCAGTCAGATCCTCAATTGCCTTTAAGAGAAGAGAAAATGCTGGGTGACATTTGAGGATGACACTAACAGCATCACTAAAATAAATTAAGTGAATGTTCTCTCTCTTTCTGAGTGGCTTTTAGAGCCTTTTGGATGCCTTTTGGATTGTTACTGCTGAGCAGCACTAGCAAAGCAGCAAACATCTATTTGTGTGCAATTCATCTTTTGGCAGGATTTGATAGTCCTGAAGTAATGGGAGAGTCAGTCGTAACTGGAAATGGGAGAAATGAAGCATAAGAAAAGAGAGGGTGTTATCAAATCAGAAAGAAAACAAGTTTCTGAAATTAGGAAATGGAAGTTTTCAGCTTTCACCACCTTCCCAAATAGAAATGATAATGCCATGTGGGGTTACAGGAGGTTTACCCATAACTGGCAAACTGCAAAGAGATTTAATTTCCAAACAAATCAGACCTCACTCAAAACGAGCACTTTTCTCTGCATTCATCCTCAAATGGCAAATTTCTCAAGCAACTCTTGAGCTTCGAGGCTTCCACTGCAGAAATGTGCAGTTTATACTTGCACAGCTTTGAGCTTCAAGTGAGACTCTCAGAGCAGGGTTAGGGAGTCCAAGAGTTCATCCTGAACTTTGTGTGACTACCTGGGGCCCTCTGAAAAAAACCAGAAAACTCTGTGGTTTGATTTATGAAGAGGATTAAAAGCCAGAGGTGACATAAATCACAGATAACTGTTTTGAGGAGGAGTTGGGGTCTCCAGGTGTGCTGTTCTCAGGCTGCAGGGGCAGAGCTGAAGAATTTCAGTGATCACCTTGGACCAGAAGGACCACAAGCCCTTGGCCCTGGTCCTTTGTCAGTCTGTGACACCAGGAAGGTGCTCCAGACCCACCACCCCTGGGGGTGTCTGTCTGGATGGGTCTTTCATGTGTTCAACAACCAGGAGCTCAAGGACCAAGATCCTGTCTCAGCTCACTAATCCAAACTCCAGTGATTATTCTTGCCTCATTTTTATATGCTGTTATAAAAAAACACTTCCCAGCTTTTGCTGAGAGGTCTCAGAAGTCCCTGAATGAAGTCTTAGTGAAGGATTGAGGAAAAAGAGTCCCCCAAAAGAATCACAGAATCATTGGGTTGGAAAAGACCTCCGAGATCCTCAAGTCCAACTCTTGAGCCTGTTTGTGGAATCACTGCATTACAATCAGTTCCTTACAATCTTTCCCTGAGGAATTACAGGACCTTACTTGCAGCATCTGTCAGAATCACTGCAGCTCTCAGTGATTTTTATCCCTCTATTCCTTGTTTTAAGCATATTCATTAATTAAATGGCTCAGCTTATTTCACCACGGCACTGAAGTGAGATGGGCAGGACATCATGCTCGTTATCTCTGAGCATATTGGTAGGAACTGCAGCAAACTGACCCCCCTCCCCATCTGCTCATCCTCTCCAGCTCTTTCTGTGGCTTTGCTTCTCCTTGTGCTGGACACAAAGTGTGGAGTGAAGGGCTGGATGGGACCTGCTGAGCTGCAGGTGACACCAGAGGGCTGGAAGGACACAGAGGATGGAGGGTTTGGAAAGAGGAATGGTTTTGCTTCTGGAGAAGGATCAGGGTGAGCCAGGGAGTTCAGGTGGGCTGCTCTGGTCTGGGACAGCAGGAATTTTCCTCACAGGTTCCAGTTTGGGGCTGTGTTCTGGAATTGTGCCACAAACTGCTGATAGTTCTGAGATGTTTTGGTTCCTGCTCCTCACCCACCCCACTAGTGAGGAGCTGGGAATGGGCAGGAGGAGCTGGGAATGGGCAAAAGGAGCTGGGAATGGACACAAGGACCTGGGAGGGGGCAGGAGAAGCTGGAAGGAGCATGAGGAGCTGGGAATGGGCTCAAGGAGCTGGGAGTGGGCATGAGAAGCTGGGAGGGAGCACCAAGAGCTGAGAAGGGTCATGAGGAGAGGGGAAGGGGCATGAGGAGCTGGGAAGGGGGCACGAGGAGCTGGGAAGGGGGCACGAGGAGCTGGAAAGGGGCACGAGGAGCTGGGAAAGGGGCACGAGGAGCTGGGAAGGGGGCACGAGGAGCTGGGAGAGGGCGTGAGGAGCTGGGAATGGGAGTGAGGAGCTGGGAATGGGAGTGAGGAGCTGGGAGAGGGTGTGAGAAGCTGGGAAAGGGCACCAGGAGCTGGGAAAGGGCACCAGGAGCTGGGAGAGGGCATGAGGAGCTGGGGAGGGGCACCAGGAGCAGGGAAGAGGCACATCCAGGACAACTGATCCCAGCTGGCCAAAGGGCCATGCCCTGGTTGGAAGGGAGGGCTGAGCATGGGAAGGGCACAGGGCTCCTGCTGCAGGGGTGGGCACACAGGGCAGGACAGCAGGACCTGCAAACATCTCTGTGAGCCCATCCCTGGAGCTTCTCTGCTGAACCCACTCCCAGGGAAAGGCAGATGGAGCAAACTGAAATCATCTGCAAAGAAGCAGCAGCTGAGGGGGGTTTAATGCAGTAGCTCGAATGGCTTCCCATTTCCTGCTCGGGAAATGTGTAACTAATTAAGTCGGTGACATTCATTTAAGTGGAACAATAAAACCTGCTCATGTCATCAGAGGTATTTACTAAACACACATTTTCCTGAGGGGAAGAAAGGGGAGTTTGTAAACAAAACATGAAAACATCTGCTCCTCACCTCTCTGAATTCCAGATGAAGCTGTTGCCACACTGATTAGGACCAGTGGCATTGATTAATATCAGTGCCTGCAGCAGCAGCAGTTCTGTGAGACTGGGAAATCCTACTTGGCTTAAAGTGTTTAAACTCGAGTTTAAAGCGAGTCAGAGGGATAAGTCTTGCACTTGCAGTAGCAGAGGTTGCCGCAGTGTTTGCTGCCTTGGGCCATGGGCAGAGCCCTCAGGGTGCTGCAGGGCTGTGTGGGAGGGTGGCTGGCACTGCCCAGTGCCCATGGAAGGGATCTGTCACTTATTCCTACAGTGACATTTGATGTGAGGGCTGAAATTACAGCCCAAACCCCTCTGTGTTATGAAGTTCTGACAGTCTCAGAACAAACAGACTTAACTGGTCACCTGAAGGTTCCAGCAGAGTCTGGGGATTGTCCCATCCATGCCCAGCTCCAGGAGCTGCAGCTCCCTCCCTGCACCCCCAGCACCCTGGGGAGCCCCTGTGCACCAGGATACCCCCCAGCACCCTTTGTGAGCCTCCCTTCTTGGCGTGCCCTGAGCCCACAGATGCTCCTGTGCCACTGGTGCCCACCCAGCAGTGGCAGTGCCAGCGTCTCCCTGAGCCAAGGGAATCACTGTGGCCATTCCAGAGGGGGCAGCTGTTTTTGTGGGAGCAGCAGAACTCTGGGCACTGCCCCTCAGACTGGCAGGGCACCCCTGGGTGTATGTTTGGCTCAGTGTGCCCATTTAAGCTTCAGCACTGGGCACTACCTGTTTTCTGTCTGCTTTCCCAGCAGAGTCTGTTGTGTCTAATTGGAGATTATTCCAAGTGTCACAACAAAGAGCAAATCTGACAGTTCAGCTGAGCACTGGAGTAATGAGTTAAATAATGCACCTTGGAAAAGTTAATCCTGAAAAATCCGTTAGACACATCTTGTTTTCCAGGTCAAAGCAGAGCTATGATTAAGCTGTGAGAGGAATTCAAGGGTTTGGGGATGGGGGACAAACAGAGGACTGAGCAGTTACTCTGTGGAGTGCACAATCTCACCTCAAGTCACAAAACAAACTTGCTCATATTGGAAGCCCAGCAAAAATTGGATTTTGTTTCGCTCCTCCCAGATCTCGTCCCAGCAGATGACAGCCAGGCACAGAAATAAAGCCAAGTACCACATCAAAGGGATATTAAATCCTGCTGCCAACAATTGGCTTCATTTTTCCAGTTATTGATTGCTGTCAGGGGCCTGTCTGGGGAAGGCTCCAGAGTCCTGGTTTATGACAAAGCCAGTTTGATTTTTCCTCTTTAATTTCAGCACAACCTCAGAGAGCCACATGGCTTGTCACCTGATTCCCAAGCCCTTTGGATTCTCCCAGGGAATACAAAAGCCAGCCCATCCTCTCCAATCTGGAATCATTTCTGCCAAACCATTTCTCCCCAAGCCCCATTTTTCCCAAGTAGGTGAAAGAAGTTGGCAGCAAACTACTCAAGGCAGTTTGGGGGGGTCACTTTGAAGCAGTTACAGGACAGCAACAAAATTCCTGCATTCCCCTCTCCCTGCTGCTTGCCTTGCCTATCCCTTTATCAGATATAGGGGAATATTTGTACATTTAATGCCCTTTTATAGTTTTTTCCTGCATCCCTTCCACCCAGGCCAGCCCAGTGTACAGCTTTGATCTGTGCACCAGAAAATCTGTATCAAGTCAGCTGCACATTTCTAAGCAGATTAACTTTGCCCTTGTGGTTCATCTGAAGCCTGACACATCCCCTTTGTGTGCTCTGTGATCCAAGATCCCAAAGCAGAAAAATGGAAGTTTAAGTCCCCCCTTCAGTGGGACTTATTTAAGGTACTTAAAGCCTCAGACAACCAAAATCCTCAGCTTTTACACACCCACCAGTGACCTTCACCTGGAGATTACCGGGATTCTCTGGGCTTGTAATTTGGATTTCTTGGAAAGACTTGCTTTAGAAAAGTGAAAAAAAAACCCCACTGTCTTCACATGAAAGCCCTTTGATGTTTGGTTTGTGATGGAGGCAGAAGGACCTGAGGTAGGACATGGGTTTAAAAGACAAGCCAAGGATGTAGCTCAGAGTTCTTGAGGAAGTTGGAAGAAAATGTGTAAGGCAGAGATCTCCTCTTTGGCTTCATAAAGGCACAGGCAGAGATCCCCTCTTTGGCTCCATGGAATGACAGGCAGAGATCTCCTCTTTGGCTCCATGAAGGCACAGGCAGAGATCCCCTCTTTGAATTCATGGAATCACAGGCAGAGATCTTTGGCTCCATGGAATCACAGGCAGAGATCCCCTCTTTGAATTCATGGAATCACAGGCAGAGATCCCCTCTTTGAATTCATGGAATCACAGGCAGAGATCCCCTCTCTGGCTCCATGGAATCACAGGCAGAGATCCCCTCTTTGAATTCATGGAATCACAGGCAGAGAACCCCTCTCTGGCTCCATGAAATGACAGGCAGAGATCTCCTCTTTGGCTCCATGGAATGACAGGCAGAGATGCCCTCTTTGGCTCCATGAAGTTACAGGCAGAGATCCCCTCTTTGGCTCCATGGAATGACAGGCAGAGATCCCCTCTTTGGATCCATGGAATCACAGGCAGAGATCCCCTCTTTGGATCCATGGAATCACAGGCTCATTTGTCTTTCCATGTCTGAGCCTGAGTTCAAAGGAAGGTTTGTACCCAAGAGAGGGACCTGAGGTGTAGGAAAGCTCAAGGACCTGAGGGGAGATGTTACCAAGGGTTGAAATGATGTGGGACTTGTGCTTGTAAGCCAAATATTCTGCTTTTCCCACCAGTAACTGGTGGAAGGTCAATATTGGAGATCCAACATCCACTCCAGGGTTCCAGGAAGCAGCTTTTGCACAAAAAAAGCCTCTGAGAGAGGTAAAGGCTCTGAACCACCTCAGCTCCCTCTGTCATGTGTGGGGGAAATGAATATCTTGGTAATTTTTTATAAAAATACCTTCTTTGGGTTGTTATATTTAGCCCAACATCTCCTGGGAGCTATTTTTGAGTGTCATTCACAGTGGAAAATAGTCCTTGAGCCAAAGACAGAAGGAACAAGGCTCCAAAGTGTTCCTCTGGATGCTGCACATCCTCTGTCACCACTGGAAATACTCCAGATCTGGTGCAAACCATTTATCTGATAAATTACAAATGTCAAGGTAAAATATCATGAAAGGAGTGGGAGCAAGAGGAGACTGTGCTTGGGTTTCCTTTCCTTTCCCACCACCCTGTAGCCTTGTCCAAAGCTGAGAGTTTTTTCAAAATACGTTTCCTTGGAATTAACTGCATGTTATTTATGGTTTCTGGGGAGATTCTAAGCCACTGATACCTTTAATCTGAGTTTTTTGCAAAAGAATAGAGAGCAGTTGCTTGTGAAATCTGTTACAAAGGTCCCAATTCTTGACTGGGGAAGTTCAGTGAAAAACTTTAGCTGAAAAATGAATTGCTCCTTTTAAGCTTTTCAACCTGACAGGGAAAAAAATAACAAGAAAAGCATGAATTTATAGCAACAAACCACTTTTTGATTCAAATGGAACTGAGGGAAATCTAAAGTGATAGGGGGCAATCCATGGCTGGTGTTATTTGTGGGGTCTGATGGGGATAATCTCCAAGGGACATCTGGAGTGGGATGGATCCCATCTCCTCTCTCACAGGCTGGAGAAGTCACAAACTTTTTTTCTTTTATTTTGAACAAAATCAGGAAAAAATGGAGTATAATTAGAGTGTGACATTGCTATGACATCAAAGTAGTGATGGTGAGGAGGAATTTCTGGCAATTTGAGTTCTCTTTCTAGGAAAGCATCTTTTGTAAACCCCTCCCACAGCCTTTATTGACAAACCTGTGGATCTCTGCAAGTCCTTCCCATCCCCAAATCTCTGTCACTGCTCTGGAATCCCATTGGCCCTCCCCAATCCCCTGCCAGAGGTGGAGGGCAGGGCAGGGCCCCAAGGAGAGAGGTGGTCCCTGCAGCTACCTTTCCTTTCCCCTTTCCCCTTTCCCCTTTCCCCTTTCCCCTTTCCCCTTTCCCCTTTCCCCTTTCCCCTTTCCCCTTTCCCCTTTCCCCTTTCCCCTTTCCCCTTTCCCCTTTCCCCTTTCCCCTTTCCCCTTTCCCCTTTCCCCTTTCCCCTTTCCCCTTTCCCCTTTCCCCTTTCCCCTTTCCCCTTTCCCTTCCCTTCCCTTCCCTTCCCTTCCCTTCCCTTCCCTTCCCTTCCCTTCCCTTCCCTTCCCTTCCCTTCCCTTCCCTTCCCTTCTTTTCCCTCTTCCCTCTTCCCTTTTCCCCTTCCCTTTCCCTTTCCCTTTTCCCCTTTCCCCTTTCCCTTTCCCCTTTCCCCTTTCCCCTTTCCCTTTCCCTTTCCCTTTCCCTTTCCCTTTCCCTTTCCCTTTCCCTTTCCCTTTCCCTTTCCCTTTCCCCTTTCCCTGAGCCACAGGCTCTTTGCTGACAGTTCTCTCACTTTTGTGATCTCTGGAATTCCTCCCTTTCAGCACAAAAAAGCAGCGTCTGTGCAAGGGGAGGTCCTTGGTGGCTCAGCATCCAAGGGCTGTGTGCCCATAACCACAATCAGCAACCCAGAGTTTCCCTCCTGGTCCAGCCCTGGGGACAGGCAAAGGGAAATCTCCCAGAAATTACAGCTGGGCTTTTAAAAGTGTGCAAGGAAACATCCCTGAAGCTCCTTTGACCTTCACAGGGGCCTGTTTGAGCAGCTTGCCAGTGTGGGGGCAGCTCTTGAGCCCCAACTCAAGGTCTGCCAGGAGATCCACAGCTGTGGGCAAGTTGGCATCTCCCCAAAAATAAACACCAGGAGGAAAAAGGGAAAGGGCAAAGTTGCCTAAAGCACATTAAGAAAGAAGCCTGGACTTTGCAGGATGCTGACCTGGGAGGGGGAGCAGCGAGCCTGGTGTTCTGCTGGCAGGTTCAGAAAGGCTTGGCTGGGTTTGGGAAGCAGCTGCTGGTACCTCTGGCCTCGCTAGCAGAGTTTTCTGCCAGTTATGTCTTCTCCAGCTCTGAATGGCCCCAAATCCAATGCCATTACTGATGGTACCCAGCACTGCCCCATTCCTTATTCTTCTCTGCCAACAACCATCCCACTGCTGGCTGGGAATGGTGAGGAGCAGCAGAGCTCTCCACTCCCACAGACTCCTGCCAGCAGGGTTTGGGCACCTCTGGAGCCTGGGAATTGGAGGGGCAGATCCACAGGGATGTTGCAAAGCCCATTAAAAAACTACCATTATTCTCAGCAGTGGTTATTTAATTACTGTGGTAAAAGAGATTGTGGCCATTTAAAGGCCCATGATAGAGTCTGTAATATAATGAGATAAAGCAAGGCTGGAATTCAATCACTGAGCAATCCACATGGGCTTCCTGAAGGTCATCAATCCTGGTGTCAAAGGAAGCCCATTGTTCTCCTCCCCCAGGGTCTCCTCCTCCCACAATGTACAAAGGGCTTTTTTGTCCAAACCAACAAATCGACTTCCCCAGTTTAGCTGAAGATAAGAAAACAATGTCTGGACTATCCAGACGACTTGTCTTTCTTTAGGCACTTTGCTGTTCCCTTTCTAAGTTTCCCTGTTTCCCTGTTTAGGCAGTTGCTGATGTCCCACTGATAATGCCTTCCCTGGGGTGAAGCTCTGCTGGTCTCACAGGGTGTGAAACCAAATCGGTGACAACCTCCCTGCACTCAGAACAGGCTGCTGAAAGCAGCATTCCCATCCCTGACTCCTGCAGAACTGGTAAAAAGTTATTCAAAATATAAACTTCCAAGCTCATTTGGAAGGAGACTTTTTCTTGTCCCTTCCCACCTGTGAATTGGGAGATTTGGTTTGTAAACACTGGCCCAGAACTCGACATTCATTCATTAATTCTACCAAGAATGTTCTGTTTTGTAACCAGAAAATTGAATTTCCTCCTCTACTTAATTTTAGTACTTTCCACCTTTTGTCTGGGAAATTGAATTATTCTGGTTACTTTTCCCTCTCCACACACACACACACACACAACTCTTCAGAGTTAAAATACAGGTAAAATTCCATCTCTAATATACCTGTCTGAGCCTGTTGAAGTTAATGGGAGTTACCACAGTGAACCTGAAGCCAGAATTGAGTCTGTATCTGTATTTTGTGCGAGGCCTCCGAGGCTCAGCCAACCTGGGAGAGGCAAAAATGAAGTGTCTGCCTCAACAACCCCCCATTAACCACCAGCTCTGCATTGCCATTGATGCAGTTTTATATAGGAAAAACTTTCTCTGCCGGGTCCCTCCCGCAGCATCCACTGGCACAGCAGCCAGGAGGGATTAATGGCATTTCCCCAAGGCTTCCCAGTGGAATCAATGCTTGCTAATCTCTGGAAAATCCCACTAACAAGCTGCAGGCAGGAGCTGCAGGGGCTCGGCACACCGGGCTCTGAACTCACGCACAGCCCATTAATGCAGCAAGGCTTTAATGAAGCAGAAAATCCCCCCCAAAGCAGAGGCCAGGAGGATGCCTTGAGGTTCCCACCTCTCCTAAGCTCTGGGCAGCTCTGGAAGCACAAAAAAAAATGCTGCTTTGGGGACTCATCCAGTGTGGGGAGCAGCCCCAGGTGCTCAGACTTGGGAGTCCATCCAGGTGAGGCTCAGCAGCTCCTGGAAAAATCCTGAACTCAGAAACTCCAGTGGTAAGTGCAAGGAAAGCTGCTGGTGCTGCTGCTGTGGATGTGTTGAATGCACTTTCAGGAAAAACCCTCTTTTCTCCTCTTTCAGACTACTAGGAAGACCCAGAAGGTGCAGCAGGCCAAAGTACAGTGGTCAGAGAGGGTGACAGCTTCAAAATGAATGAACTCTTGCCATAGCCTGCATTAAAATAAACCTAAAAATAAACACAACCCCCCCCAAAAAACCCCCCCACACAAAAATGCTCCCACAAAACCCAAACCAAACAAAAAAAGCCACAACTTTTTTTTCTATCAGTCATAAAATGCACTTATTTCCTGAGCAAAGTTGTAACTTGCTTGATGTGTATGAGATATTTTGTCTTCTTCCTACTCTGTTCCTACTGAGCCATCTGTAAGGTTGTCTAATCTCTAAAAGGAATAAGCATCTGTTTCCTCCATGGTCTATGTCTGATTTAAGGCAATTACACTCCTATTATATTCCTACACAATAAGTCCAAGGGAAAATAAGAATTAAATATGTTTTTTTCCTCAAAAGAAATTTTAACTTGTAATCCAAGAGGAATGACCATTGGCTCATTCTCCAAAAGAAGGAGCCTCCAACCTTTTCTCCTCTGGCTGGGGAAGATGTTGGTGCATTGGCTCCATATCACTGCCATGTCCTTGCAAAGTCACCACCCAAGGGACTCTTGCCTTTAATGTTCTCCCAGCTGGGATGTCCTTGTCCATCCTGACACATCAGCAGTTCAAGCAGCCCAGAAGATGTGAAGGGAGAAACAAGAAAACTTTTTTTTTTTCCAAGGGTGGGGGAGAGAAGTGGCCAGACAGCAGCAGGAAAGAGCAAAATTTTCAGGAAAGGACAGTGCAGGAGGCAAAGTCTTGGACTCATCAGCTCCCTGTGTGGAGGCAGGGCAGGGATTTTCTCTCACTCCTGAATATTTTGGAACACTCTCACTCCAGTTCTCTACAAGGAATGGCCCATCAGAGGTTTGTGCAGGGCATCAACAGAGAAATACCAACTCTCCTCACCAGGAAATCCACTGAATCTGCCTCTTGATGTGTGGTTTTTATATTTGCACTGATTAAAAAAAAAATCTTTATTTTTGTTCTTTGGGGTCAAGTATTTGACTTCTGAATCCACAGGGGTGAGTTCCTCCAAACCAAAAGGCACTTGCTGTCTCCTGTGCCCTGAGGTGGAGTCTCAGTTCCATTTTCATCCTCAGAAATGAGGATTTTCTCCATCTTTCTCTGAGCAGACTTTGTTCTGCAAACTGTCACTTCAAAAGCTCAGACAAGGCAACTTTCCCCTTCAGACAAAACCAACCAGACATACATCTTAAGGATTTCTGTTTTCCAGAGCTCCTTAACCCTCTGACCTCCCTTCTCAGCTTTTATTAAGAAACCTTTTGTCAGTTTGTATCCATGTTGCTGATTCTGACACGGGCACAGGGTGAGTATTACCTTAAATTTGGCTCCGAATTAAAAGTGCTGCAGAATCAGCATTTTTTAATGCAGCCTTTGAACAACTGGAAAGTTTCCCTCCATAAAATGCTCAATGAAAACTGTGGCTGAGGCCAATATTTGGCCCCCTGCAGAGTGTGAAACCCACAGATTTCAGCACAGCTGCTGCAATTCCTGTGCTGGGAGAATCCATAGCGATTCCACTGGCAGTGGGAACAGGATTCCATCCCAAAAAACAAGCAGCTGGTCCCTGCTGAGGATCTACCACTAAGTGGAAAATTTAAAGCAGGAGGGACATACCTTGAAACCTTGAGAAAAAAATGAATTAGAAATAGTTTCAGGTTCTTCTCTGCCTGTTGACATTTTTCTGCCTTTCTACCCCCCCAACATCCCAACTTTACAGGGTCAGGGGGTTGTTTTTCTCTGTTGTTTTCTGCAACACAGACCCAAAATGAGGGGCAGCCAGTCATAAAGAGGAATCAAGCCCAAAATATTCCCCATGGACGAAGAGGGAGGCCAAGCACAGATAGATGGATGTAGAGCCCTTTCATCAAGGTTGGTTTTATCCAAACTAGAATTTCACTCATAGTCTGTAAATCCTTATTCCTCTCCAGGGTGGGAGAGGGTGGGATTGTGTTTCAGAGTGCTCAGAGGAGCCCTCAGAGCCTGTAAACACAAGCCCTGCTCATTCCTGCCTCTTGGAAACCCCATCTGATGTCAGCACTGCTCTGCTGTCACCCATCACCACCTCTCTACCCTCTCACTGTGCCCTTTGCACCAGCCCATGGCCCAGCAAAGGGCCCAAAGGGCACTCAGGATATTTCAACTCCAAGTGCTTTGTGCTTTGGGGCAGGACCCTCATTGTGTTCATCTTTTACAGCAGCTGCAACACCAAAGTCTGGCTCTGCAGTGAGACCTCCCCAGTGTCCTCCTTGCAACGTCAGCAGAAAAAAACCTTTTCCCAGGGGCACATTTAGGGCTGTACCTTGGCAGTGCCACCCCTGAATTCTCAAGGTCTGGGCTGAGTGAAGCATAAAACGCACCCTCTTTGGTTTGAACTGCTCACATTATTTTTTCCTTGCCTCATTCCAGACCTAGTCATAAAACCATCCCCCTGCTGGATTTCTGTTTCCTTAAATAGGAGCTGCATCCCCTCTGAGGAATAGCTGTGGATTCCAAGCTTTGCCCTCGTGTCCCAACCTCGAGCTCCTGGCACGGTGGGAGGAGGCTCCGTGTGCCCTACAAGGACACACAACCACAGCAGTGGGGCAGATCCATGGAAAGGCTCCAGCTGGCTCCAGTGGGAGCAGGATCAGCCCCACGGAGGGGAGGGTGAAGATCCAGCCAGTCAGCCTGGCATTGGTTGGAGCAGAGCAGCAGCAGCAGCAGCAGCGCAGACATTACTCATGTCCCGAGATATGCAGGGCTAAGGCCAAGATTCCTGGTGGATCTACAGCCTTGGGGAGGCTCCTGGGGGCCCTTTCCACGTCTCCATGGTTTTGCCAGTAACCCCTTGGCTTCTGGGCTTGCACCAGGACACTCTGATCAGCAAGTCCCTCTTTCCATGGTGGCCTCAAACCTCCAATATGGAAGGAACTCGTTTGCAAAGCCCCTGATCAAAAATGTGCTGTTTGTGTTTCAGAGAAACCAGAAATTATTCTCTACATCTGTTCTACACTGAGTGTGGAAATAGAAACCCCTCTGACCAGCACGTAATGAGAGGAAAGTGTAACATGCTGAAATGCTCCTGGATGACACTGATGGGTTCACTCTCAGCTTTTTGATTTGAAATTCCCATTCCAGCCAGAGTGCAAGTCCATAGAATTGTCTTTTTTTTTTATTTTTTTCCCCCGAAAATTTGAAAACTGATGAAATCTGTTGGCATTTTTGGGCTTGTGATACACCTGTCAAAACTATTTTTATTAACTATATTACTACCCAAAGTAGTAATATATTAAAGTAATAGTAATTACAGTAATATAGTAAAGTAATATTAACTATATTTCTACCCAAAGTGCAGGTTTTCAGGCTGTCCCTTGAGAAGTATTGACAATTCACAGCAACCAACCCCTTTGGGGGGACCAGCCATTAGTTATTCCTTCACTGAACATGTTTTTCCATGTTTCCAGGAGCTGCTTGGTTGAATGACTCCCTGCTCCAGTAGATGTATTGTGTCTAATGCCTCTGCTTGTGCATTCCTGAGCCTTTGCATTTGTCCCAGTAGCTGCCTGGAGGTTTCTGGCTGTGACTCCCCAACAGGCTGATCAGGCAATTATTCACCTGAAGGGATTTGTTATATTCTCAGTCATTATCTCTCCTGATCTCTCAGCAAACAATTACTTGCAAAAGAACCAGAACCAATTATAAATCTGAGCTGTTGTGGACAGGGAGAGCAGCACATTTTCTTCCTAAAGGAGAAGGGAAAGCTGTAGGAGCTGCTGTGCCAGGTCATGTGTGACCTGTGGGTATGTTATGGAATTCCTGACCTACATTCCAGTGTTTTCTCCTGGATATAATGGTGCTTTCCTATAGCATAGACTGCTGGTTTATTTGTCTTCATTTTTTCTATTAATTCAAATGGTGTTTCATAGAATCATAGAATTGATTGGGTTGGAAAAGACCTCCCAGATCATCAAGTCCAACCCTTGGTCCAACTCCAGTCCCTTTACCAGATCATGACACTCAGTGCCACGGCCAAGCTCAGTTTCAAAACCTCCAGGGATGGGGAATCCACCCCCTCTCTGGGCAGCCCATTCCAATGCCTGAGCACTCTCTCTGCAAAGAAGTTTTTTCTGCTCTCCAACTTCAATTTCCCCTGGCAGAGCTTGAGCCCATCGTGCCCCCTTGTCCTATTGCTGAGTGCCTGGGAGAAGAGACCAACCCCCAGCTGGCCAGAACTTCCCTTCAGGCAGTTCCAGACAGTGCTGAGGTCACCTCTGAGCCTCCTCTTCTCCAGGCTGAACACCCCCAGCTCCCTCAGCCTCTCCCCACAGCACCTGTGGTCCAATCTGTTTTCCTTGATAGTTCTTTGAGCAAGGTGTTGTCTGTAGTAATTCACATTGAGATGTTTAAATGTGCCAGTTTAGGGTAAGAACAGCAGTGTGAAAACCTGCCTGTATGGGAATTCCAGACCAAAGCCCCAAAGAAGACTTCTCCTTGAGGCAGCTCAATGAATCCTAAGGAATGAGTTGGGAAGAACCTCCTCCAGCCCAGTTTTGCAGCTTGTTTTGTCTCCATGGACACAAAGGTGACTGTGGAGAATGAGGGATCCTCTGCAGGAGGAGTTGTTGTGAAGGTGTTTGAAGGAGGGAGGGAGCTGCCCTGAGGTTCCAGAAGCAGCACAATCCAGTGATCCAGCTGGTGATCCTCCAATCAGTAGCCATGGAGAGGGTGCTAATTGTTCCTCACCCTTCAGATCCTCATGTTCCAATTAAAGGCTACTTTGATTTGCAAAGGCTGCCTGGGATTTATGGCTGGCAACAAACTCCCAAAGGAAAGAGCTACAGGAATGGGAACTAGATGGAACCAGGTAGGTTTCCTCCAACTCCAGTTTGGGAGAAGTGTGATTTAATCCCTTGAGACACAGACAGGCCTCACATCTGAGGGACACAGACCCAGAGATGAAGAGACACAACTCACATTTCCACGATTACATTTCAGGGAAGAGTCTGGGAAAGCTCAGCTGTAAATGCCACAACTTGTCAGTCACAGCCTGAAACAGCTGTTTAAGTCTGCACAGAAAAGTAAACCTGCCCTGCTGCAAACAGCATGTCCTGGGTTCCTTTGGCAGAAGAGCTGAGTTCACAGAGACAGCAAGTTTGGAAGTCCCAACACATGGACTTGAGGCTGCATCACTCCTTTGACATAAAGTCTGAAGGCAAAACAATGTCCAGAGGAAGAGCTTTTCCCCCTGGGTGGAAGAGATGAAGTTCAGAGCACCCAAACCTTTGGGTAGACAATAAAAGAGTTTGTATTTAACCACACAAGAAGCTATGATTAAATTAATCCACCATTCTCCTTTTTTCAGCTCTTTGGGGGAATTAGATCAAGAAAGTATCAAAGGAATGCCAAAGTCTGCCAATAATGTAATTAAGGAACGAAGCCTCATCTGAGCTTTCTCTTGCCAAAGAGCTTGCTGGATGAAAGCTGGAAAGAAACTCAAATTCTAGACTTTAAAGAGAAGACAGAGAGATATTGTGAGAAACTATTTGAATAGTCAGCCATTCCCTTCCTCCCCTTTCCTTAACACTCTCAGAATGCAGAAAACATGGATGATGAAATAATGGACCTACTTGGGAAGATTAGGCAGAAAAAAGGCATTTCTTAGGGCAGGTTACACTTAAGAGCAAGTTATTGACTCTGAGAGACAGGTAGACTTGGAAGGGGATGTGGAGCTCATGCCAGTTTAACTACAAATGTTTATCCCATGCTATGAAAATGTGCTAAAAGAATGGCCCATGGGAATTGTGTGCTCAAAGGTCTCCAGGATACTCTGAGAATGTTCTCCTACTCCCACTAATTAGATACAAATCACAGAGGCCTCAGGTTGCCATGATTCAAGGGGGACAAAATCTGCAACTGCTTGTTCTGTAGGAATGATTTACTTTGGAACAGATCCAGAACTGCTGGGCAATGGAAAACTCAGATAAATGAACCCTGAAGAAGCAGAGGAGTTGCCAAGTGGTGCAAAACTTGAGTGCAAGTGTGAACTCCAGCTCTGGCGAGGCCTGTCCCCTCTCTGCAGGTAGTAAATAGCCTGGATTAGGAAGAGCTGTGGCAAACCCAGCAGAGAGAGTTGAGGATTAGATTAGATATTAGGAAGAAATTCTTCCCTGGGAGGGTGGGCAGGCCCTGGCACAGGTTGGGCAGAGAAGCTGTGGCTGCCTCATCCCTGGGAGTGTCCAAGGCCAGGCTGGGCAGGGCTTGGAGCACCCTGGGACAGTGGAAGGTGTCTCTGCCCATGGAGGGGCTGGGACTGGATGAGCTTTAAGGTCTCTTTCAACCCAAACCAGTCTGTGGCTCTGATGCTGCACCATCATTTTTTGAGGGGACAGCCTAGAGAGGCATGAACAAACAAGAAACAAGCTGGAGATTTAAGTTTATGCAGATGTAAACACGTAGAACTATACAGATCTATAAAAAATATTTATCTTTCCATAACATAAACATAACATTCTATAGCACCATTATAAAATACATAATATTTAACAAGAATATGGAGCCAAACCCGAAATAAACATTTTCCAGCATATAAAATCCACGTGATGAATGGCAAAAGCCAAGGTGGGAGTGTAGTCTCATGAGAGCCAGAGCCCCCAGGTCTGAAATACAGTCTGCTTTTAATCCCTGCCTGGTGCTAACAGGGTGTTTAGAGATGCTTTGTGCTTAGCCAACAACATCCAGCCCGTTCTGCTCAATGAGGGACTTCAGTTGCTGAAGTCCCCGAGCAAAATTCAAACCACTGACTTTGTGTCCCTGTTTCTCTTACTTTTCTCCTCCCCCCATGTACTCAGATTTCTCTGTTCTCCCTGGGCTTGCCCAGGCCCAGGGCAGTGACCCTTCCCCTGGACTCTGCCTTGGGGAGGCCACACCTTGAGTGTTGTGTTCAGTTCTGGGCCCCTCAGTTCAGGAAAGAGATTGAGGGGCTGGAGCGGGGCCAGAGAAGAGCAACGAGGCTGGAGAAGGGACTGGAGGTGGCACTGAGTGTCCTCTTAAACACCTCCAGGGACAGAGAATCCCACATGTCTTGATCCAACCCCACTGTGATCACCAGCCCAGGGCACTTCGTGTCATGGGCTGGTGATCACAGTAGGGTTGAATCAAGGGTTGGACTTGATGATCTCAGAGGTCTCTTCCAACCCAACTGAGAAGAGCAACGAGGCTGGAGAAGGGACTGGAGCACAAGTGCTGTGGGGAGAGGCTGAGGGAGCTGGGGGTGTTCAGCCTGGAGAAGAGGAGGCTCAGAGGTGACCTCAGCACTGTCTGGAACTGCCTGAAGGGAAGTTCTGTCCAGGTGGGGGTTGGTCTCTTCTCCCAGGCACTCAGCAATAGGACAAGGGGGCACGATGGGCTCAAGCTCTGCCAGGGGAAATTGAAGTTGGAGAGCAGAAAAAACTTCTTTGCAGAGAGAGTGCTCAGGGATTGGAATGGGCTGCCCAGAGAGGGGGTGGATTCCCCATCCCTGGAGGTTTTTCAGCTGAGCTTGTCCGTGGCACTGAGTGCCATGATCTGGTAAAGGGACTGGAGTTGGCCCAAGGGTTGCACTTGATGATCTTGGAGGTCTTTTCCAACCCAATCCATTCTGTGATTCTGTGAAATGGTTTTGTGCAGCTGCACAAGAGGCACAGCATGCCCAGAGTACCTGCAGGATCCCCTTTACAGGGATGGGAGACCTTGGAATAGCAACATCTGTGGCGAAATGCAAGTTCCTGTCACCTGAGAAACGAAGCGCTCGCCGGGGGGCAAGAACCCAATAACCTTCCCCTTAAAGAGACGCTATTCAGATGGAAAGTGTGCCGAGATAAAAGGTGGAAACTCTCGCTGTGTCTCTCCCAGCAGGCTGGACGGCTCCGAAGGAATTCAGCTGGAATACTGAACCTCACTGCTCAGGACCTCACACGGAGACACAAGGGGAGGAAAGCCCTTCTTTTATACTTCTCCCAGAGCCTTCAAAAAGTCTGACTGCTAAAAGAAGCGCCTTGCTGAGCTGAGGAAGGAAATGGGCCAAGACACAAGCCATGAGATGCATCCTCTTAATTAGGGATACATGCATCATTAAAAGGGCATTACCTGAGCCCTCTTGTGCTTTCCTGCCCCACCAAATCTTGCATAGCTGCCTGTCTGCCCAGAGGCTGGTGTGGATGTCAGCAAGCAGTCTGGGGAACTTTCTTGCAGGAAGATTTTTGTTTGTAATGCCAGTTTTGCATCTCTTGATTTCTTATTTTGAAATGCTATCTAATTATATTTGTGCCCAAGCCAAGGGAGGATTCAAAACAATGTCAGGATGGAAGCCAGAGTCTGAGCTCTGTCACCAGGAGACAGTGGGGAAAGAGATCCAGCCCACAGGGCAGAGATTCTGGATGGGAGAGTGTCTGCATGTCCCCTGCAGATCAGGTGGGTGATGGAAACACAAACCTTGACTTCCAGACACTGCTGAAGGACAGAAAAGGGAACACTCCCAGATAAGGCCAGTCTGCAACAGCTCAAAGCATTGCTGTCTGTCTTCAACCAGCTGTAGATAAGACTTTTATCAACAGGTCAAAGGCAAGTGGGATTTTCTATGGCTTGTTTAAACCTGCACCTTGGATAAGAGAAGACAAGAAAACCATCTGCCTTCTCATAGCAAACTCCTTAAGACCAATGGTGTGACACAGCAAATGCACTCAGGCTCTGAAATCCTTGGATCTCTTCTAGGAAATTCTGGACCAGCATTGCTGACTGCAAGTCTTGAAGTCCCTGTATGACTGATGAGGTGCAGGGACACTCCCTGGCCAGGAGGTCCCTGCAGGGACAGGGGCTGGGATGGGCTGGAAGCTCAAGATGCACTTCAGCAGCTCTTCTGGAGGGCACTGACACAGAGCTCTGAGTCCATCTGCCTTGTGGCTGGGCCTGGGATGTCACTCAGTGTCCTTCCCAGAGTGTCCATGCCCTCAGAGCAGCCACCACAGCGAGGGAGTTCTGTTTTGGGAGGTGGGATGTGGAGGTTCAAGGTTTCCCAAAGGAAATCCTGCACACCCACAATGCTGATCCACATCTGGCCCTGCATCTGTGTCCTGCCAAGCTGGGAGTGTAGACCCCTGAGAGCCAGAGGTGTGACCCTCCACACTCAGCCCCCAGGTCTGAAATACAGTCTGCTTTTAGTGCTGCTGGGGATTCTCAGAGATTCTTTTTATTACTTTTATACTCAAAGATAAACCCAGGGCTATAAGAGTAGGTTTTAAGGCTTTAATGCCGTGTTTGCTCATGATTCTTGTCATTTTGTTTTTACTTTTCCTGTCAAGTACAATGAATCTTTCAAAATACCTTTGCATTTTGCAGAGTGGCATTATTTTATCACTTTTACTTACTCCTTTCCCCAACACTTCCTGTTGGGCACTCTCCTGTGTCTAATACTGAGGAAATTTTCTAGGTGTCTGGAGAATACATTCTGATAGATGTTTGGGCTGAAGAAAATGTTAATCCATTACATGGGAGATGGGAGAAACCACCACAATTATGTTTTCCTTGCTTTTATAGAAATGGCTTCTGCTAAATTTCAGGGGGAAGTCCCCATCTGGCAGTGCATGGGAGGTATATCTGGGAGTTCTTTGCAGGTGTGTTTGCAGGTGCCACTGACAGGGCCTTGAGCGATGGAGTTGCTATTTCAGGACACTTTGTTTATGGGAAACCATCTGTCTCTGGGGCTACAGAGCTCCAGCTCAGAGAGATGCAGTCCCAAACCAAACTGCTTCACCCTGGTGAGTGCAGGGAATCAGCCACCAAGTAACCCCTGTTTCAGTGTCATGTAAAACTGGGACTTTGCAAAGGCCTTTAGGTGGTTCAGTTGGTGTCCATTCTGACCTGACTGTGTGGTCCTTGGCCCTGCCTTGTGCTTTGCCATGGGCCAAGCAAGATATCCCATCCCACACTTCTTGGGAGCCCCTGGAGCAGAGTTCAGCTTTTCCAGGGCTGGGGTGCCCAAGGGCAGCCCTGCCACCCCCGAGAATGCAGCCTGGCAAAGGCTGAGGATGGGCTGAAGGATCCCTGGGAATGCAGCCTGGCTGCTGGCAGAGCATGGCAAAGGCCGAGGATGGGCTGAGGATTCCTGGGAATTGAGCCTGGCTGTTCTCAGATCATGGCAAAGGCTGAGGATGGGCTGAAGGATCCCTGGGAATGCAGCCTGGCTGCTCTCAGAGCATGGCAAAGGCCGAGGATGGGCTGAGGATTCCTGGGAATTGAGCCTGGCTGCTCTCAGAGCATGGCAAAGGCTGAGGATGGGCTGAAGGATCCCTGGGAATGCAGCCTGGCTGCTGGCAGAGCATGGCAAAGGCTGAGGATTGGCTGAAGGATCCCTGGGAATGCAGCCTGGCTGCTGGCAGAGCATGGCAAAGGCTGAGGATGGGCTGAAGGATCCCTGGAATGCAGCCTGGCTGTTCTCAGAGCATGGCAAAGGCTGAGGATGGGCTGAAGGATCCCTGGAATGCAGCCTGGCTGCTCTCAGAGCATGGCAAAGGCTGAGGATGGGCTGAAGGATCCCTGGAATGCAGCCTGGCTGCTCTCAGAGCATGGCAAAGGCTGAGGATTGGCTGAAGGATCCCTGGCTGTTCTCAGAGCATGGCAAAGGCTGAGGATGGGCTGAAGGATCCCTGGGAATGCAGCCTGGCTGCTCTCAGAGCATGGCAAATGCTGAGGATTGGCTGTAGGATCCCTGGGAATGCACAGATGGACTCACATCCCTCGTCCTTCATTTTAGGGTGAGATCTGCCCTCCAGGGAGGTTTCTCTGAGCTTTCCAGCCTGAGACTCGGCTTCTCTCAGCAGTCACAGTGTGAGACCCTCACAGGGCATCCATCCCCCCATCCAGAACATGCAGCAATTCCCAATGGGCTGAGAGGGAAAGGATCATCCCTGCACCCCTATCCCCTCGGACCTCCTCTCCTGCCTCCCTGCAGGGACACCGACTGCTCTCAGAAGCCTCTTTGGAAACAAAATACTTTGGGACAACAAATCCCCAGAGGGAACTGGCACAAGGGAGGGTGTGGGTGAGAACCACAGCCCTGGCAGTGCTACCAGAGGAATTGTTTGGGATTCATTGGCAGCGATGCCCTCAGGGCACAGGGCTGGCACCCCACAGCAGAGCCTCTCCCCCAGGCTGAGACTGTTTTGTCTCCCAATTAATGGGATGTTTTGATCAGATATTTGAAGCTTCCTGGTTCCCTCGTTAGTGGGATGCAGAGCTCCCACCAGTGCTTCTCCAATAACATTCATCTGCTTAATTGATACCTCATAGCCAATAAAGCTGCTTAAAAGCAGAGACACTTTCTATTCATTCTTCTTTCCAGGCCTTTCCAAATGGTCAGGGGCCACTTAGCACTGACCTCTGCCAGGCTTTTGCAGGGCTTGAGGCCAGATGCTTAAAGAGAATCACCTGCCTGGGTTTTGAATTGCTTTTGATCTTTTATTTCATTCTATAAATTCCCAGTGGAGTTTGCCGGTAGCAAACATCTGGCACAGCTTTCCTTGCTCAGGGAAGGAATGATTCATGTTGAAACCCCAGATATGGGACCTTCCTGTAGAGCTGGCCAGGAAATAACCCCCTGGGTGAGGGGGTGGATCATCTGCATCCTGTGTCACCCCTCAAGGGATGCTGCAGGTCCTTTTAATTGTTGATCATCAGCGTCACCCATCAGATGTATCATTGGAGATCAGGAAAAAATTCTTTGCAGAGAGAGTGCTCAGACATTGGAATGGGCTGCCCAGAGAGGGGGTGGATTCACCATCCCTGGAGGTTTTTCAGCTGAGCTTGGCCGTGGCACTGAGTGCCATGATCTGGTAAAGGGACTGGAGTTGGCCCAAGGGTTGGACTCCATGATCTCGGAGGTCTTTTCCAACCCCATCAATTCTGTGATTCTGTGATTCTATGGGCATGTAAGGAACTCCTTTTCCTGCCAGTCCATGCAGGGAACAATCCCAGTCACTGGATTAGGCAAGGGAAAGGGTATAAATTATAATTATAAATAAAAAATAGAATAGGGCTGCTTTAGGATACCTTACACCAAGCAGAGGGGGGGTCACATGGGTACAAGTGATGCCACCCATCCCTGCTGGGCAGCCCAACATTCCCTAGAGGTTTCCCTGGATTCCACATGGCAGGTTGTCACAGTTTAATGAGGGAAGCTGAATCAGGGCTGTGATTCTTTAATTGCTCATATACACAACAAACCCACTCTGATTTACTTGTTGTTGCTTTTTTTTTCTGTTTTCCTAAAAGTCAGGGAAAGTCTGGCAGGTGGGCAGTCAGAGGAGCAGGGAGGAGCAGCAGACTGTTTCTCAGTCACTGGGATCACTGGGGTGGTTCTCCTGGTGTATCTGCCCCCTAAGAAGCCCTGGGAAGTCTCTGTCACCCTTTCCTGATCCCAGCACACACCTGCAGGTCCTTCCCAGGCCACACAAACCCCATTCCCAGGTGGAACATCAGGCAGGACCTCCCAGGCAGGAGGTGGGGAGAGGCAAAGGAGCTGGAACCTTTCCTTCCCACTGGATCAGATAATATCAACAATCCCTAACCTGCTTAACCCCCAGAAAACCATTGCCCTTTGCTGTTGGCAAGAAAACCTGGAAAGAGCTGGCAAGGAAACAGCCCCTGGAGAAGGAATTGCAGCAACCCCTGGCATGAAGGCACTGTGATTATATCCAGCTAAAGTGAGTCACCTCATGCTGCTGGAGTGCTCTGAGGAAACTCTCTCTTTGACATAATCTTTCCTTAAAAGTCAGATCTTTCCTCTGGGAAAGGGGAAGTCTTGACTCGGGCTGACCTACCTTGGTTTTGGCTACAGAAGGACATTTTTCCTTGGCTGTGGCTTTCACTCGGAACCTCCCTGAGGACATTTAAAAACCACATTATTTAAGTCACTCTAACCAGGCAATGTGAATCCTGGTTGCAAAAGAATGATTTTATCCTCCTAGCCTGATAAAATGCCTGTCCCTTTGATTCAGATACATCTTCCTCACTGTATCAAATGGTGCTGAAGGTTTCACAGGTCCCAGGGAGATGCTGAAGCCTTGCCCATGTTCTTGCAGTGTCATCTGACAGCAATTTATGGTACTGCAGGGTCTGCCTTATTGAAACCACTTGTGGAGTGGAAATTCACTGAGATTCATGCACAGGGGATGACTGTCTGCTCAGTGGTGATGTATGAAGCAATCTCACCCCAAACCCTTGTAGGAATTTGGTGTGAGGAGCTGCACCACAAATCTCAAAGCAGAGACATCTCGACTCAGTGGCTTTCTGTGGGTTCCCTGGGCAAGCACATCATAAAACACCAGTTTAGTAGGAATGGCACAACTGGGAGCTTTCACTGACAGAGAATTTGCTGGTTGCTTGGTTGATACAGGGTCTGCACCTGGCCAGGTGTGCTGTTTAGGTGGGGCTGATTTCTGATTTCTCAGCATGGATATAGTTCTATGGATTACTATACTTGTTGCTTTTCTCCAGCTGTCAATCCATCTGCCAAATGCTGAATGCCCAAGATTTCACACAAGGAGAAACCTTGACATCACAACAATACAAGGATATCTTATACCAACATCCCTCATTCCCTTTGTATAGGATAACCCTGCACCCAATCCACAGGAATTGCCCCACTTGGAGTAGTGGCCCAACTTCTGTGTGTAGATAAGATGGAGTGGAAAATAGTTAATTTTCTCTCTTTTTATGTGATTTCTTTTAAATGTTCATCAATTATTGAACACTAACACATCTCAAAAACCTGCTAACCAGCAAATTTTAAATTTCTAATTGCTGCCAGTGGCTGGGTTTGTAAGGATTTGTGTCTGATGCCTGTCATTTCTTCACAAGCTGCTAAGAATGCTTTATACTCATAGTTGGAGCCATAAACCTGCTGAGAATTCCTTTGTTAAACAAGAAATTCTTCAGAAAGTCAAAGCTGCTCCTCTTCATTTTGTCTGAATGGGCCAGACAAAAGTGACATTGGTGTGACATGAACTGCTCTGTAGTGGGAGAAAAGCACCTCCATAACTGAGGGGACTGAAGTGTCTCTGCTTTTGGGTGTTCACTGAGCTCCAAATGAGGACAATGTGGATCAGAAGGAGCTACAGCTGTCCTGCAGTTGTCCTGTGACAACACAGCCCTGCCAAGGGGGAATATCCAGAAAAGGGTGAGAAATACATTCTTTTATTGCTAAAGAAGTTTTTCTTAATCCTGTACAAAATGTAAAATCCCTTGCCTGGTTGCCAAGACAGCCTGGAGACAGAGGGATGTGAGGAATGGAGATGGGTGCCCTGAGGAATTCCCTGTGGAATGTGAGTGTGGAGCTCAGAAGGACAAAGCCCTGTCTGTCAAACTCTTGCAGTTTGGTTGTGCAGTTGGAAGAAGGTCCAGCTTCAGCAAATCCCTCCTTTTGGGCTTCAGTTTCCCCAGCTGACAGTGGGAATAATCCAGGTCAGGCACTGCATGTAGAGCTTTGGGAAGGGAAGATGAAGTAGTTGAGTGCAGGAGAGGTTATAAAGTTATAACATTATATTATCAACTTTCATTTTTATGTGAAGACAGTGAGCAGCTGTTGAGTTTTGGTCCTGCAGATTCTCCCTTTTTTGGTGTGCAGTTCATGAACTGGGAGGCACAGACCCCAGATTTTCCCAGATAAATGTCAAAGCTGTGTATCTGTCAAGAGAAAGGCCAGTAAATGGTGTCTGAAGTAGTTATTAATCTTTAGAATTAGTTGCTCCAAGTCCAGATTGCAAGAACATGAAACAACAAAAAAAATGAAATTAAATTAGGGAGATTTATCATGAACAGCTGCTTCACACAGGTTTGGGTTTCAGTGAGAGCACAGACAGGTGAAATATCAGCACAGAGACATGAATTAAGCAGGAAAACTCCAAGGAAAAATCTTGTTTATTCTGTGCAACCAGCCATGTCATTTGTCACCTTCCAGCACGGGAGTCAGGGCATGGGTGGGAGCTCCTGGTTGTGCCTGAGAGGTGCTTTATCAAAGCCCAGGTATTAACATTGCAACAAACAGGGGAGATTGGTTTTTAAAAGGAATTGGAGACATCCTGTGGTGTCAGGGGAAGTTCTCTGAGCAATAAAATCCAGTCACAGGTTAAATGAAGTCTTGTGTAGTGATTTATCCTCCTCTAGAGGTCCTGAGGCTGCCTGAGGGTGCCCTTCACTAACCCCAGCACAGCTGCTGATTTCAGGGGGTGTTTGGGTGAGGTTTGGGTGCAGAGGGCAGTGCCCTGTGGCTGCTGAGCTCTGTCTCCACCCAAAGGTCACACTTCAGCCACTGAGGAGCTGCTTTGCCACAGGCTGACCTGGGCCATCAGTTATCCACAGTTATTATTAAATGTAGAAGAGAGGAACAGCCTGAGGGAAGTGTTTAAAGGAAAACTGGGATAAATAGTGTTTTAAATGTGTGGCTCAGCTCTGGGGCAGAGGAGGAATGGTGGGATGGTGCCCAGCAGGTGACAGGGACCTGGAGCTGTGATTTGTACAGGGACAGTCTCAGCAGCCTGGGGGAGGGTGAAGCCTCTGTGGCACAAAGTGCTCTCCAGCCCAAATGCACAATCCCAGCCCTGGGAACCTCATGGGGTCACCTCAAACCCTGTCAGCTCCCCAAAACTCCAGTCAGACCTTTGGGAACAAGTGTCATGTCCTTGCAGGAGAAATCTAAGGATCAAGCAGTGATTAAGATCATGCAAACACAGAGCCACATCCAGTCATTGTATCTCCACAGGGATCCCCTCTCAGGCACTTGCCATCAGGACTCCTTTGGGAATCCACAGACCACACAGAGGCAGGACACTTGTTCTCCTGTTCCACTGGGACCTCCTTGTACTGCTCCAGCTCTGAGGGAGGTGACCCTCCCTCCCCAGTTCAACTCCTCATTCTCTTTCCCTACCCCTCTACTTTCCCCCATAACAGAAATCCATGCTTGGCTTTACTTCCCAGCTACATTTCCTGGCATGAACTGAGCAGGTTTTGTTGCTCAGAAGCTTTTTATAGCAGCAGAGACATGGACAGAACTATCTCAAAGCACAGTTACTTCTAGAAACCTTGTAAACACCTGAACTTTAAATAAGCTAAATGTAATAATTTAAATACAGAGCTTTCAAAACCACATTTCTCCTTTTCTCCAGGTTCCCATCACCACATTCTGGCAAGCTTGGAGATGAAATGCTTTGGCTACCACCTCCATCCAGCTGTTGACACCTGGGCATGGATCACAGTGACCTGGCACTGCTTTCAGGTATAAGGAAGAATTGGAAGATTTTTGTTGTGTTTGCCTGCAGGGTGTAACCCTCCTCTGCAGACCCATTTTAGAGGAGATATGAAATAAATCCAGTGCACTGAGAAAGCCTCCACTCTGCTCAGCAGGGCTGCAGAGTGAACTGCAGGCAAGCGGGGCTTGGTGCCTGTATCTCAATGAGCTTTGTGGTTCCACTTCTTCCTTCATGGAGGTGGAGGCTGGACAAGCTGCTGGAGGAGAAAATCAGAGGGAATTATAAAATAGGCAGCCCCCACCTTTGGCTCAGCAAGCCCTGAACAACATCACTGATGTCTGTAAAGGCACATACATGCACACAGACATGTGCACACAGGAGGGACACCTGCCCTGCTGACATTCTTCTTCTTCAGCACCTGCCTCTGGCTCTGTCCCAGGCAGGATGCTGAGATGTTTCCAGCCTGACTTCATGAGCCCATCCTTGTCCACGTGCACGAGCTGCCCCAAGCCCCACGTCCACTCCTTCCGTCGCTCCCATTGTCAGGCACAGCCTGACTCATGTCCCCTTCCTTGCTTTCTCTTTGCTCCTGTCATTTCCAAACCACCTTTCCTTCCCTATTCCCCACCCAGGCATATGGATTTATTTTTTCACAACGGCCACGTCTTCCCCTTCTTCAAAACCGTTTGCACAAAACTAACGTCAAGTCGGTCTAATTAAAGCCCTGCCTGTTTATCATGTCTTTAAATCATTTCCTTCAAGCGGCCTCCAGATGAAGTTATCACTTTGTCAAAACACGCTCCAAAGGCGCAGCTCGGGGCATACAAAGGGAGAGCGCAGTCCCTCGGGAAGTCGGGGTGAGCTGTTCGCTCCGAGCTGCCGAGCCCACCCCTCCGAGCCCTTTCTTTGCCCCTGCGGCAGCTGTCATCCGATCCCACGCTTTGGCTTTCAATGGGGCGCTCCGAGGATGCCAGATGTTGGGAACAAAGGTCTAAAAATAATCTTTCCGAGTAATCTTCCCATCTCTCATTCAGGGAGAGCGTGTGCTTTGTGTCAACACGTGAGCCGAGAACCTGAGCTAACTTCAAGAAGTTCAACAGCAGCTCCTGAGTTCTGCCTGTGGGTTCCTTTTTACTTTTTTTTTTTTTTAATTTTTTTTCCCCCATTTTCCGTTCCCAGAAGCCGCGCAGGGAAAAGCGGCTCTGGCAGCGCTCAGCCCTCGCTCTCCTCCCTCCCCGATCCCTCCCTCCTCGCATCCCGCAGCCTCGCTCGCTGGATCCATCCCTCCTCGCTCGCTGGATCCATCCCTCCTGAGGAAGAAGATGCGTTCCGGGATGCGGTTGTGGAAGCAGCTCCTCGGCGCAGCCCTGTGTGTGCTGGTTGTGCTGCCGGACCGGGGCGGTGCCAGGAGCCTCTGGAAGCGCGCTCTGCATCTCAAGATGACGGAGAGATACGATGTGAGTGAGGCTGAGGGCACTTTGGGGGCACTTTGGGGGCACTTTGGGGGCACTTCGGGGTGCGCTCGCCGCCAAACGGGAGTTTTCCTTCCGCGCGTGTATCATTTTACAACAAGGAGCGTTTGGATACGCGGGCTGTGTCTTTATGGAAGGGACTCTCTGTTTGCCAGGCTGGACGAGAGTTTTGCCACCTAGCTGCGGCAGGGGGAAGCTTGGGAAGCACCGCTGGCACCGGGGAGGTGGCACTGCCGTGGCACCGACACAACTTCTCCTTAAAACGTCCCGGGTTGGCAAGGGAAGCGTGGCTGGGGACGAGAGGGATGCAAAACCTGCGTGTCTGAGGATAGATTTGGTAGGAATGCGTTTTATTTAATGTGATTTATCGCTTAGAGAAGAGAGGGGGGTTCTCTGCCCAGGGACTCCACTGCCTATTGGGGTAATTTTGGGTAAATGTGTCCAGTTCCCAGTGATGATGTGAATAGAGGGATAGTGGCTTTGTCCGCGGTTTTGTAAAAGCTGCAGCACAGACACCTCCAGATCCACAGTGACAGAATAACATGCCCATCACCTTAGCGGGTGTGGGGAGACAATCCAAGAAATCCATTCCCGTGTCTGTGCCTTGCCTGGCACACTCAGGGCAGCAGAGGGGAGCTCTGCTGCTGCTCAGTGGCACCATCTGTCCCTGCCCACTTTTGGCAGAATTCAGGGCATGCTGAGCTTCCCAAACCACGATGGTGCTTGGAGCAGCAGTGCTGGAGCTGGAACTGGAGCAGCAACAAGTTCTGGGAGCAGAGGCAATGATGGTGCTGGGGCTTGTTCTGGTGGGTCTGGGCCAAACAACTCTTGGAAATGGCCATGGAGGACATTGAAATTAAAAAAAAAAAAAAAGGAAAACAATTCATCAGCTTGACTTTCAGGACCTGTTGTTTACAAAGAAAAAAAATAATTTGAAATTTTGACTTAATCCAATAAAGTCCCTTTCTAAGCCAGCACTGACCCAAGGCTTGTGCCCCCTGAGTCCCTTCAGTGGAAGCCCCAGGGCAGTCGGGTTTGATTGCACCTTTCAGCCATTGCATGTGCATAAACAGCATCTTGGTGTCACATGTGCATTCCTCCATCTGTTTTCTGCAGCTTTTAATTGAAAAAGGATGTTTTTATGCCCATGATTTCTAGGGTGGTGTTTGGGGATGGCTGCATTGGGTTTGTGGAATTGCTGACTCAAAAGTGTGACACCCCTGATGAATGCACTGAAATAGTGTCTTGTCTGCTTGAAATGTTGCAGGAAACATGGTGTTTATATTTGAAAGGCATCTCAGTATTTTGTAAGAAATTTTATTCATTTTTTCCTCTCCTGAGACAGAGCATCACCTGGTTTGCACTGCAATTGGAATCTGGTGAAGAGCTGTGTTTCCTGCAAAAATAAGTGTATTTATTCATATGTTCTTCTGCCATATTTTAATGTGAGGCTTCAGTTCAATAGGAACTATGAAATAAGTGACCCAGAGAGATAGGACAGGAGTAGAACAGGAATTGACATGTTGATCTTCAGATAAGGAGCCTGCTCCCCTCAGGATATATCCTCTTCTTTCAACCTGCCCTTCTTCCAGGGAGTGTTTTTTCTGGCAGACATGAATCCATCCAGGTGCTACTGATCTGGCAGGCTCAGCTGCAATTGGTTATATTGACAGAAGCATTTATCCAGGGGAAACAGAAAATGCTTTTTTCCCCCCTTCTCTTCAAACCCTTGGAAGGAGGGAAGTGTCTGCTCTCCATCCTCTTATCCACCAAGTTGTTTTGGCAGCTCTTTCAGAGAGATATTTTCTTTCCTACCAAATGCTGTGTGTTCTCTGCAGTTGGGGAATCAGAGGCTGAGGGTGGAGGAGCTGATTTGTGAGTCACTTGGACAGAGGGATAACAGATGGAGGTGCTTGTGGCAATAATGAGCCATATGGGGCACAGACAGCCCTGAGGGACCCCTGGAAGGACAGGAGAGAGGTCTGAGGGCAGCAGGACTTACGTTGTCTGAGTCCAGAACACCTGAGCCTACAGCAGGAGGAATGTATCCACAACAATGCTGGAAACAGGTGAGACCATGAGGAGCTTGAGGTCTGGCCAGGAGAATTTCAGTCAGGTGCTTGGCAGGGGTGTTGGTTGGCAAGGAGGGGCAGGAGGGAATGGAGAAGGGACAAAGAGGGACTGCAGTGAGAAGGAAAAGCTGGCAGTCACCGTGGCATGGAGGAGCTGGACTTCCAGCTCTTGGTAAATCCATGGATTTTACAGCCAGAGGGACACTGGTCAGGTTTAGTGATTTGCTCTGTGGCCCCCACACAGCCCAGAAACTGTTCCCAAAGGACAGAGAGAGGGACCTACCTGGGAGTGGACTTCATTCATTAGCAAGGCACCCACACTGGGGGAAACTGGACCAGTCTGGATTTTATTCCAGTGTCAACCGCATCAAGCGGTAGAAAAATTTCCAGCCTTCTTTTCAAGTTTTCCAGGAATGAAGAATTCCTCCCAGCTGCTGGAATGCTCTTCCAGCACTGTATTTACCCTCCAGCCAGCTGTCATAAGTCAGCACTGAGCTCAGCACACCTCCTGGGAGATCTCTGTCCCCTGTATCCTCAGAGCAACCTCCGAGCAGAGCAGCCTCAGCCTCCCCTTTGGAACATAAATGCACACCATTCCCTGTTTTCTAGCCCTTTAATCATCATTCTACATCTCCTTTAAGCTCATCCCAATTTTGCAACAATCTTCCAGGACTGCAAACAGCAGCACCAAAATGACTAATCCAGAGGCAGCAGGAGGGGAACGTTATTCCTGTTGGTTTGGTCTTGTCCTTCCAATTCTTAAACTTGCCTTTGGTCTGATATTTGCAGTTTTGGTCACCAATGAGCTGTGATTTTCCAGGGCTCTGGTGGAAATCCTGGAGGATTCTAAATTCCTCCTGACTGTGTATTTTTTTCAGAGGAAATGTGGTTTATGGCCAGTGTTTGGGAATACCTGCCAGGAACTTGGGAGTGTCTGTGCAGAATGGGAATGAGCAGAGAACTGTGCTTGGACATGAGCTCAGGGACCATTTTCAGGCACAAATAATAGACCAGATCTGAGATTTTTCAGAGGCAAACTGCACCCCACAGTTGCTATTGAAATTATGGGTTGAGAGTGAGTGATTCCACTGAGGTTTTTCCTAATCTCTGCTGACCTCCAGGTTTCCTCAGCTGAACTCTGAACTTTTCCCCTTACTTTGTTTCTGGATATTATCATTAAAATGATTTTATAAGTCTCCCTGGGAAACTGCAATTTACTTCCTGCACTGAAAAAAATATTCTTAAAGGAAGAAATTTTGACTGTTTTCATAATGTGTAAAAATTATAAATCTGAGCTTTGCTCAGAGCCAAACTGTGACTCCTGAGAGAGCTTTTAAAACCCTTTGCAACCCAAACCTGCAGATATCCTTAACCAGGTCATTTTGGGGCATGAGGAAATCCTGTTTCCCACCAGGATGGATTATGCACACAAACCCCAGGTTTTATTAAATCAAATATGCAGAATATTCTTTTGCCCATGAGGCTTTAAAAGAAATGTGTTCTGAGCAAGAGGTGACCAGAGAAAATGGGCAGGGAGGTGGTGAGGGCCAAAGTTCTTTGGCCAAAGCTGTTGTATTGTTCCCAAAGGGAAATGTCATTCATGGGGCCAACTGTTCATTGCAATTTTGGCTTCTTGGTTTCTGAATCATCTGTGACCCAACTGCAGTAATTGTTTGGGGTTTGTTTCATGTATCCATTATGTGCCAGTGTTGCTTTGGTCACATTTCTGTCTGACCTTTCACACAGAACAGCAAACTATGACCCTGCAGGATGAACAGCCCCTCCAACACAGAGCCCTGTCCAGTGTTTGGAACTGCACAGATTTACTGTTAAATACTCCCTTATATCCCAAAATTACACTTGTCCGAGTATTTTCTCTATTCAAAATAAAAAAAAAGTATTTTCAATATCTTCAATTCAAAAACAGGTTATTTCAAAGCTGGAGTATTTGCAGATTACTAATGTGAGAGTTTGCACCTTCAGCATGGAAAACATCATCAAAATTAGGAAATATTTCTTTGTTTCAAACCTATTTTGTGGTTCAAACAACTTGTCAGTTCCAGAGAAAACAACCTCTCAGAGGGGCTTTTGAGCAGTTTCTCGTTGACTGAATGGAAACAGTTGGACTTAATAATCTTAGAGGTCTTTTCCAACCTCAATGGTTCTATGAAACAACTAAGAAAAAAACTAAGAAAATTTTGTATTGATACTGGGAACAGAGCAGGAAATAGTGGAAATAGTGGGAATTCTCTGTGTCTCACACAGACACACACACATTGTGTAATCAGAGATATAACCAGGGGATGGATGCTCTTTAATGTACACCTTGTGCCAGAAATGAAAGCTTTTGTTCATCCTGACCTTTCCTGTCCTCCTCCCCTGGCTGACACTCAATCAACCAGCTGATGGAGCAACCTCCCTGTTCTCCCCTTCCCCTGATCTATGGCTCAAGGAGCAGAGGTCACTTTTGGTGCAAAACCAGCACCTTACCAGTCCAGCTCTAAGCTATGGACCCCATGGAAGGGAAAGGTCTCATGAGTACCACAAACAAAGTGCATTTGGTGTCCTTTGCCTTCATTCTCTGCATTAGATTATCCCAAGGGAGTGAAGAAGAACTTGATTTCACCATTACAGCTCCTTGATTGCTGCTTGGACACACAGACCAGTGACAATCCCTGGGGTAATGGACCTGCTGGGGCCTCTCCTAGGATGTGTTTTTGGGTGGAACATCTGGGAACATGCTGTTACCAAGGGCACGTGTGCTCCACAGGAACCACGGGGAGGTTTCAGCAGTGAGGATGGAGCAGAATGTGGATACAGAGGGTGTGAGTCTGACCCCACATTGCTCCACAGCCTGGTGGTGGTGAAATGGCCTGGAGACCCCTGAGGGAAAGTTGCACCACGTTGTTTCTTGGAATGACAACCTCAGTTCCCCGTCACTGATTTCGTAATGTAACAGTGATGGGGCCAAGTATATATAAATATATATAAATATAAACTCCCAAACTCCCAGCCTGCTGGTGAGGACATGGCACTGCTCACTCTGCACTCTGAGGCTTGAGCTCTTTCAAAAGTGCAAATCCAGGAGCCATGTTTGGATTTGATTAGGGTTTGTTAATAAATCTGGTTGCCCTGAGTGCTTTATGCTGCCCTGGGGAGCTGAGCTGGAGCCCAGAGCTGAGTGGTGGAGCCACAGGTGAGAAAGGAGTGGGTTGGGGTGATTCATCTCCCCATCAGAGGGATCTGACTTCTTGCCAAATGCCACCAGTGTGAATAACATTTGAATGGTGCTTCTTATAAATGTTTCTAGTAAAAACCTCTGTCTGTTAATCCACATTAAATCTTCCTTGTGCCTTTGGTGGGCAATGAACAGCTCAGGTCCTTTCTGCTGTGGTCCAGCCTTTTTTTTTAGGATTAAGCATCAATCCCACAGATCTCACACAGAGCATCTCACATTTTAGAAATGGTCCTTAATTTACCAACTCAAAGTAGAGTAGAAAAGCTCAAAAGACTCCTCTATAAATTCTAGTCTAGAAGGAGCTGATGGAGGTAGAAAGAGCCCATTGAGGACTCAGGTCCATGACCTGTTTGTGGACATAACCTCCAAACAACAGTGTCGTCGCTTCCACTGCTTTACTATTGAAGTGTTTAGTTGTCCTCGTCATGAAGATGCCTGGAGCTTTTCTTCCTGTTTCCCAGACAAGTATAAAAGACTCTTAAGGCTTTATTTTTAACCTCCTAATTTTCTTTACAATACCCTTAATTACAAAAGGAGCTCCCCACAACAACCTTGTGGTTTGTACTTCCCAAAGCTCAAGGCAAACCCCCCTTCCCACACTCCAACACCCTCCTTGCGCTTCCATGTTTGGTGACCCGCCCTCACGCCCAACCTTCTCTCCTTTTCTTCTCTTTGCAAGGATTATGAGTACCCTCTTCATTCTCACAGTGCCCACTCGCAGAAGAGCGACCGGTGCCCGCCGCCGCCGCAGACGCTGCCGGAACGCGCCTGCGAGGTGCCCACCTGCCGCTCCGACGCCGAGTGCCAGCGGCACAAGCGCTGCTGCTACAACGGCTGCATCTACGCCTGCCTGGAGTCTGTGCAGCCCCCACCAGGTGGGCAGGGCCTGGGACCTTCACATCTGTGTTCCAGAAGGTGCTGGTGGGGCTCAGGAGTATCACAGAATCATAGAATGGATTGGGTTGGAAAAGACCTCCGAGATCATCAAGTCCAACCCTTGATCCAACCCTACTGTGATCACCAGCCCAGGGCACAGAGTGCCCTGGGCTGGTGATCACAGTGGGATTGGATCAAGATGTGGTGGATCAAGACGTGGTGGATTCTCACCCAGTGCCACATCCATAGAAACACAGAATTGATTGGAAAAGACCTCCAAGATCATCAAGTCCAACCCTTGGGCCAACTCCAGTCCGTTTACCAGATCATGGCACTCAGTGCCACGGCCAAGCTCAGTCTAAAACCTCCAGGGATGGGGAATCCACCCCCTCTCTGGGCAGCCCATTCCAATCCCTGAGCACTCTCTCTGCAAAGAATTTTTTTCTGGTCTCCAACTTCAATTTCCCCTGGCAGAGCTTGAGCCCATCGTGCCCCCTTGTCCTATTGCTGAGTGCCTGGGAGAAGAGACCAACCCCCACCTGGCCAGAACTTCCCTTCAGGGATTGCCTTTGTACAGGGGTTCTCATCAAGAATTTCAATGGGCAAACGGGTTTAGGGAGGGGAAGGGCTCCTTATCTGTAGAAATGTATTGAGAGAGACACACAAGAGAGTCACAGCACTTGATATGAGTAGTCAAAGCTACCCAGAGGCCTTGAAGATGTTTCAAGGAGAACAGAGATAGTGAGGAACATGTAAAGATGAAGGAGTGGTGGTTTTAGGACCACTGACTCAAATTGAGGAGTAGGTCGTACTGTAGGAGGGATGGTTTGGGAATAAGGGTGTAACAGATGATGGAATGTCTGGATATTTTAGTATAAAAACTCTGTAATTCAGGGGCATTCTTTGGAAGTGATGCCTGTGCACCCAGAATGCTGTAATTAAATGAGGGGTTTTTTCCTTTCTAATACTCCAAAAGGTTTTAGAGAGTTATTTTCTGGCTTTTTGGGCATCAGGCCCCTGATCATACTGGGAGAGAGAAGTGTGCAGGACTGGTGGTGGTCACCCCCACGTGCCTTTGGGGCATTGGGTGTGGGAGGTCTGGTTTGAGTGTGAGTTGAGGATGAAGCTTCAGTTCCACACTTCTGATTTCTGGGGTGGTCACTGAGGCCAAGAATCATCTAAGGCCAGCTGGTGTTCAAAGTTTCCACCAGCTCAGATTGGAGAAGTCTCTGGAGGCCAGTTCTTTGCCTGGGATGACATTTTCCATGCCCCATCCCTGGGAGTGTCCAAGGCCAGGTTGGACAGGGCTTGGAGCAACCTGGGCTGGTGGGTTGTGTCCCTACCCATGGCAGGGGGTGCAACAAGATGATGTTCAAGGTCCTTTCCAACCCAAACAATTCTGTGATTCTGTGTTTTCTATATTCTTGGAATGGGCTGCCCAGGGAGGGGGTGGAGTCACCATCCCTGGAAGTGTTTGAGGAGACTGGATGTGGCACTTGCTGCCGTGGTCTGGCTGACAAGGTGGTGTTGGGTCAAAGACTGAAGTCAATGATCTCAGAGGTCTTTTCCAACCTCACTGATTCTGTGATTCCTTTCAGGAAAATAAGGAACCTCAACCTGAATCAGTGCTCACAGCAGCAAGGCATCCATCTCATCAGATCCTTGCCCTGGGAATGGAGGGTGGGAAGCCACAGCTGCCTTGGTCTTCATGGCACAGGCTCTTGTGGTCCTGGGTAACACCCCTGTCTCTCTTGCCACTGGGACAACAGGAGCACGAATATAAGTGAAGGTCCAACCCATCCTACAGGAGCCTGGTGCCTCAGCATGGGCTGTTAGGGGAAATCTGTCATTTTTCCATAATTCTGTGCCCTGTGGCTGCTCCATCTTGACTCTGGAATTTCTTGTTTCTATCTTCTACAGTCTTAGACTGGTTGGTGCAGCCCAAGCCCCGCTGGCTGGGAGGAAATGGGTGGCTTTTGGATGGTCCTGAGGAAGTCCTACAAGGTACAGTATGTCTTTCTGTCCCCTCTGTGCTGTTGGTAATGATACAGAGTCACTGGGTGACATATTCCTCACCCACAGGGCTTTCCAGGGATGCTGGAGCTGCTGGGATTGGGCTGGAGTTCCCACAGGAATAATGCCATGTGCTGCTGGGGGCTGCTTTGTGGTGCAGTACATAAATCCTTTTGATGGATATGGATTATCCAGCAGAGCACTAGGATTGCTCCAGGGAGGTGGACTTGGACCCATTCTTCAAATAATCAGAGCCATATCTTTCTTCCAGAAAGAGGCTTTGTCACCATACACATATTTTCTGCCAGCTTCCTGATAGAGCGTGGGTGGACCTGGATTAGGAGATCCTTCACTCCAGAGTGGCCTCATCACACGGATGCCTTGGGCTGGGGCTGTGGCTCTTGGATCTGAAGGCTGCTTTGGACAGAAGCCCTGGCAAACTGCTGCAGGGTTGTGTCAAGCTTGGGGACTGCTAATGAGATTGGCCTTTTCAGGTTAATTCCATAGGGAAAGGCTTTTAATTATTTTTTTTCAATACCTCAAATTGAAACAAAGAGTGGGGTGGTGGGAAGAGAAATGTACTTTTTTTTTTTTTTTTTTTTTTTTTTTTTTTTTTTTTTTTGTGTGGTAAAGCTATCCCAGCTTTTGATCAGCTTTAGTCAGGCACAGGTAGTGCCAATAAATTACCCTCTTTAGTCTTACACAGATGGTATCAGAGTTCTGAGCTTCATCTATTATGGAAACTCCAAGTTCTTGAAGAGATAATTCTGCCTCCAGCTCATTGGAGCTGCACTGCAAGAACTAAGATAAAATAGGTTCCTACTCATCCATCCTTGTCATGCTTATATTATTTATTTGTTCTTACCTTAACACCTTCATCTCAGCTGGAGGGAGTAATTAGGGAAATAAGAACCATCAGCCATGGCATGAGGATTACAGCAGAGGCCCTGGAAATTAAACCCCCCCAAATGAAAGGGTGGGGTGTCCCTGCCCAGTCTGTGCATTGGGTGGTCACAACCCCCTGCCTGAGCCTTGCTGGCCGTGCCCACTATGCCCTGCTCTGGCTGCAGCCCCAGGGTCAGGCTGATGAAAGGCTCTCTTGGGACAGGGCTGGCACTGCCGTACCCAGTGAGTCAGCCCTGAGGTTTGGGCTGCCTGGCTGCTGGGTGTGGAGCACAGGGCAGAGCAGCACCGTGCCAGCTTCCTGCTCATGGTCCCTGAGCCCTCACCCAGCCCCAAGCCCTGCTGGCAGGGATCACCTATGGCAGAGAGCTCGGTGGGCAACGCTGGGCAGTCTCAGCACCCTCCAGCCTTACTCAGACCATGCCCAGCAGGCTGTGGGGAGTGTGGCTGCTGTAACGGGGCTGTCCTGCCCTCCCTGGGACAGGAGGTGTGTGAGGTGTGCCCTGGCTGACCCGCCCTGCAGGATTCCTGGGGGGTGCCAGCAGGAGCACGGGGTGCTGCCCTCAGGAGGAGGGGCTGTGCTGGCACCTCTGGGTGACCCATGGGTGCCCAAGCTGTGGGTGCTGTCCTGCAGGCGGAGGGGCTGTGCTGGCACCTCTGGGTGCCCCATGGGTGCCCAAGCCATGGGTGCTGACCTGCAGGAGGAGGGGCTGTGCTGGCACCTCTGGGTGACCCATGGGTGCCCAAGCTGTGGGTGCTGACCTGCAGGAGAAGGGGCTGTGCTGGCACCCCGTGGGTACCCAAGCCATGGGTGCTGACCTGCAGGAGGAGGGGCTGTGCTGGCACCTCTGGGTGCCCCGTGGGTACCCAAGCCATGGGTGCTGACCTGCAGGAGGAGGAGCTGTGCTGGCACCTCTGGGCTCCCCGTGAGTGACCAAGCCGTGGGTGCTGACCTGCAGGAGGAGGGGCTGTGCTGGCACCTCTGGGTGCCCCGTGGGTGCCCAAGCTGTGGGTGCTGACCTGCAGGTGGAGTGGCTGTGCTGGCACCTCTGGGTGCCCCGAGGGTGCCCAAGCCATGGGTGCTGACCTGCAGGCAGAGGGGCTGTGCTGGCACCTCTGGGTGCCCCATGGGTGCCCAAGCTGTGAGTGCTGTCCATAGGAGGAGGGGCTGTGCTGGCACCTCTGGGTGCCCCATGGGTGCCCAAGCCGTGGGTGCTGTCCATAGGAGGAGGGGCTGTGCTGGCACCTCTGGGTGCCCCGTGGGTGCCCAAGCCATGGGTGCTGACCTGCAGCTTGTCTTACAGCCGAGGCCTGCAGCACCACTGAGGATGGGGACGAGCCCCTGCACTGCCCCACGGGCTACGAGTGCCACATCATCAACCCGGGCAACACAGCCGAGGGCATCCCCAACAGGGGCCAGTGCATCAAGCTCCGTGGCAACCCAGGTCAGTGGGTTGGGCACCTCCCTTCCTCCCTCCCTCCCTCTCCCCAGGGCATGCTGGTGTTTGCATGAGAGAACAGGAAGGGAAGGGACCAGGACACCAGGACAGCGATGCCAGTGTCCTCTGGCACCGTGGGAGCAGAGAACACCTGCATGGGGCATTGCTACACAGCACAAAAAATGGAATTATTCCTAATTACTGCACACTCAGCTCAGAAATATGAGTTTCAGATTCCAGTTTGGGCTCCTGATTTTGCTTCCTGCATCCAAAATATTGTTCCCTTTATCCTGCCGATGTGTTTGTGCAATAAAGGAACTCACCCAGGCCGAGGTGTTTCCCAGGAAAGCCCAAACATGTCTGGGGATGTGGAACCCCACTGGGGAGCAGGATCTGTGTGTCTGCAGGGGCCACAAATCATCCCAGTGGAGAGACAAGAGACATCAGTTTTGTCATTTAGTCACTGTTAAAAACAGGAGAAGTGTCCAATCTCTGAGCTGAGTCCGTAACAGACCAAGAGTTTTTCCAGGGCTTTTTGATCATCTCTTTTATAACTTCTGCTTTAATAACATCCTTAGTAACCAATGTGAGGTAGAACTGTGGGTGTCTTAGACATGAAGTATTTCTGAGACCTTAAATGATTATATAAATGGCAAAGGGAGCAGCAAAATGGAACTTGAATTATGTAAAATGCTAATCCATGGCCTGAAATGTTGCTCAGATTTCATTTCTTTTGGGAGAGCTTGTGAGCCCTTGACTTGTAGCTACTGAAAATATTACAGCATGTCAGTGGCCAGCAATTCCCACTTATAACAATGAGTTGTGCCCACATAACTCAGTGATGTGAACAGTTTAGAAGAGGTTTCCAGCAGCCCACACCACCCCAGCTCCAGGCACCTTTTATTGTCCTCACTGAGAGGTTATTTCCTTATCTCCAACTTCCCTGTGCTGCACACAAAAGGCCAGAGTTTAACACCCAGAGTGAAGGGCTGACTGGGCATATTCTCATTATGCACCTTCTTTTTCAGATGGACACAACCTGAGGCACAAGTACTACAAGGAGTATTTTGGTAAGCTGCTGGCATGAAGTGTGGGCTGTTATTAATATTTATAGTCCTTTCAGGCTTACAAGGAATTTGCTCCTTGTGAAATGAAGGTTTGTACATGGCAAAAAGATTCTTTAGCCTCAGCTCTCTGTGCCTTGGTCAGAAGATCTTGTTTTGACATCTGCAGTGACCAAGGTGATCATTCTGGAGAATCAGAACCTCCAGCTGTGACAGAGGTCCCCAAGGGGTGGCAAACACACAATCCAACAACCTCTGGTTATTTTTGAGTGTATTTCTGGAGCTTTGCTCGTGGCCCAGGACTCCTTGGAGCTGAACACGGATCTCTGTCAAAAGCAGGAGCTTCAGACACTGTTTTGTGTTGTGGTGTGTGATGGGAGGTGATGGAGCCCAGTGAATCTGTCCCTTGGTGTCACCTCTGGCCATAAGGGGTGCCAGGTCCCCCTCACAAGGTCTGTGTCTCAAAGACATCAGGAGCATGAGTCAGACCTTTCCTCATGGTTTCAAAGCTCCTGGTTTCTCTCAACTCTTGGATCTAGAGGGGGACAGTCACATCAGACTGGAGGTGACATTCAGATATAACCACACAACACCTTGGATATTATAAGATTTTAAACCAGCCTAATTTGGCCAGTTTGGCTGATAAAACTAGGAGAGGATTTCCTTTCCTCTGTTCCAGTGTGGGGCTATCACAGCTCTCCAGGAGAACTGCCAAGCAATGAGACCAGTAGGGCTGCACTGCTGAGAGAACCTTGAGGAAACATCTCCCTCAGACCGAGTTCAAATCTTGCTTTCTGGTATTTGCTTTACAGGCAGCAATTCCAACAATGTGGTTGGCTATGTGAAAAACCAGCAGAAGCATTTGGGCTAATGGAAGGTGTGCCTGGGTAAGTGTCCTGGAAATAAAGGCAGAGCTGGGTGGAAATAGTTGGTGCTTGGTCTGCCATTATTTAAAGAAATGGTTGTTTGAGGGTCAAATCACCTCTCTTCAAAAAGCTGGTGGGAGTTCAGCACCTTCAAACTCTGCACAAATCTAAGCTCTCATTTCACATGATGCACCTCATTTCTTTGAGGAACCTTTGCCTTGTGGGTGTTTGAAGGATGGAGTAGTTTTCAGGATGAAAGATAAATGCTGCAAAATCTGTGACTTAAGACTTTAAACTTTCTGTTTAAGGGCTGCTCCTAATGCAGGTGGAACTGCTCCTGCAAGACAAAAATCTGTTTATTCTGGACTGACTCCAGTAAGGGTCAGTCCTGTAAATACTTCAGCACATGAGTGATTTTGTGGGATGGTTTTATGAGTGTGAACAGTTGTGGTGAGCAGTGTGAGCCCCTCATGTGAGGAAAGTAACTTTTATCTGGCCAGTGCTGAGCCAACAGCAAAAGCTCCAACCACCTTATCAGGCTGGAATTAAGCAAGAATGAAAATATTTATTATAGCAAAAGTTCTACTCCAGAATGGTTTTCTCAACACTTTCAGCTTCACTTTAAAACCAACTTGAGCTTTCCTGGGAGTTGTGCAAACAGAGCAGCCCAGTGTGCCCACGTCAGGCTGAGTGTTAAGATTACCCAGCTCTTAAGGCCAAGCTCTGTGCAAACATCCCAAGATGGATAAATATTTTAATGCCTTTTTTTTTTTATTTTTTTTTTTTGATTTTCACCCAGCTGGACCCCTCTGTGAAGGAATGCTGTTTTCTCTTGTGGAAGAGCTCTGCTCCCCAATCTCCATGAGCACGTCCCACCACCACTGCCCATCACTGCTAAAAGACCTCAAGGATGAGTCCAGATTTGAGCCCTCTCAGCAGGGGGAGGAATGTGATGCCCTGAAGGAAACCACACTGTTTGTCAGCTGCCCTGCTACAAATGGAATGCAAATCCCTCCAAGGCATCCCTGCAAGCCACAGTGCCACTGCCAGGCTGCTGGCACAGAGCCTGCCCTTGATGTGCTTCTTACGTGACCAATTCACATTTCATGGCCATGAAAAAAGCTCAGTCTTACCAAAACGAAGTGACATCAGATTTTTACCTAAATATCATACCTAAGGTGCATTAAAATAGGCAAGACCAAAGAGGCTCTCTGGGTCAGATGCAGTGCCTGCCTATCTTGAACAACTATTTTAAATAAGCCTTGAAATTCAGAGTTTATAAGCTTGAAATTCAGAGAAAGCTGCAAGTTTCTTCTTTTCCTATTTATATCTTGGTTTTACCAGGTCTGACCCCCACTCTGCAAGCCTAAACCTGAAGTCTTATGAATTTGAGGGAGTCTGAACTAGGAGCAAAACCAGTTTTATAATTATTAAATTTTTTAAAAATTAATTTCCTTTAGCTTCTCAGTGTGATGAGCTGCAGACTGAGAGCCAGTGATAGAACAGATTTCTTTCCACACCATCTGAGCAGCCCCAAGTGCATTCCAGGCTTTGTGAGCTGATGTTTTTTAGCCAGCACAGGGAATACTCACACAAACCTTTGGGTTTGTACCTGCAAAACCTCAGCCAAAGGGCTGGAGTCGGGATTGTTTGTAGAATGTGCTGGAAAAGCAAATTCAGGATAAATCTGTGTGGTGGAAAGGATTGTGTGGCAGATGGGCCACTGCTCCCTACAAGTCCTGTACCTTTGTGGTGACTTCCATAAATCCTTCAGGTGTTTGGGCCTTTCAGCTCTGCAGCACCACAGGATGGAGAAAACATTTTCCAGTAACATTTCCCTGCTCTGTGGCAGTTCCAAAGGGACATTTGGATTTACTGGGACAGATCTGCCCGAATTGCTGGGCAGAAGAGGCCCCATTTACTCCCAGTTTTATCACATGCCCCCATCTGCTTGCATTAAATTAGCATTTTAATTGCAGAGTAGTAGCACTGTATATAGAAACACCCAACTCACAAAATGCAAATGCTTCCACTCACAAAACACAAGAGATTTTATTTTCCACTCCCCAAATAGCTGAAGCCAAAGCCAAGGCATGTATAAAACACTTTGCATGTAACATTTGCAGCTGGAGAGGTGGAAGGTGCCAAACACAAACAGGCACAGTCTGTGCTTCTTAGAGAGAAGGAACAGCTGAAGGGCTTTACATTTGCCTAAATACCTTCAGTTGTTGATCTCCACTGCCTTTTTCTCCAAGTGCCAGATATTAAATGTTCAGACAGAGGTATTTCTAGAATTTTATCCTATACAACTTCATGTATATCTTAATTCCTGGGAGCTTAAAGCTCATTAATTCCGATCCCCTGCCATGGGCAGGGTTTCCTCCCCCCTGGATCAGGTTGCTCAGAGCCACAGCCACATTTTATAGTTCCAAACTCAATTTAGGCCAGAGATTTGCTGCTTACCTTTCTGCAGCCTTGCCCCTCAGTGCTGCTCAGTGAAATGCATTGCTTTGGTTCAACGTTACCTTTCTCAGAAAAAATCAAATCCTGATTAGACGAGGAAAACCCTTCAGTGATCAGCCCCAAAGGGGAAATACCAAACTATTCTACTTCAAACTAAACAATTCAGTGCCTAAAACCTTGTGAGGATCTAGTTGAAAAACTTATGTTGATCAAATGTGAAAGATTAAAACTTCAAATCTCACCTAATTTTTCAAAAATAAGCTTAATTTGAGTGGGCACATTCACTTCAGTGTCAGGTTTTTTTGCAGCTGACCCACCTGGGTGGGATGGTCCAGATATTTTCTGCTTGCAAAAGGAATTTTTTAAAGAAAGAAAACTGACAAATTAATAATTTGTTGATGAATTTCTGTTTACTGGCTGTTATCAAAGCCATCACCCTTCCTCATGGTGCTATAATGCTTGGGGTTTTTTCTCATGTTGATTTGAATAATTAATTGTCAAGTTCAGCTACAAAAGCCACCGAAGAGACTTGTCCAAGTGCTGTGTTTTCATCCCTGACATCCATCCCATGCTGAAGTGAAAACACAGACCAAGTGAGGGTTGTCCTCAGGTTGTCTCCTCTCCAAAGGCAAATGTTTCAACAGCAGATCAAACATTGTGGTGCAGCACAGGAGGAAACCACCACTCCAGGTTGGTTTTATCATTTCCATGTACACTTCACAGCATGTTTGGTGCTATAATAAACTTGCCAGGTGTCACTGTGTGCTGGCCCTTGAGGGTCTGGGCAGAGCCTCCCTGGTTGGTGCTCCTGGTGCTCAAACATGTCCAGGCTCTGCTGCTTTGGTGCTCAATAAAAAGTGACCACTCTGTTTTTCACCCCTGCCTGGTCTCACCTGTGTCTTCTTGGTCTACACCAAGCTTTGGATTAGGAAATAATGGACAAGTATTGTCAGTTTTAGTTGTGGGGGAGATCAGGAAACAGAGACACAGGGAGACAAGAGGCAGTTTGTCCACTGGGAGGGAGGTGACAGACCCTCAAAACATGTCTGTCCCCTCTGAGGGGACACCTTTGTGGGTCAGACACTCAGTTCTTGGCACCTTCATGTCTGTTGCCCTAAGAGGATGGACAGGACTGTAGAGAGGCTAAAGATGATACCCCGAGGAGAAGGTGACCCTTTTGTTTGACCAGGAACTGTCCTTGTTGATTCAGTGCCTTTGGTCACTGCTGGCTGGGTCTCAGCTGCCACCTCAGGTGGTTTGGGCTGCACAGGCAGCTCCTCAGGTGGTTGGGCTGCACAGGAAGCTCCTCGAGTGGTTTGGGCTTCATAGGCAGCTCCTCAGGTGGTTGGGCTGCACAGGCAGCTCCTCAAGTTGTTTGGGCTGCACAGGCAGCTCCTCAGGTGGTTTGGGCTTCATAGGCAGCTCCTCAGGTGGTTGGGCTGCACAGGCAGCTCCTCAGGTGGTTTGGGCTTCACAGGCAGCTCCTCAGGTGGTTGGGCTGTACAGGCAGCTCCTCAGGTGGTTTGGGTTGTACAGGCAACTCCTCAGGTGGTTTGGGTTGTACAGGCAGCTCCTCAGATGGTTTGGGCTGCACTGGCAGCTCCCCAGGCAGCTCTGCAGGAGCCCAAGACTCAATGGAAGGGTGGAGAAGCAAACCAAGGTGAGGGCCAGTGCTGGGCTATGCCCTATGCAGGACACAGAGCTCACAGAGCAGAGAGGTTTGGCTGCTGAGCTCTGCATTTCCAAGGAGCAGGTAAGACTCCACCACCCCACCTGCTCCACCCACCCCGAGCTTGCTCAACCTGCTTGGCAGGAGTGGGCAGGAGTCCTCCTGCATCGCCTCCTCCTGCCCTGATGCCGTGTCAGGGTGACAAACCCGCTGTGATTCCATCATGGAGGGGACAGCAGTGGGTGTCACTGCTTTGGGAAGGTGTTCTGTGGGCATTGAGAAGGTGCCATCCAGCACCAGGTGCCAGGGCACCTCTTCCCTCTGTCAGGGAAGTTGGGATCACTTGGATTTCTCATGGCAGTGGTCCCACAGACTGTTTGGATGGGGAGATTTGCAGGGGGGCTGTGCAGAACTCTTGTCTCCTGCTGGGACATGTGATGTGGACCAGGTAACTCAGCTTTCAAGAAAAGGATCTCTTTGGTGGACACCACAAAATTATGGTTTAACTGCAACTTGTTTCACTGTCAGTGCAAGCAAATAGAGATTCTGTTGCTGTAGGTGGGTGATGGTACCTGTGGAAAAACCACTGTGTGACCTAAGGCAGAGTCTGCACTGAACTGAGGGGCTGTCAGTCCATCCAGCTGGGATCAACAGAAGGACTAACACAGTGGATCTTCAACAAGTCTAGAACTAGAACCATAATAAGCAGAATAATGTGGTGGTTTGTTTTGGTTTGGTTTTTTGTTGTTTTTTTTTTAATTGCTCTATTTCTGACTGTCTGGTTCAGAAGCTCTGTGGTGCAGGAGTGTTTTGGTTACCTTCAGGAAGCTCTTCCATAGTTGGAGGAGCAGTGAAGGAACCCACAAGGTGGGGACAGCCCAGAAAAGTGTCTTTGGAGACTGATGTGACTCAGCAGGGATTTTTTCACCCAGGGGGTTATTTTCTGCTCCCACCTCACCCTGTCCAAGCAGGCTGGATTTCTCTCTGGAGGAGGGATTGGATGAATCTTACTGTGACAAAATCCTTTACAGCATCATTTAGGGTCCTTTAAAAAGAAACAGTAGACCTCACTTTTTGCAGGTGAGGCTGCAGAAGTTCATCTTATTCCATCCCATTTTATTTTCCTTGTTAACTTTCTACACAGAAAATCCAGCAAGAACCATGGGAGAAGCTGTGGAAAAAAGACCTTTAGAGGGTTTCCCAGATGGAGATGTGGATGGTGGGGCTCATTTCACCCAGTCTGAGCCACCCACCAGGTAAGTCCTCCAGTTTAAGCAGTGGAGACTGCAAAAAGAAATCAAGAGCTTTCATTAAATTCCTCCTTCCTCATTACACACCTAAGGATTTTACTCAGCCTTTATCAGAAAGGAACTAAACCCAAAACTCTGCTCTTTGCTTTTATAAACAGGAGCAGTGGATTTTCAGCCCAGGGACTTGGGAAAATCCCAACCTGAAAGTGAAGTGTTTGGATTTCTGGGAGGAGCAGCAAACTCGATTCTACTCGTGCAGCAGAGTTTTTTTCCCTCAAGGTGGCACAAGAGGAACAAGAGTGTGCCAAGCCCTTGTTTGGGCAGGGAAGCAGGTGAAGGAGTTGGGAATTCTGAGCTGAAAGCAGCATCCTTTGGGCTCAGGGAATCTCAGGGTACAGCTCCTTTGCCTTCAGAAGAGAGAGTTTCTATTGAAAAGAAAAAAAAATAAAAAGGTTTCCCAAATAAGACCCAAGTAAATAGGAACTACTGTAAAGGCATTGTAGTTGGGCTGTGGGTTGTGATTTTACAGTGTGAAAATGATCATAGAATCCTAGAATGGATTGGGTTGGAAAAGACCTCCGAGATCATCGAGTCCAACCCTTGGGCCAACTCCAGTCCCTTCACCAGATCATGGCACTCAGTGCCACGGCCAATCTGTGTTTAAAAATCTCCAGGGATGGGGAATCCACCCCCTCTCTGGGCATTCCAATGCCTGAGCACTCTCTCTGCAAAGAAGTTTTTTCTCATCTCCAACTTCAATTTCCCCTGGCAGAGCTTGAGCCCATCGTGCCCCCTTGTCCTATTGCTGAGTGCCTGGGAGAAGAGACCAACCCCCACCTGGCCAGAACTTCCCTTCAGGGAGTTCCAGACAGTGCTGAGGTCACCTCTGAGCCTCCTCTTGTCCAGGCTGAACACCCCCAGCTCCCTCAGCCTCACCCCACAGCACTTGTGCTCCAGTCCCTTCTCCAGCCTCGTTGCTCTTCTCTGGCCCCGCTCCAGCCCCTCAATCTCTTGCCTCAACTGAGGGGCCCAGAACTGAACACAACACTCAAGGTGTGGCCTCCCCAAGGCAGAGTCCAGGGGAAGGGTCACTGCCCTGGGCCTGCTGGCCACGCTAGTTTGGATCCAGGCCAGGATCCCATTGGCCTTCTTGGCCACCTGGGCACACTGTTGGCTCCTGTTGAGCTTCCTGTCCCTCAGTCCCCCCAGGTCCCTCTGCCTGGCTGCTCTCCAGCCACTCTGTGCCCAGTCCGGAGCGCTGCAGGGGTTGGGGTGACCAAAGGGCAGGACCTGCACTTGGCCTTGTTGAACTTCATCCCATTGGAATCAGCTCATCTCTCAAGTCTCTCCAGATCCCTCTGCAGAGCCCTCCTGCCTTCCAGCAGGTCGACACTCCCTCCCAGCTTGGTGTCATCAGCAAATTTGTTTTATATCAGAGTGAAGAAATACAACTTCCATAAATGTTGTTTTCTTTGTATTATAGCCTCGATTCAGTTCATTCCCAGCATTTTCTGAGCCACGAGATAGCAAAATACATGAATTTTTCATTAGATTTCTTAACTGGCAGAAATCAAAAGCAACAGGAAAATGAAACTTGAGTCCGTTCAGGAATTCCAGAGTGAATGGCAAACAGCAACATTCTCTTTCTGTATTTATTCCATTTCACTGGCACTAAAATGTGATTTCACATCCCAGAACTGAAGGATCATAAAGAGGATGAAGAGGGTTGTGGTCCTGAGCCCAAACCACGCTGTCCCTCCCCAGATGCCCATCTGCTGGGTAACAAACCCCATGCCCTGATTGTTAAGGTGCATCCTGATGCCCATCAACTTCTTCTCCCTTTCTATGTCCTGTTTGTTTGGGTATTTCTGTTATTCCACTCACTGCATCGTTTCCCCCTCCCTAACCCAGCCTGGGGCATCTTGGCTGTGTCCACACTGTGGATTCTGTACTCGTGTCCACAAGCAGCAGTTTTGTTGAAGGAGATGAAGTTAAATCAGGAAAGCATCAGCCTGGTGATCAATTAGCAGCAGTGACAGCAGCCCTTGGCTAATGAGAGCTACGCTGGGGCTGTCCAGGCCACGGGCACATCATGCACAGCAGAGCCCCAGGGTGTCCAGGCAGCATCTTCATGGATGATGGGTGAGGATTTGGGATGAGAAAAGCAAGAACAAAAACCAAGAGCAGTTTTTTCTACCTGCCTGTAAAGGGGGAGATGTTTTTCACCACCTCTGCAGCAGAAACACAAGGATTTGGAGCAATCCCAAGGCTATGGCTGTTCCAAAGGCACTGGGATGAGCAGAAGGTAGTCCCTGTCAGGCAGTGCTGCTGTACCTTGTCAGGAGCTCAGCAGAGCCAGCTGAATGTGCTCCAGGCCCTTGGAGCAGCTGCACAAAGAGGGGACCAGTTGGAAAGCAGAAATGAGCTGAGAGGTTTCACCTCCTAATTCCCTTACCTTTCCAACTACCCAAATCCCTGTGTGCCTCTGGGCTGCTCCAAGCCCTGGCTAAGCACTTTCCCTAAGCCCTGGGCAGCGCCTGGCTGTGAGATTCCCGAAAATCAGAGCCCTGCATTACCCTGGATCCTTTCCCATGGGAAGGGACACTGTTGAGACCATGCAGGAAGTTCCTGACACATCCTGCTGGGATCCTTACGAAAGTGTTGCTCAATCAGGAGCCCAGTTTGCTGGGAAGCACCAGCTGGGTCTCACCAGAGCAGGGCTCTCTCTCCAGGGTGTTTCCCAATCCCTTTGTTGTCTCCTCGGTCCAGGAAGAAGCCCCTCCCACCACTGGGTGCTCTCTGTAGCTGCATCATGCCAGGGAAGTGTCCCATGGGGCTCCTCAGCTTTTGCTGGAGCTGCGAGATGCAAATAAGCAGCACTGGAATTCTCCTGGGGAAAACACCAGGTTGGTGGGAGTTGGCCAGGTTTGGGTCACACAGGTGAGAGTCTGGGGTCTTGGCCTCCTCACAGTCCAGGTGTCACCACCACTACTGCTCCAGGGCTGTAAAGCTCTCACCAGGATGTTCTTGGAGAAAACTATTCTCCTGCAGAAAACTGCACATATGTTTTTCTCTGGCTGAGGATGACATTTATTCCCTTGATGCAGCTTTTACTGTCAAAGGAGTATCTTCATCTCATAGTTTACACCTCAGAGAATTTAAGTGTGAGTGACTCCTGCAGTCATGATGCCTGGGGGGGGATGTTGGTGTCGTGGTGCAAACCAGACCATGATGCTCCCTGACAGGGAGCCACAAAGCTTTGGAAATGATGCAATTGGTGAACTTTATCAGTCATGGAACCAGAGAATACCCTGAGTTGGGAGGGACTCAGAGTAGTCCAACTCCTGACATCAAAGTCAAACTTCAGTTGAGATCCACTATGAGAGCACAAATAAAACACTGTTTTTAGAAGTTCTGGCCAGGTGGGGGTTGGTCTCTTCTCCCAGGCACTCAGCAATAGGACAAGGGGGCACGATGGGCTCAAGCTCTGCCAGGGGAAATTGAAGGTGGAGAGCAGAAAAGAATTCTTTGCAGAGAGAGTGCTCAGGCATTGGAATGGGCTGCCCAGAGAGGGGGTGGATTCCCCATCCCTGGAGGTTTTGAAACTGAGCTTGGCCGTGGCACTGAGTGCCATGATCTGGTAAAGGGACTGGAGTTGGACCAAGAGTTGGACTGGATGATCTCAGAGGTCTTTTCCAACCCAATCAATTCTATGATTCTATAAAGGATCATCACAAATTCCCAACCTCCACATTCGTGCCCTGTCCCTGATTGTAAACACTTATAAATCCCGGCGTTCTGCTGACTGGAGCATTTCCCAAGGAGGCTCAGCCCAGCCTGGAAGTTCCCAAACAGGCTCTGCAGTGCGTGTGTAACCCTGGCCAGCACCTTCCCCCTGCACCGCCGGGACGTGGCAGCGCCCACGCTCCTCCCGCCACCACCTTCCCGAGGGCGGAGGCAAAACCTCAACCTGCTCTTCAGGTGCCCACACGCCGAGTTCCCCCTCGTGTGCCAGCGCCGGTGCCCGGCACAGCCAGGCAGGCTCCATGGGCAGCACCCACCGTGCCAGGGCGTGCAGCCTCCTGCCGAAGGCGGGACTTGGCGGCAGGTGAAGGTGCCTCTCCCTGCCTGCCACCCCAGCTCCCAGCTCGCAGGACAGTCGGGAATTACCGGGATATTTCTCCCCGGTGCCCCCCGGGCCGCTTGGCACCGCAGCACAGAGAGGATGGGAGAGGGCGCTTTGGCCAAGTTGTGCCAGAAAACGCCGTTTCTCCGCTTCGTGCACAAGTACCAGCCCCTCGGGAGCGGCGAGCCGGAGGAGCAGGTGAGGGCTGTCTGTGCCTCCTGCCCGGACCTGCTGCAATCGTTTGTGTAATTGGGGTTAATTTTGGCTGCTTTGGCTGCTTGGGCCCACCTGTAACTCGATATTGCTGTGGCTGCGCTCGCCGCTCTGCCCAGTCGCTCCCTGGGCAAAGAGGGTGAGGTTAATGTTGGTTACCAGGGGGTGGGCAGTGATGGGGAGCATTGTTTGCCATGCCATGCCATGCCATGCCATGCCATGCCCCCTGGGCACGGAGCTCAGCCCCAAACCTGCCCAGGAACATCGTTCTCTGCACTGAGGAGGCTCAGAGTTAAGGAGATGTGTAGGAGAGCACATGTTGTGTGTGTGTGAGCTCTGGAGTGTGGGCACAGTGTGCCAGTGCCACCCCGGAGAGGGGAAATGAGCAGGGGGAACATCCCTGTGCTGAGGGCCACTCCTGTCCAACACTTGGGAAATGAGGAGCATTGAGAACATCCCTGTGCTCAGGGGCACTCCTGCCCAGCACTGGGGAAATGAGGAGCAGGGGGAACATCCCTGTGCTCAGGAGCAGCCCTGCCCAGCAGAGGGGAGATGAGGAGCAGGGGGAACATCCCTCCCCTGCCCAGCACTGGGGAAATGAGGAGCAGGGAGAACATCCCTGTGCCCAGGGGTGCTCCTGGCCAGCACTGGGGAAATGAGGAGCACAGGCAATATCCCTGTGCCCAGGGGCACCCCTGCCCAGCACTGGGGAAATGAGGAGCAGGGAGAACATGCTGTGACCCCTCTGTGCTGTGACCCCTCAGGCTGTGACCCCTCTGTGCTGTGACCCCTCAGGCTGTGGCTCCAGTCAGTGCTGGTAACAGGTGGCCAAGAAGAGCTTTGGCTCAGACCTGCTCATCTTTTCCCTCAAAATGCTGTGTATGAGCACTGATGTCCCCTCCCTGCTCTCACTACCTCTCCTTGGTGCAGATGGACCAAAAAGTGGCCAGTGGTACTTTGGGTGACCCATTTGCCTTTCTCCTGGCTTTTTCACCACGAAATTGTCAGGTCTGGGATTATGTGATTATTTGCTCAGTATTCCATGGCTCAAGCCCCATTTCTTTACTCCCACGTGACACACTGGTTGGGGCTCTCCCACATGACCCCCCTTTGGTGTAATTCCTTCAGCACATGGTGTTAGACCTCACTCTCATCCCAAAGAGCACCATCCACACCCTTGGAGATATCCATGTGCTTTTCCTGACTGTCTGGCTGAGGTCTTTTCTCAGAGGACATTTCAGTTAATCCCCTGCTCCCTCCTGAGTCTCGTCTGTCCAGTGCGGGGCTTGGTCAGTGTTACAGGGAGAAGAAAATAAGGCATTGACCTCTTACCCCTTGCACCATGCAGTGGTTGGGAGATGCTGCCCTACATGACTCACACACAGCCCCAAATCCCAGGAAAAGATCTTGGTGATGTCACAGAAAGTATCTGTAACGTGGCTCGATGGGAAGCTGAGATTTCTGATCTTATGTAGGCAGGAGGCCACTGGCAATTAGACTGGTTTGTTCTTTGGCTGTACCATTTCTACTGTGCCAAAATAAATAATGACATGTATTTACTTCCAAATCTAAACCCCTCTTGAATCTGAGCAGGGCAGTGCAAAGAGGGATGTGTGTAACAGGATAGGGAGATGATCTGTGGTTTGGAACAGGACAGGAAATAGGCAGCAGTGGGAAATGAAAATAAGAACTTGATACACTGAGAACTTAGTTCATGGTTTAGGCTGGTAAATGAGTCATGTTTTCCCTACTTGATGATGTTTTGTGTTTTACTTGGAAATACTTGCAGAGCAGTTCAGTATTTTGGACCTTAAGGATGTGTGTGAGCCCAGGTGACCTGGTAGGATTCTGGCCAGGAGAAGGGCACAAAGTGGGTTGTGAAGGAGAAGCCCCAGTGCTGGTCCCTGTGAGGTGCTGGGGTGTTCAGGGGCTCTGGGGATGGTGGCACCTGGAGGTGACAGGACACCCACCTGTGCCCAGCCTCTGTCAAGGCTCTGCTCTGTGTGGTTTCATCTCCTTTCCTGCAGTGCCCATTCAGAATCAGGGACATTTTTTGTGGGGACAATTTACAGTTTACAAGAGCTGTGTGTTTCCTACAGAAATCTGAGCAACCAAGGGTTGGACTTGATGATCTCTGAGGTCTTTTCCAACCCAATTGATTCTATGATTCTATGATTTTCTTCTGAGCATCCCAGTGTGTGTGTGTGCACAGGCACAACCACAAGCACCTCTGTGTGTGTGTGTGAAGCTGAGGGAAAAGCCTGTGCACTGATTTTTCCATCACCTTTTCCCTCTGACCATGCACCAGGGTCACTCCTGTATCCCCAGGGAGCCTGGTGAGTCCAGTCCCTGCTTCAGAAGGAGCTGCCTCCTACCCCAGGCAGTAGATTTTAATGCAACAAGATCTTTTTCAGAGTGTCTTCAGAGCTGTCAGGACTTTCCCTTTACAATTGTTGCATTTCTCCTCAGCCTTTTGATCCTTTCCCTCACAACATCCCATCCATTAAGGGTTTATTAGAACAGGTACTTCCCAGCCCTGTCCTACACTCAGGACTAAATTAATATCTCCCTTTGTGTTGAGGCTTATTTCCATTCCAAGCTTCACACCAGTGAATATTTATCTCCTGCAGACTTGCACAGGATGTGCAATATTCTGATATTCATTATCAGAAGAGTTTCATTATCATACAGGTGCTTAATTTTTTACATGCCCTAAATTAAACAAAGAAGTGCAGCTTTGCTTCCAGGTAAGAAACAGAAGGGTTTGTGTCTCAACACTTCCCTTACACACACAGGTGTGTTTTCAGTCTCTTGGAGGTGTCAACTCCAATTTCTCACTCCAAAAATCTTCCAGCAGGCAAGGAGTTAAATCCTTGTCTGCAGCTCCCACAGGTTTTTGGGCTGATCCTGCCCAAAAATCCTCCCTCCCAAGAGACTTTATATAGGAAGGTGCCTTAAAATTCAGAGGTTTGGAGAGGGGATTTTGTCTGGGTGGGATTGGTTTGGGTGAGTGAGGAGGATCTTCAGGTGGAATTGCTGTGGAGCCGCAGCCCTGGAAATGCATCTTGCAGCTCAAAGGACTTTGCTTTACATTAAAAGAAGCTGGAAGTTTTTATTTTATTTATTTTTGATTAAGGGTGGGGTGGGCAAAGCCAGGTTTGAGCAGGGCCAAGAGGGCAGAGAGGGTGAGGAGAGTGGGATTTGCAGCTGGGGGCCGTTTGCCAACCCAGCCTGAGTCAGTATTCCTGGGGCCAACCTGAAATCCTGGGAATAGATTTAATTCAGCTTTTCTGGAAGACCTTTGACTTTTGCACAGTCAAAGGAACTATTTTGAGGTTTATATCTGCAAGCAGGGAGACCAGATGCTTTGTTTCATATAAAAATGTTGGAATTCTGTAATAGATGTGTGAGAAACTGTGAGAGGAGCTGAAATGGTGGTGGTGGGTGGGTGGGAAAGGGCTGGGAGCTGGGATGGGAAGTCCAGCAGGGCAGTCCCTGCTTTGCAGGGCTGAGAATTGCTCTGGTTGGATTCTGGGTTTCTGCTGCACCCCTGAGACACAGGGGGTTGCCTGTCATGTCCACAAAAAAATAACAATATACAGGGTTTTGGAGGAAATGGTTTGATTTATTTATTGTGTCTTTGGTAAGGATGAAGTTTATGTTTTAAGGATGAAGTTTATGTTTTAAGGATAAAGTTAATATTTTAAAGGGCTTCTTGAAGACTAAATATCCCAGCCCTCTCTGGATTGCAGCACATGAACTGGTGCAAAGCAATCTAAAACAGGGAAAAGAGTGTGCAAAGTCTCAGTACAGGCAGGGCTGGGGGAAAATCCCAGGAACTGATCTTTTGGGCTGCTTGCCAGAGTACACAAAAAGGGCTGTGTGCTCTGCAGAAAGCCCCACACTCTGCAGTGACAACTGATGGATTGTTTCTGCAGTGACAATTGATGGATTGTTTGGGGATGAGGGATGTGCAGGTACCTCCAGGGTGGCTCCTGGCCCCCACCAGCTGCTCTTCACAGCCTCCAGTGTCTCCTCATCTTGCAAAGCAATCGACAAACTGATAATTCCCTTTTGGTTACCTCTTCCTGCCCTGCTGTGTGGAGTCAGGAGCTCTCCTGCCTGAAGGATAAAGGTTATAAAGATAAAGGGATAAGATGGAAAACCCACATCTGCTTTGCAGTGTAAATAGAAAAGCAAGTGATGCTCAGTGAGGAGTTTGTTTGCTCAGGGCACTGCCTGGTGCCCAACATGCCCAGGGTGGGATGTGCTGAGGGGCAAAGGGGCTCTGCACTGGCAGAGTGTGCAGAGAGGAGGGAGATGGAGCCCCCACTGCTGCATTTCCAGCCTGGGCATCTCCAGGGCTGCTCATCTGGCAGGAAAAGCTGTGCCACCTGCTGGGAAAATCACAGGTGTGAACTCATCCCAGTAAAGCCATTACTTTCCCAACAGCCCCTGGGTCTCATGGGCAGGGAGCTGTCAGCATTTCAGGTGAAACCACAGCCAGCTTGGGCACATCCATAGCTTTGGTCATTTTTGTGCTCCACACCTTTGGAAAGGTGAATATCAGTGACAGAGCAGGACCCTGACTCCCCCTTTGGCTCAGGGCACTGCAGGCATGTTATCCTCATGTCCAGGGCTCTTCCTGCCCTCCAGCTGCTTTAATTAAAATTTAAACTCCTTCAAGGCAAGACTGTACCTTGATATCTGTGTGTATCACCTGCAGCACAGAGGAGCCTGTGGAAACAACGTTAATTAGGATGGTAATGAGTGCAGGGATGTGTCTATCCATGGCAGTTCCATGTTTTCTTCCCACCAAGTCCTCCCATCTCCTCAGACACGTGTGTGGCTCTCAGGCTTGCAGTGTCTGGGGGTCAACCAACTTGCAGGGAACTGATGAGTTTGCACAACTAGGACACACAAATAGGGATATAAAACATCAGCTTTAAACGTGGAGGGGCTTTTATTTGGTCTATTCTGTTAAGGAGATTAGTGATGTCCATTGCTAGAAAGGCTCAAAAAAGGGGAGCAATACTGTGACTTTCTTGGAAAAATTGTGGTCACCAGCATGAGGGAAACATGGGAGCAGGAAAATCCTTGGAGATCTTGGCAGATTGCTGGGGGTTTGGGAAGGCAGGTTGTTCCTGGGGCAAAAGGGCTTCTAAGTGAGCCAAAGGGTCACAGCAGACTCTGATGCCACACGTTGGCAGCTGAGCCAGGAACTGGCCAGCAGGAGGGGCTGCAGCAGATAGAGGTGGCCAAAGCCTCTCCAAGGAGCAGAGCTTAGAGCTGCTCCTGGCTCATCTGCTGGGAGCCCTCCCAAAGCCACAGGGCTGAATCCAAGGCCAGGTACCAGCAAACAGCCAAAGAGGTTTTCTCTGTTTGGAATTCCCTGAATCTATCTCAGGCTTTAGATTTCGAGGCACTGGATGTTCCTGGAGAGCTCGTGAATATTCAGGAGGGCTAATTCCCCAAATAGCACTGCAGGCAGCCCTGGAGTCCTCCAAGCCTTGCTCAGCTGCAGGTGAGCCAGAGCTGAGTGTCACCCACAGCAAAGAGCCCAAGGAGTAGTGCCAACCCCTGCCAGGGCAGAGCACCACGAGCCCTGGGGCTCCCTCTCTTAATGAACACACTCTGGTGCTTTATGAATGAAAGGAAATGGGAATGGACTCCCTGTCCCTTGGGAAGGGTGAGGTTTCTCCCTCTCTGCACTTGCCCTGCAGTAGAGGTCACAGCACCTCTGTCACAGGCTGGCTGAGATTTCAGGGAATGCTGCTGCTCTGGAAAGTGCATTTTAGGGAATAAAATTAGGGATCCCAAAAGGGAAGAGGGGTTGAGGTGCTGAGAACTTGGGCTGCCTGGATGGAGCAAGAAGGTTTATCCTACTTGGAAGCATTTGTGGAGTCAGTGGTGGAGCAAAACAGCCCTGGATTTGGGAGAGGAGATTTTACTTCTCCTGGCTCAGAGAATTTTCTAGATCACATTTTCAGTTTATTTATTATGTCTATAACAAGGGGAAAGGTTTTTCCTTGCTCTGAGCACTGAGCAAGAAAGAAAAGATGGAAAAATGCTCATCTTAGGCAGGCACCTCAAACCTGGCACAGTTTTCTGGCCAGCAGCACGTGCTGCTCCTTTTGGTTACTCAGCTCCTGATAGCTCTTCCTCTACAAGAATGTGCCGCTGGCTTTGAGGCTGTAATCAGCATTAATTAGTGGATGGTGTAAGCTCTGTGCTTTGGGAAGTGCTGTGGCTAATTGACCTTGCAGGGCAGGGAAGGGAATGGGATTAAGGGGAGAAGCGAAGAGGTGCTGAAATGCCTTCATTAACTGCGCTCTCACCGAACGACTCATTTATCTCGTTGGCTCAGCCCCGGGACGAGTGTGAGCTGAAAATCATCGCGCAGGAGAAGGAGGTGGCAGCGGTGCCCCCCAAAGACGCCTGTAAATGCCACAAGGACGACCTGGCAAGAGCTCTCAAGGTAAGGATTTGTGCAGGGCTTTGTGAGGGCGGGATGTGGGATCTGCGGGTAGGAAGGGACTGAGCAGCCAAACTGGGCTTTGGTGGCACAGCCACACCAGGTGTTGGTGGCACAGCCAACTGGGCTCTGGTGGCACAGCCGCTCCAGGCTCTGGTGGCACAGCCGCTCCAGGCTCTGGTGGCACAGCCACACGGGGCTCTGGTGGCACAGCCACACCAGGCTTTGGTGGCACAGCCACACCGGTCATTGGTGGCACAGCCACTCCAGGGTTTGGTGGCACAGCCACACTGGGCATTGGTGGCACAGCCACACTGGGCATTGGTGGCACAGCCAACCAGACATTGGTGGCACAGCCAAACCAGGCGTTGGTGGCACACTTAATCCCAGGTGTGAAAAATAAATGGAGATTTAGAAAGGCTGAGTGTCCACGGCCAGGGAAAACTGTAACTCTTGGCTGTATTGTGGTTTCTGACCTCACTGCTTTTAAAATCCAGGCAAAATTGATTTTATCCCTTCTCATTTTATTCTCTTTGAATTTTGTCAGAGTATTTTTTTTTCTCTTTAAATATACAGTGAAATCAGTAACCAATTATTTCCTTTACTACTTTAGGCTTCTAATTTGTTATCTATTGTCTGGTTTCTCCCTTTTGAAAATACATATTTTTCTTTAAATGACTTGTGTTTAAGGTTTTCTGTGTTGGTTGATGGTAAAGTTTTATAGGAGAAAAAAAAACCAAAACAGGAAAACAGTGGACAGATTTATTTTGTTGTGGGGGATTGAGCCATGAACATCCTGTCCTATCTGCTTACAGGGGTTTAATATGACTTTGCTTTAATAAGTTTTCTATACCAAGATGTGATATTTGGTTTGGGGTTGGGGTTTTTTTCCTTCTAGGTTGACTTACAGAGTGGCCTGTCCGAGGTTTCCGTGCTCCAGCGCAGGTTAAAGCACGGCTGGAATGAATTCTCAGTGGAGAATTCAGAGTCAATATGGAAGAAATATCTCGACCAGGTAAGGATTTTCTGCACAGGTTCTCATTTCCTGCCCAAATCCCCTGGCTGAGAGTGTGTCTGCACTGAGATATCCCGAGTTGCTGCTTCCACAGGGTCAACCTGAAGGGAAGTTCTGGCCAGGTGGGGGTTGGTCTCTTCTCCCAGGCACTCAGCAATAGGACAAGGGGGCACGATGGGCTCAAGCTCTGCCAGGGGAAATTGAAGTTGGAGAGCAGAAAAAACTTCTTTGCAGAGAGAGTGCTCAGGCATTGGAATGGGCTGCCCAGAGAGGGGGTGGATTCCCCATCCCTGGAGGTTTTGAAACTGAGTTTGGCCGTGGCACTGAGTGCCATGATCTGGTAAAGGGACTGGAGTTGGACCAAGGGTTGGACTTGATGATCTCGCAGGTCTTTTCCAACCCAATCCATTCTGTGATTCTGTGGATGTGGCACTGAGTGAGAATCCACCACGTCTTGATCCAACCCCACTGTGATCACCAGCCCAGGGCACAGAGTGCCCTGGGCTGGTGATCACAGTGGGGTTGGATCAAGGGTTGGACTTGATCACAGTAGGGTTGGATCAAGGGTTGGACTTGATCACAGTGGGGTTGGATCAAGGGTTGGACTTGATGATCTCGGAGGTCTTTTCCAACCCAATCCATTCCATGATTTGCTCTGACAACCTCCCAGGTGGGAGCTGGGTCTGGGACAGCTTTGCTGAGCCATGAAGTGTCCACACTGCAGCTGGAGGTGGCAGAAGGTTGTTTGGCCACTCCTCACCAAACAGCAGCTCGTTGGCAGCAGGAAAAGCCACAGGCTGTAGATGAGGCACTTGGGGACATCCCTGGAGGTTTTTCAACTGAGCTTGGCCGTGGCACTGAGTGCCATGATCTGGTAAAGGGACTGGAGTTGGACCAAGGGTTGGACTTGATGGTCTCGGAGGTCTTTTCCAACCCAATCCATTCTATGATTCTATGAACAGGCTGTGCCCTGGACACAAAGACTGTGCATTCCCTGGGAAAACATTGAGAGTGGGAAGAGAACACCTTCAAATAGAAATAAACCTTTTTATCCCCACACAGCCCACGAGTCCAAAGCCACAGATCAGTGCCCTGATGGCTGGAGCACATTTATCCCCTTTAAGACAAGTGATAAAACCATGGAAGGTTTGAGAAGAAACAGCAGCAGCTCAAACCTTCTGTGATTTCTGCTGTGCCAGGGAAGGAAAGGCCTAACCCTGCAGGGCAGGGGCAGCTGTGGAGCTCAGGGCAGTGTCACAGCAGGGACAGAGTCACTCACACACAGTGCCAGGTGCTGTGAAGAGCCCCAGCTTCCCACCAGCTTCCCCAAAAACCCAGGCAGAAGGTGGTGTTTGCTATCTAGTCTGTCCCCAGTTAGGTTAACCTGGAGTTTTGCTTTTACTGACTCTCTCTCATGAGTATTTAATGCATCTTTCACTTCTCTTTTAGTGCTTTTAACTAAATAAGGAGAGTTTTTGTTTTTTCTTTATGGGTTTTTATGATTTGGTTTTTTCAACCAGTGATTTGACTGATTTTCTTCTTGCTTAGTTGAATCACAAAGATTTGAGTTGCTTTGAAAGACTTTATTTTTATTTCATGATTTATCCCTTTTTTCTATATGATTGATATTCTTCAAGCTCTTGATAATCATCACTAAGTCTCATCAAGGATTCTTTTATTCCTAATAAAAAGTGACAGGGTGTGTTTTTCTGCTCAACCTGTAGCAGTTTCTCCCACAGGGCCACCAAAGGGAATTCTTTGGTGCATCCCTGATCCTCCTGCAACCTGTTGGTGTGTCTGGAGGAGCTGCTGCAGTCCCACACCACTCACACCCTGCACTTGAGCATCATCCCCCAGCAGACACTTGCTGTGGATTTTTCCAGCTGCTATTTTTGTGAACATCCCTTTTGCCCCAGTTTGCTAAAGAGGAGTGGAGGGATTTTCACCTTTGGCTTCAGCAAGGAATAAATTTAAACCCTGGTTTTTCTACTGAGCATCCCCACACATCCTTTACCCAAAACAGGCAGCTTTGTCTTTACCTGCTTAACTCCTCTCCATCAATTCCCACATTAGCCAAACAGAGCTGTAACTTTCTCAGGTAGGAGAAGGGGCCTTAAAATTTGGGTTTAAAAGTCAAAAAAGGGAGTGCCTGACTCCAGCAGTCCTCAGTCCACTGAAGAATTGAGCAGATTAATCAAAGAAAAAATTAAAAAGGAAGAAAAAAAAAAAGAGGATTTCTGGTTTCAAATTTTAAAAAGACAATAAAGTTTCTGTTTGTGCTTATTGTGCATCCAAGGAGCTTTTGGAGTCAGGCCTGGGCTGTGAGTCTGCAAAGGGCAGCAGTGCCTGTGCATGAAGGAGAAAAGTGAGGAAACTCCATTCTTTTGGTGTGAGCCTTGTCTTGCTGGTCCCCAAAACCACCCTGGCACAGGGCTGGCATTGGCAGGAGCTGCACCCTCTGTGTGGGCAGAGCGATGCTGCAAACCCACCCCTGGCATCCTTCCTGCCGAGCTCTGCAGCCAGCTCAGCTTCCCAGGTTTCATTCCACCTTGCCACTTGTTGTCTCCTCAGTTCAAGAGCCCCCTGATCCTCCTGCTGCTGGGCTCAGCCCTGGTGAGTGTCCTCACCAAGGAGTACGAGGACGCGGCGAGCATCACCATGGTAGGTCCACCTGTCCTGCATCCCAACCCTGGGGTGGCTCCCCCAGCTGGGGTGTCCCCACCTGAAACTGCTCCTTGTTCACAGGCTGTGCTCATCGTGGTCACCGTGGCCTTCATCCAGGTGAGTTGTGCAGGGCTCAATTCCATGGCCATGGCTGTGAGGAATGAGTCCTCTGCTGTAATTCCTGCCGTTCCTCTCCTTTCTCCTTTCAAAGGAATATCGCTCGGAAAAGTCCCTGGAGGAACTCAACAAGCTGGTGCCTCCCGAGTGCAACTGGTGAGGTGTTCTTGGTGCAGGAGCTGAGCAGGGGTGGGGGTGAGAGGGCAGAACCAGCAGGTGAGGACAATTCCTTCAGGTTGTTGTGGACACAATGAGGAGCTGGTTCCTGAAGAGGCAGCAAAGGACGTGGGATAATTAAACAGGCACCCAGAGGAACTGAACAAATGCTGAGAGACAGGAAGGTCCCAGAAATGTCCCACTCCACGCCTGCATCCAAGTCCCTGCAGCCTCCTGAGTGTCTCTGACTCCCAGGGCAGGAAAAGCCTCACCTGTGCATCTTTTTTTTTTGTGGCTTAAGGGTAGTTTTACCCCCAAGGTATTGGCACAACCCAGCACTGAGTGGAGGTGCTCCTGGGCTGGGCTCCTCCCTGCCCGTGTCTGTCCATCCCCAGCAGGCACAGCCCCTGGAACAGCTGCAGGGCCTATCAGATCCTGCTGCCCTGCTGGCTTTGATGTTTGCTGTCAGTGCTTTAAATTACAGGAAATGTTCTTCCTATTAGTGTCTCTGCAAGTCAGTTTTGGCACAGCCAGCAGGGAGGTTGAGGGGAGCCTTGCCCTGCCAGAGAGGTGTGGGGTTTTCCTCTGGTCCAAAGGTCACCCTGGTTTGGAGCTCACAAACCCCACTGTTGGTTCTTTATTTATTTATGATATCACACCACAAGCATCTGACTGCTTGGAAAGCTGTACTTTGAATGCAGGAGTGGAATGCCAGGGGTAGGTGTAGCTTTAAAAAGCTTCCTTTTAGGTTAAAGAATCTGCATTTTATTACTTAAAGCATGAAATGCCACCTTCTTGTCACTCCTATCTACTGCCTGAATACTGCTTTAAGTCACTTGCTGAAATGTAAATCATCTGTTTATGAATTAAAACTGAGTCTAAACTGAACACAATCCTCATCATTATGAAGATTTTATGTTCTTATTTACATTGGAAATTCTTTGGGGCAAGGCTTCTTCCTTCCTTGCCAGGTGGCCTGCAGAGGGAATAAAATCCTCCCAGCCTGGTTTTCCTTTCTTCTCTCTCCATTTGTCTCACGTAGCCTGAGGGAAGGGAAACTGCAGCATCTTCTAGCACGGGAGCTGGTGCCTGGAGACATCATCTACCTGTCTGTGGGTGACAGGGTTCCTGCAGACCTCAGGCTCATAGAGGTAAAGACAACCACCACAGGGCCTGCTTTGGAAATTCCTGCTTTGGAAATTCCTACTTTGGAAACTCCTTGTCTTAACAGCACCAGAAATGTGTCTTTTGACTCAGGTTACGGATCTGCTGGTGGATGAATCCAGTTTTACTGGAGAAGCTGAGCCTTGCAACAAGACTGACAGTGTGTTGCTGGAGGCTGGAGACATCACCACCCTGAGCAATGTTGTCTTCATGGGGACCCTGGTGCGACACGGGAAGGGAAAAGTGAGTGCGACACCTTCGAGCTGTTCCTTCCCTTTGTTACAGATTCTCCTGATGTGGGTGTGGAATGGGAGGACAGGAATGGATTTGAGCTGACAGAGGGCAGGGTTAGATGAGATATTAGGGAGAAATTCTTCCCTGTGAAGGTGGGCAGGCCCTGGCACAGGGTGCCCAGAGAAGCTGTGGCTGCTCCATCCCTGGAAGTGTCCAAGGCCAGGTTGGACAGGGCTTGGAGCAACCTGGGATAGTAGAAGGTGTCCCTGCCCATGGCAGGGGGTGGGAACAAGATGAGCTCTAAGTTCCCTTCCAACCCAAACCATTTTGGTATTCTATGATTCTCTACATTTTCCCACCTAATCTCTCTTTTTCCTTTTTTCAGGGTGTGGTTATTGGCACGGGTGAAAATTCCCAGTTTGGAGAGGTGTTCAAAATGATGCAAGCTGAGGAGGTAACACAGTTGTGTTTGTGTCTGTGCCAGTGCTGCCTGTCCTGGATGAAGGTCTGGGAGCAGGAGCAGTTCCAGGAGTTAATGCCCTGGGTTCAGTTCTGTTTCTGCTGCAAAATGCCTGTGTGGCTGAGGGACACCAAATGCTGTATCTGAAAGGGAAGGTTATTAGCAGGATTTTTGGCTTTTAAATCCAGACTTGTGATGTTTAACTTGGATCTAAAACTTAGAGTTTCTTTTTTTTTTTTACTTCACACACACACTTTCCAGTAGCTGTAAAAAAATTTTAACTTCTGGACATGTCAGAATCTCACTGGTCAGATCTCTGAACTAACACAGATGAGTGTCTAAGAACTAATGAACTCTTGGCCCATTAGCACAAGGAGTCACAGGGAAGCAGAAGCAGCCACCCTGGGAGTGCTCTGGTGCTCTGCAGTGCAATGCAGGTCTGTGCAAAGTGCTGCTGCAGGACAAGAGCTCTGGTACCTTCCTTGGCCTGAAACCTTCTCTGGGCTGGCTCAGGGGGGCAGAAGGGTCTGCTCAGCTCTGCCAGGTCCCAGCCAGACTGAGCCTGGCCTGGAGAGGAGAGCACAGACCATGGGAATGGGGTCCAGAGTTTTTATCCCTGTCCCTGGGGCTTTGCACACACCTTGTCCAGCCCTGGCCTCGATCACTGAGGTCCTTTCCAGATTCAGCCTTTAGTCTGTCTCTGCCTTGGATTCTCAGCTTAAAACTAATGTGATTAATTCATCTCTTCTCCCACTTTTTTGCTTGTCTTGAGTACATGGAGGCAGAGACTCACTCCCTGCAGGATGGTCCATGCCCATCAGACCCTGGGGGGTTTGGGGGTGGGTAATCTCTTGGCAACTGTGGGGACCATGGTAGTGAGAACAAGACTGTGTGGGTTGGTTTTTCTGGGCTGACAAGAATCTTTTCATCCCACACAACAAGCAAAGAAAACTATTATTCTCTAAATTTTCCAGACTCCCAAGACACCCCTCCAGAAGAGCATGGACAGGCTGGGGAAGCAGCTCACCCTGTTCTCCTTTGGCATAATTGGTGAGTGGGAGGCAAAGCTGGCCCTGACATGGTCAGCTGTGGAATCTCTCTGTGCTCCAGGGCTGCTTTTCCAGAAGTACTTGTTGATGTGACTCACCTGGACTTTGGGGGTCAAGCAGAGATCCCTCTGAAGGAGAGATTTGGGTCTTTGTTGTCTTTTTAGTTCTCCAACAACACCTAAAGGAGGTTAGAGATTTATGCATTTCTTTCAGTATTTTTAACGTGATGGTTTTCCCCCCAGGTTTGATAATGCTCATTGGCTGGTTGCAAGGGAAGCCCCTCCTCAGCATGTTCACCATTGGAGTCAGGTGAGGCTGGAGAGCACCTTTCTCTTTGCTTTCTAATGAAACATGGCCCAGGGAATTCCATGGGCACTTCACAAAAGAGAACTCGAGGAAGACCCTTCATAAATTCATATTGCTCTTGCACTGGTGGAATTAATGTCAGCTTTGTACAGTTTAGAAGAACTAAAGTCTGGGGGTTTATTTAGTTTTGAAAATAAGCATTTTGAAAATCTTCACTGGCCTCTCCACCTCGTCCTGCTGTGAATGCCCTTTCCTACCTGTGCTATGAATTTAGTGGGAGTGTAACAACAGCAAATATTATCACTCTTTGCTGTTCTTACTGGATTTACATCTAAAGATAGGAATGACCAATTCCTGCAGCATAAAAAACACACACAGCCTCTTAATCAAACATAATAAACTGTGTGGTTCCAGTGGTGCCCATAAACCACTTGGGGCTGTCACGGCTCTAAAATCAATTCTTAAAGAACTATTCTATGGAAATGAAAACAAAACCCCGGATGAGGAGACAAGAGTGAAGCCAAAGTGGCTCAGTGCCACCTTCCTGTCTCCTGGGGCATGTGGTGGCAAAGAAAAGTGGTTAATCCTGACTTTTGGAGAGCAGCCTGTGGTTTTGAAAGCCCTCCTTGATTACATTTTGCACATACCTAAAACCATTCAGAGTTTCCCAAGGAATATCTAATATTATATATACAGACTGTGGCTGGTGTGGAAGGTTCTGGTGTTGCTGTGATTTAGTGTGGGGACTTCTGGAGAGCTGGTTCTGCCCCTCCATGGTGGGGTAAGAGAGGAGATGAGGGGCTGCCTGTGGCCAGGAGCCAGTAGCTAATGTGTGAGCCACGGTGCCAAGGAATATTCAAGTTCCACCCTCAGAAAGTTAAATAAATGAAATGAAATCCAACCCCTAAATCCCTGCTTAGCCAGAAATTAATGCTCTTTGGCAATGTAAAGAAGAAAAATAATTGCTCTGACAAAATCCTCCAGAAAAAGGTTGAAGGGTTGAATAAATATCCTGCTTTTGTACTTACAGTGTGCCAGGAGTCCCAGTGGTTAGCACTGTGTGCTCCCAGCCACTCAGGCAGGAAAACTCACCCCATGGCAATGTCCCTGTGGTTGGTGGTGGTCCTTTGAGCCCTTGCTGAAGCTGTTGTGTCTCTGGTGTCCCCAGCCTGGCCGTGGCTGCCATCCCAGAGGGTCTTCCCATCGTGGTGACGGTCACATTGGTGCTCGGAGTCCTGCGGATGGCCAAGAAAAAGGTGATTGTGAAGAAGCTGCCCATAGTGGAGACCTTAGGTAAGGCTGCCAAGGGCCCACACAGCTCCAAATCCTGAGCCATGGGCTGTCCCCATGAGCCTTGGGTTGATTGAGTAATCAGGCATTAGAATCATAGAATTGGAATGGGCTGCCCAGAGAGGGAGTGGATTCCCCATCCCTGGAGGTTTTTAACCTGAGATTGGCCGTGGCACTGAGTGCCATGATCTGGTAAAGGGACTGGAGTTGGACCAAGGGTTGGACTTGATGATCTCGGAGGTCTTTTCCAACCCAATCCATTCTATGATTTTGTGATTCTGTGGATGTGGCACTGAGTGAGAATCCACCATGTCTTGATTCAACCCCACTGTGATCACCAGCCCAGGGCACAGAGTGATCACAGTAGGGTTGGATCAAGGGTTGTACTTGATGATCTTGGAGGTCTTTTCCTACCCAATCAATTCTGTGATTCTGTGATTAAAAACATACATTTGGAATGTGCTTCCTGGGACACAGCAACCCACTCAGATTTAAATATATTTTCTACCCTGTGTTTCTCACCCTTTACCCTTATTTTGGTGATATGAACACAGGCAGGTGCTTGGAATGATGAGTCCCAAGGATGGGGCACAGGGAGCACAGCCCCTCTGTCTGTTCATGCCCTGCCTGGTTTAAGAGCTTGGTTTTTCCTTCCTCTCCGTACTCTGGGATCATCCTGCAGGTCCCTCCTGTCCACCTCTTCAGTATCTGACTAAAAACCTCACAGGCCCGCGAGTCAAGCCTGGCAACATAAATAATTTCTCCTTCTGCAGCCTGGGTGGGCATCTCCCTGATACCCAAAAAATGACAGAGAGACCTCGGGAAGGCATCCAGCCCATGCTCAGAACTGCAAGGCAGGATGGACCAGAATGGAATTATTCTTCCATCTCCCCTTCCTTCCAATGCCCCCAAGTGGCTGCATTCCTTCCAGGCTTTGCTGCTCTGGGTTGGTGTAGCAGGGGCCTGGAGGAGGAGATGTGGTGTCTGTTGAGAACCACTCGTTAAACTCACACCAAACACCAAGCCTAGTCCCAAATATCTGCTGGCACAGCCAGGTCCTGCAGCTAAACCCTGTCTTCCTTGGAAACCCTGCTGTTGTTTGACCTGCCCTTGTTTGTTCTGCAGTTAAGGGATCTTATCACCCTTCTTTTATTGTCTCTGTCCTGACCCAGGACATCTGAAACAGCTTTTTCCCTCATGAGGAATTCCATTCGGGCAGGGCTGTGCCCAAGGGGGTGGAGCTGCCAGGTGGCCAGACCTGTGCTCAGCACACACTGATCGTGCCATGTCTGTGAGACTTCTGGAGGGGACACCAATAATCCTCCTGCTCTAGTTGTCAGTAACTACATATGTAGAATTGGAGGTGATAGCTTTGCTCTCTGCTAATCCTTCAAAGCTGCTGTTAATTTAATTGCAGCCCAATCTGCTTTATTCTCTTTTCCCTGAAGCTCATCGTGCTCATGGGGTCTGTGCCCAAGCACTGTGGGCACCTCCAGAGCCAGGACAGATATTCAGACTCAGAAGGGAGCTGGAGTCTGATTCTTTTTTTTGTATCAAAGCCATTTTTGCCCTCCTGGAGAGTCTGTTGTGTGATATCACAACTCAGAAACACTGACCAGCTCTCTGGGGATCAGTGCCCTCCGATTGCCCACCACATGATGCCAATGTGGCCCTCCTCAGATGTCTCCTACCACATCTCACACCCAAATTATGTGCACAATGCCCTGATGTGCACTCAAATCCTGTTAGGAAACTCATTCATTTCTTGGCCTTTCCTCCCTGGTGCAGTTGAAATAACATCAGGGAAATTTGTCCTCCCTCCTCTGAGCCTCGTTGTTGGTCTGCAGGGTTTATTATTCTGATGGAAACCTTTCCTGCACAGGCTGCTGCAATGTCATCTGCTCGGACAAGACGGGCACTCTGACTGCCAACGAGATGACGGTGACTCGGCTGGTGACCTCCGATGGCTTCCAGGCAGAGGTGGGGCTGGGACTCATTCACACCTTCCTGAGCACCTTCAGCTTGGCTGGTTTGCCTTTAGTTCATTGAGACCCAAATGAGGGAGGCTGTTCAGTCTCAAAACAGGGAGTTCGTTGCATGTCACCAATTCCACTAAAAGAGAAGGGAATTTTGCAGTGCTGGAAAGAGGCAGAGGGGACAGGAACTGCTCAGGTGTCATTAAGGTGTTCGTTGACATAACCTGCTGTTCTCTGTAATTACTGTAAATACTGAAACCTGCCACTGCCCCTTGTTGGTCCATCTTCTGTAGAAAGGTGTGGCTTAATCCTTCTGCTTGGTTCACTTACCTGTGTGGAAAGGGAGTGAAAAATGCAGACATGCAAAATGTGAGGCAGAGGAGGGACAGGGTGGTCAGCAGGAGGGTGGGACTGGAACAAAACCAGTGGTCCTACTGCTGCCAGGGGGCTGGATCTGCCCCTGAGCTGCAAGAGACTTCTGAAATCATGGTGAATAAGACAAGTTAACTCTTTTTGTTCCTATACAGCTATTATATAGTATTGTCACTGTCTGCAGCCTTTCCTATAAGCCCGAGACTGAAAGAATCCCAGAATCCCTTCAAAGTCAGAGTTTTGCCCAAGGGCACCCCCACCCCACTGTCCATCCTGTTTGGCACAGGGAAACCTTCTCTGTCTGTGTCTCCCTCCCTCAGGTCACTGGGGTGGGCTACAACGGAGAAGGAAACGTTTATCTTCTGCCAACAAAGGAGATCCTTAAAGAATTTTCCAACGTCTCTGTTGGGAAACTAGTGGAGGTGAGTATAGATTATGAACCAGCCTATCCTGCTTCAGTTCCACTTTCAGTTGCACAAATCACTGGGTAATTGAGGTGAGAAAAAAAAATCCAACTTTTGTAACTCTAAAATGAAATCTCTTGGTACAACATTCTCATGGAAAGACTGAGTGAGTGTGATGTGGTACCTGAAGCTCAGGGTGAGAGGGAAAGATCATAAGACGTGCAGAGAGAGACCAGAGTCATCAGCTTTGAGATATTCTGGATAAAAATACAATTCTGTCAGAGGAGACACTGATTAATTTGACCATGTTCAGGTTTTTAAAGTAGACAGATTCTGGGTATTATCTACACAGCCAATTTATAAACAGATTGTGATGATCTCTGCATTTTGCATTAAATGAGATTTGGACATCTAATTGAAGGCTAAAATGAGTGTTTGGATGGTGACATGATCTGAGCTGGAATCTCAGATGGAGATTAGGTCTTATTTGATCCATACTGCACAGTAGAAACAATAGTAGGAGAGATAAAGCTTTCATTTTTGTGATTTATCAAGCTCATTAGATGTAGATCATGCTTTGCTTGCTGTTAATTTATCCAAATTATAACATTTTACCAAAATATCAGTGTATCCCAGGGAGTAAGTGGGTTTAGAAAGCACAAGAACTGATCTCAAGAGAGGAATCTTTTCACCAGCCTTTTGGGATGTGGCTGCTTTAATTCTCCAATCTCTCATTATTCCATTGAAAGAGATGTAAACCTATGAATTTAGTCATTAAAAAGATACCCTGTGTAAATGTGTCCCTTTCTCCAGGCTGGCTGTGTGGTCAATAATGCTGTGATCAGGAAGAACAGTGTGATAGGACAGCCCACTGAGGGAGCTCTCATTGCCCTGGCAATGAAGGTAAGAGTTGAAAATTTTCCAGAAATTTAAAAAAGAAAAACCAAACCAAGAAAAAAAAAGAGGAATTTTTAGGTCAGACAGAAGTTTTCAGGCTGCTTTAAATCCCTCAGGCTGGTTTGAGTCTTTCCTTGTCTCTTCTCCCCAAGGACACACGTGCACCTCTCCCAGTCAACCTCCTGTCAAGGACAAACACCTTCCCTGAGCTTCTGCACTAACAGAAGGAATTGTTTGGCTCTGTTAATCCTCAGTTAGGCTGTGGAATGGATTTATTTCAGGTTCACACTGGACAACCTTTTTTATATGTCCTGCATGTGCCAATTAAGAGTTCAGGGGGAAGAAAAGAGTGAAAAATGAGCAAGAACAGGCCAGACTGGAAGGTGTGGTTGAGAGTCACCCACATTTTGGGGCATCTGCCAGCTTTTAGTTTTTTTCTAGTCATGATTATGTAAAAGAAGATTTCCTTTTTATGAATATTGCATTCATGCTCCCAGGCAGAGACTGCAAAACACCTCCAGGTATCTCCTGATGAGCAGAACACCAACCTGTGGCCTCAGACCTCAGCTGGGCTGTAAGAACAGAGGGGACCTGATGAAATAAGGCACCTGAAATCATCTGATCTTGCCTCCTATTTTTGAAAGCTCAGAACTCTAAATTATGCTTTTATGATTTTTTTAATTTGTTTTTAAAACAATGACATTTCATTTCCCTAAATGCTGAATTAAAACCTTCCTCCTGCTCTGGCCTTCAGTAGCCAAGCAATAGCAGAATATGTGGGAGGTTGTCCCTTCCATTTTTCATTTTAATTTTTCAGTTTGGTGAACTGCTTTTTTGAGGTCAACTCATCAGGAAATCATTTGAAACCACAACAATCAACCATTCAGTTCTTTGCAATTTCCCTTTTTTCTGTCAAGTAGAGACACTGGGAAATAACCAAAGTGGAGGAGCCTGAGTTTGGGAATAAATCTGCTTTGCTGTGGGTTTAGGGAATGGACTTGAGCCTTCTTTGAACACACTCAAAAACCAGGACAGCTCCCTAAATCTTGCAAAAGCCAACAGGAATCAAACTCCAGTTTAATTTGGGCAACAAAAGGAAAAGATGGGTTTGAAATATGAATTTTGCTCTGTGGTATCTGACAGCCTGCAAGGACATGGTCAGCACTCAATCCTTGTCATATATATTTATATTTATATCTAGAAGCTTTGGCAGTGCTCAGCATTACAGTGCTCTTTTTGTTCCACCTCCCTTCAGATGGATTTAGCTGCCATAAAAGACATTTATGTAAGAGAGAAGGAAATTCCCTTCAGCTCTGAGCAGAAGTGGATGGCTGTGAAGTGCACACTGAAAAATCAGGTAAAGCAAACAGTGGGGTGGGGGCTGGTTTCGTGTTTCTAATTGTGCACCTCCACAATGGGCATGAAATGGTATCTCTTCAGCAAATAATGTTTTCAGGAGTTAACTGTGTCGGGGGAAAACTGAACAAACCTCCAAATTCCCAGCTTGGGTGTAATTTTAGCTTGTCAAGCTGGGTTTGAATGGGAGGAGAGAATACTTTGCATACCCTGAAAACAAAGGCTTTTCAGAGATAACTGACAGGGAAAGAGAGATACAGCACTTGGGACAAAAAGGTTGGCCCTTAATCCCTTACTGGGTCAGGGAGCTCGTTTGGGCTGATATTGTACTGGGGAGGTTAAAAACTCACCAAGCTTTTCATTCTGTCTGTGGTGGCTGAGCATGAAAATGGTTGGAGTAAAAATATCCCATCCTATGCATAATGCATGTCCTGGGCATCTCATGGAACAGGTAAAAGGGGAAATAAAAGAGAAAAATTCATGTAAAACATGGAGGTTTGGGGTTTTTTTTTTACAAAGTGTATTATCTCTTTGCTTTAAAGGATGAGGAAGAGATTTACTTTATGAAAGGAGCATTTGAAGAGGTTATTGGGTACTGCAGTCTGTACAACAGTGGTGGCATCTCAGTGGCCCTCACCCCCCAGCAGAAAGCCTCCTTCCAGCAGGAGGAGAAGCGAATGGGCTCCTCAGGACTTCGAGGTCAGTCTTAGGTTTATGGGTTTTCAGGCCCTAACACTTCCCTGCTGGGTTTTAGTCAGGATGGACAGAGGTTCAGTCATCACAGATTCACAGAATGGTTTGGGTTGGAAGGGAGTTAAAGCTCATCCCATTCCACACCCTGCCATGGGCAGGGACACCTCCCACCAGTCCAGGTTGCTCCAAGCCCTGTCCAACCTGGCCTTGGACACTTCCAGGGTTGGGGCAGCCACAGCTTCTCTGGGCAACCTGTGCCAGGGCCTGCCCACCCTCACAGGGCAGAATTTCTTCCATATATCCAGCTTAAAATCTTTGATCTTCAACATCACTTGCAATACTTGTAAGAGTTTGCCAAGGGCCCTGTCTTGGGGCTGCTGGTTGATCCTTTTTGTGCTGGGTTTAAATTGGTGAGCTTGAAAGGGACTGGCAATAAGCACTGGGAGGGAGAATGTTTGTCTTCCATGGAGTTGTGTGCTTGCCTGGGATACATTCTGAATGATGCATTGAAAACTTTGTGCTGGGCCTGATCTAAGCACTGCTCTGCCAAGTTTTGCTTTTGGAGAAGCTGAAGAACAACAAAAAAATCACTTTGAAAGCTCAGTTGGTTAAAACTTGGTTGTAATAATGCCAAGGTCATGAGTTCAATCCCCTCTGTGGGCCATTGACTTAAGAGTTGGACTCACTGATCCTTGTGGGTCCCTTCCAATGCAGAATAGTCTGTGAATGTAGGGTCCCAAACATGGATTTGGGCACCAAGATTTTTATTTGAAGTTCATTTCAATTCTTTCCTAGAACCAAATCTAACAATCTCCTTTTGATCCCAACTGCATGTCTGTGCACAGCCCACAGGAGGTTTAATACTCATGTCATCTCTAGAATCATCCCTTCAGAAACACCTTAGACCTTCCCACAGGAACAAAGCCGTTGTCTCCTGTGCACGTTCCCAGGTTGTAGCAGATGAGAACAAGTCCTGGCAGCCAGATCTTGAAGGTGGAATAGTTAATGTACATATTCCCCAGCCCTGTGTCTTGTGGTTAGGAACTCATGCACGGGGCTTGCCTTACAATACCCAGATCAGCTGCCGTTGTGGGAATGGCCAATTAGTGCTCTGAAAGGAAGTGATTAGCTCAGGCATCTCCTGATTCCATCATCAAAGCAACACTGCCACGAACCCCTGGCAAAACATCCTGGAGTGATTGGAGAATGATGGGATGATAAGGGTACACCCAGAACAGAAACAGAATGTTCAGAGCCTCGGTGTTTACATGGTAAAAGTCTCGCTGGTTTAACTGAATTTACATTTCACATTTTTAGATTAAAAATAAAGTGTAAGTGCTATTGTTTAGCTTAGCAGTTTAATTGTGTCTGTACTGATTTAACCCATCTGCATTTAGGGAAGATGTGGTGGACAGATTAAAATTAGAAGGAAATAAATCCTGAGAGAAATAGAAATGCTCTGATTCAGATCAACTATTATTAAGTGAGCTGAATTTTTGTATCTATACAAGATCTGATTGTAATGACTAAAGGTCTGGTTTTAATTAGTTTTTCTGCTGGCAAACTGGCAATTTATTATCTTCTCTAAATGTTCCCTTTAATGTATGGAAATACATTATTAATAATTTACTCTTGTCTTCTTTTTCCCCCCTCTGTTTCTAGTACTTGCTTTGGCTTCAGGTCCAGAACTTGGCAAACTAACATTTTTAGGTCTGGTTGGAATAATTGACCCCCCCAGGGCTGGAGTGAGAGAAGCTGTTCAAGTCCTTTTTGAGTCTGGTGTGTCAGTAAAGATGATAACTGGAGATGCCCTGGAGACAGCTGTGGCTATAGGTACCCAACTCTGCTTCTTTCCTGGGGACCTACTGAGTGTCTGTCAGATCAGTCAAACGTTACATCACTTAATAATCCACTTGATCATCCTTTCTGTGTGTGCAGTAGAGGTTTTACAGGTCACTGAGCTCTTGATATCCCATTGAAACAAATATCAAATGCAGCAATAGAGCAGCTATGAACTATAGGCCAAATTCCAGTAACTTAATTCCAATATTTTAGCACCAGAAATGGCAAAATCTCAGTGTAAGATCCCTAAAAGACACAGATGGCATTTCTGGGATTACAGAACCCATGAATGTTCAGAGGGTGAGTATCTGTGCTCTTCCCACTTTTTCAGTTTTCCTTTAGAAGTGCACAGAACAAATAGCAGGGGACAGAGTGGCAGATTTTAATTCTGGGCACTTTTTTGCTTCCAGAATTCCCACTGAGTCAGGACAGGGCTGTGTGTCCTGTCAGATGTCCCAAGTTCAGACATATTGCCCAGTTAGTTGTTCCATTGCTGCCCCTGTTCTCTGAGTCAGGAAATAGTTGGCTTTTCCAGAGCTCATGGGCAGATCTCATTTGGGGCTTTTCTTTGCAGGACAGAATATTGGTCTGTGCAATGGGAAGCTGAAAGCCATGTCTGGGGAAGAGCTGGACCAACTGGCAGAGGCAGAGCTCTCATCCACTGTCCACAATGTAATGGTTTTGATTATCTAAACAAGGCCTAGTCCCAACAGCTTCCATTTATATAAGATTATATTTTGGATTGTTTGTTCTCTTTTCTTTCAGGTTTCCATTTTCTTCAGAACAAGTCCAAAGCACAAACTAAAAATAATAAAGGTATTAAAAGCTTCTCAAATCCTTTGTATACTTCACAGAAAACAAGGGGGAGGTGGGACCTCAGTTCTCTAGATGACCTGGTCTTCCCTGGCAGGATCAGCTCAGACTACAGGACTATAAAAACCCTGCCAGAGCACTGGAGATATTTACACTGAATGTATTAGATGTGGGGTGGAACTTGCTGATCCAACTCAGGATATTCTATGATTTCTCCTTGAAAGTCTGGCCTGGGCATTTGAAAGACACTAGCAAGCTATGAGGAGAATGATTTCTGAGGACTTTACTCCCCTCTTTTAACTTCTGCTGGAGTTGTGAGGTTATCTATACTCCTGAAAATCCAGTCTATTATCTGAGTTTTGTGCTCACTGTGCTGCTGAGCCACTCAGGGTCACACAGCACTTCTGCTCTCTCAACATTCTGTGCAAATCCTGTGATTGCCAGCAGGATTTCCTTATCTCCTGGCTCCAGAGCCTGTCCCCTCTGCTCTCCCACAGGCTCTGCAGAGGGCTGGTGCTGTGGTGTCCATGACAGGAGATGGTGTCAATGACGCCGTGGCCCTCAAATCTGCCGATATCGGGATCGCCATGGGCCAGGCGGGCACGGACGTGAGCAAAGAGGCTGCCAACATGATCCTCGTGGATGATGACTTCTCCAAAGTCATGTAGGTTTAGCCACTTCCTTACCAGCAGGCACTTTCTTACTCCAGAGGCTTTCTGGCTATCCATTGCAGCGAGGTTGTTGTGTGACTGGTCCTGGGAATAAGGCAAGATGCAGGACATGTGAGTGGAAAGACGCACTGTGGGTCTGGCTCATTTTCTGTTGGATACGCAGCAATTTGCTTCAAGTGGTGGTGGCAAAGCCTCCTTTCATCTGAAAGCTGCAGCTAACTGGGGGTCTGAGAGCACCTAGAACTCTGGGTAGATCAGAACTTTTTCAGCCCAAAGTCAGACTCCGTGATTTTGGAGGGTTCTTCCAAGCTTTGTGGTTGATTCTCACTTGTTCTCTGCCTCATCCAGGAAGCTGGGAGGAAAAATGTAATTTGCAATGCTCTGTTGGTTCATAACAACAGAAAGAGTGGGCAGGGTCCAGTGAGGATATAAATAGGTCCCAGACCTGCTTCATGAAGCAAAACCTGGCCACGGGACCTGTGTTTTCAGATCTTCTAGTTCTGATAAAGTAATTGTAAGTGAGAAGCTGCATCGACAACTTCCTCCTGGTCTGGGCTCTGAATTTCAACAGAAATAAAGGCTAGAGGAGACAACTTGTGTTTGAGAGCTCAGTGTCAAGCAGTGTGAGAGCTATTTACTTAATAAACTCTCCCCTCCCTTCCAGGAATGCAATAGAAGAGGGAAAGGGAATATTTTACAACATAAAAAACTTTGTCCGGTTCCAGCTGAGCACGTAAGTTCCTCTTTCCTTCAGTTCCAGTGAAAGCACCTTTGGGGCAGTCCCTGCAGAATAATGTTCTTCTGTGCTTTGCAGGAGCATTTCAGCCTTGAGCCTAATCACTCTGTCAACAGTGCTCAACCTACCAAATCCACTCAATGCTATGCAGATCTTATGGATCAACATCATCATGGACGGGCCACCAGCCCAGAGGTATGGAAGAGTCAAATGAGCAAGATATTCTTGGGTTTAATATGTCTGAATTTGGCTTAGGAACATAAACTGTTGTGATTCCTCATCAATGCACCAATCATTTGGTGGTTAGATAAGACAGATTGTGCTTTTGTTCCTTCCTGGTCTCTCCAAAAGCATTTATCTCTCATTTGCTTGAGGTTGTATGTGGTGTTGTTTCATGGTAGAATCACTTAACTCTTACATTTTTTGACTAGGAAGGGTCTGTTATCCCAAAAGCATCACCTGCTCACAGACTGGCAAGGGAATACTGGGCACATGTGGGGGTATATCCCCAAAATCACAACACTTAGGAACCTCACTCAACTGCTAATTACAACTACAATCAATTACAATTACTGCTTCCACAACATGGAAGAGATGTTGGCCACACTCTCACAGTTAGTTCTCCTTCTGGGATGGGTTATGGATATGATGGTCTAATGTGTCATTTCAGCAACTCAATATGCAAAAAAGGCCTTTGGTGATGGTGTCACAAATTTGGGGTTTTATGTCACCCTGCCACATTTCTCATTCTGTATTCCAAAGAATTGCACCCTCCAGCTCCATCCTGCTTTATCAGCAGGACCATTTTGGGATGTCCTGCATTAACTAAACACATCCCCCCTTTGCTTCTCTTGGAGGCAGCCTGGGAGTTGAACCTGTTGACAGGGACACCATCAAACAGCCCCCCCGGTGCATCACAGATACCATACTCAGCAAGTCCCTGATCCTGAAGATCTTCATGTCAGCCCTCATTATCATCAGCGGAACCCTCTTTGTCTTCTGGAAGGAGGTGAGGAAAATCTGCAATGGGATCTTGTTTTCATCAGGGCAGAGATCAAAGTGAAGGGCAGTTTCTGAAGGACGTGCAGAGGAGTCTCTGGGATGCATCTGTGGGGAGGGATCAGTGCAGGCAGAGGGGTCAGAAAGCAGGTCAGCTCTTAGCTCTGCTTTTGCCTTCCTGTGTTGCCTGTGATTTGGAGCTTCTTAACTGCAACAGGAAAACTATTACTTGATGTGGTGTTGGTGCTTTCCACTTCTAGCTTTCCATGTAAGTAGAAAATGCCAAGTATGTAAGTGCTATGGATGGCTGTTGGTAAATAGTGACTGTTCATAGAATAGAATCATAGAATCAATTGGGTTGGAAATGACCTCCAAGGTCATCGAGTCCAACCCTTGGTCCAACTCCAGTCCCTTTACCAGATCATGGCACTCAGTGCCATGGCCAATCTGCATTAAAAATCTCTAGGGATGTTGCTTTAAGTAATTTAATTTAGAATGTCCTTTACTCACATTCCACATCATTTTAAGAATTTAAAATGTGGTCGATAAGATCATAATCTTAAAAGTTAGACAAATTAATGTCACTCACAACACCTAGAACTAGATTTACTCCTTTGTTTTACCACCCTTTGCTATTATTGGGATCATTAAAGGGAACATTTAGTTCACCTATTGAATTGACATATTTTTGTAAGGCTGAACTGACCCTGAATTTCCACATGTGCTTCCAGAATCCCACAAGTGGCATAACTCCTCGAACCACAACCATGACTTTCACCTGTTTTGTGTTTTTTGACCTCTTCAACGCCCTGACATGTCGCTCTCAGGTGAGATTGCTCTGTCAGCAGTAATTTCTTCTCTCAAATCACAAACACAAACATTAGAATACCAGAATTTTCCATAGTAAGGGGTTTTTTGGTGTGTGAAGCAGTGTGATTTTTATCAGCTTTTTATATAAATAGTTATCCCTCACAGTTCAATGCAACTACTTTCAACTATGTAACTCTGCCTAAGTTAGTGTTTATGAACTTCAAAAAGTAAGGGAGCTTACATGTAAGGAAACACTGGCATGAAGTTCCAACAGGGATTGGGAAAAGTTACATTTCTCCTTTTTTATCCCCCTTTTCCAGACAAAGCTGATATTTGAAATCGGCTTTTTTCGGAACCGCATGTTCTTGTATTCTGTGCTTGGGTCATTTTTGGGACAGCTGGCTGTTATATACATCCCTCCACTACAAAAGATCTTCCAGACAGAGAATTTAGGAGTGTTAGGTAAGTTACAAAACAAATAATGGCTTGGGGTTTCTTTCATTTAAGCTGCTTTACAAAGCAGATGCTGTTTCCAGTTTGTTACAGGGTAGCTCCTGACACATCACTAATAACAGAAATCAATCAATCAGTCCTATATCTGTATATTTACACACACAAATAGTAGTAGTATTTACTCACATTATTCCAGGCTAGGTTTTGAATTTTGATTTACTACACACAACTGCAAGTAAACAGAGACATGCCAAGATTTCCCACGAGTTCTGTAGGGTGTTTCTGCACAGAAATCCATCTCGGATCCTTGTGCAGTCACTCCCTTTGGGAAGAGCAGGGTGACTGTTTCTCAGCTGGATTGCAGTGCAGGTTTTACCACCTGGATCAGCAAACTCCACCCCACCACGCTGTGGTGCATCAGGCCTGTTCTCATAAGCAGAGGTCAATGATCTCAATTATTAATACAGAGGTTTCCACCCCTGAGTGGACCCAGCTATGGGTCCCTTGTCTACTGCAGTGCTTTGTTTCCCTAATTCTTCAGCAAAGGCACAGCAAGGCCATGCACCCGTGGGTTTCCCCAGCTGCAGGAAGGTCCTGAGTGGGGATTCCTGCCCAGCTGAGCTCACCTGCACTCTGTTCCCTCCTCCAGACCTGCTGTTCCTCACTGGACTGGCTTCCTCAGTGTTTGTCGTGTCTGAGCTCGTCAAACTCTGTGAGAAACGCTGTTGTCACCCCAAACACACCAAGGGATGTCACAACTGACCCAGAGCTCCTCTGAAATACACCTGGAACAGAGCTGGGAGGCTGGATGACTCCTGAAGATACTCATGTGCATCTGTACTAAGAGTCTCCTCCTCAGGCTCCACCTGGAACCTCTGGAGCAGCTTCTGTTCTAACCCAAGAGCAGGTACATTTTTATGACATTGATCTGTATGTCAGGAAGGCTGTGATAAGTCCCAGACAAAATAAGTTTCACACCTGTACAGAAAAACTTATTGTGCATAAACTGAAATTTTATTTATTTAAATCAAAGTCATTTTTATTAATAAAAATCTACATTTTTAAACGTTATTGACAAGTATCTGTGTGAGACTTGATTTAGACCCATCCTTTTAAATTAAATTAGAAGGATGAACAAGACCTGTCTTCACCAGCAGTTCTGGATGGATTTAATGGGGAAGGGAATTGCTTTCACAGGCTCCTGAGAGTAAAGGTGAGTCACAGGCAGAGCAGGGATGTTGAGCTTTGCAGTTGGATCAAGGGCTGCATAAAAGTGACTGAGATGTTTAGATCACAGCTCAGCCCACTGCTGGCAAATGCTTTATGAGTATCTTTAGGTGTATGAGCACAAAGCCCAGATTTCTTAGTCATTAGATTCAAGGGGGGAAAATGTGGTGTCTCTCCCAAGCCCACCTTTTACATTTAAAGAACAATTCTGAATAATCCCACCTGCTGGTGGGATCAGACATCTGCTAAAGTGCCATTGAGTCAGTTTTCTCCTTGCTCCAGCTTTACACCTTCACTTCAAAGTGAAGATGAAGAGTCTCAGACACAACCTTGTCAAAAAACACAATTTCAGAGGTCACAATGCTATGCTGATTGTCATGTTTAAACAGGATTACATTTTGGACCCAGAGTCTAGAAAGAAACAGCTATACTGATACTTATTATAAATCAAAGAAAACTTGGCCACTGAAATACTTTTGGTGAAGAGTAGCTTTGTGCAACTCCCCCTCCCCAGACTCTCCAAGGGTTTCTGCTCACCACTGGTTTTTACAACCCTTGCAAATGGTTTCAGTTCTCAAAGACAAGGCTCTGCCTCATAATGGAAGGAAGATAAAGTCTAGCTGTTTATTTTATGTGTAACTGCAGAAATTCAACTGCCTCATTCCTGTATGGCATCCACTTGGAGTATTTAGTGCCTAACTGAAAAAGAGCTCTGAGATTTCTGGTGAGGGTTTGAGAATGTTCAAACAAAAGTTGGTACCACCCCACTTAGAGAGAGTCAGGTACTGACTTATTGTCTGTACAGCACTCCCAACATTGTACCATTTAACATTCTTATTAATAGAGAGAAGAAAATGACACAAAAGTATCAGTGCAATTTTTTGATGCTTACATTTTTTTCTGTGTTACAAACTTAGGAGACTTTCTAGTTTATTTAAGCAAATAGAAGATAAAAGGGCATTAGCTCAGGCCTTTCATAGCACACTCTGTACTGGAACAAACATGCCCCAGTCATTAGTTCAGGTAGTGTACAAAATGCACAGTGGAGTTCTAGGATGTCTGGCTGGAGGGATTTCCTCATGCTCTCCTTTCAAGGCTAAATTCATTTTGTTAAATAAAATCTAAAAAAAATGGGCTCTACATTAAGGCACAAGTGCAGAATATTCAGAATATTCAAATGTGGGGGAAAAAAGCCCATCTACAAGAAAACACTAAGGGAAAGAATTTGAAGGAAGGCAGAATTCTGGTACATTTTTTGCTCTGAGCTGCACAGAAGACAAACTCATGGCAGGACAGAGGGGATGGGGCACAATCCTTTTCCTCAGGAGGAGACAGACTGACAATCACAGACAGTAATAACCAAACATGATTTGCTGAGTTAGAAGGACACTCCCTGGTAGAAATGAGGGTTATTTTTGACAATTAATTCTACATAGAATAAACAAGGTGAAACTAATTACTGATAGATGGGAACAAATTGAAATAGAAAAAGCCCTGAGTATAAAAGACCTGACAAAACTGGTGCTGACTGGTGAAGAATCACAAAAACCCCAACCAACTGCAATTCATATTGAGGGCCTTTTTTTTTCCATAATCTAGTAATGACTAATTATGTGGAATAAAGTGTACAGCAATCTTCTTTAAACATTTCACATAACCCTGATTTTCATTTCTTTTACAAAGTATCTGCAGATCCTATTCCCAATTAACTGGCTGCTCCTTAGTTAACTCTTTCCACAGCCTGATCTTTTAGCCCAGTCTCAAGTGAGGCTCCTAAGGAAGGTGCTTTCCCTGGAGAATTTCTGCTGGAGGTATGGCTCATTTTTAGGAAAAATATGGCTGAATGATTGCATTTTATTAAAGAACAACAGACAAATTTCTGCAGAAACAGCTGAAGTGAGAGGCACTGAACTGTAGGGTGGTGTTACAAAACCTCTTGCTGTTTATGAGTATTCTGGACATCTTACAGCCCATATGGAGTCACTTGCTAAAAATCTGAGTTAGAAAACATGACATTTAATGCTTTAACTGAAGTAATGCAAATTAATAGCACCCTTCATGTGGAATCATGGGGGCTACTCTGTGCTTACCAATGTAAGACAGCATTACAATGTGCAAGCTTCACTGACTAATTTCATTGCATGCAAATAAATATGTGCAGTTGAGGTATAAGAGCCTTAATCAGTGCCTTGGACAGTCTTTATAAATATATATAAATATGTACATATCAATTCTCCAAGTCAGTAAACCATCCTGTCAATAACTTCTGTTGCTTTTAATTTACTCTGCAGACATGATCTATGGGGAATGCAGGCAAATTCACATCCAGCTGGAACTTAAGACATGTCTAATGATCCTGTCCCCAGTTAATTCTTCTGTCCTCAAACAAAACCCTTGAGGCAAAATACTGCATTAGACCTAAATGTTACATAAGTACAAGGCCTAAGATTTGTCCCAGATAATTAGGTGAATTTAAGGGGGGGAAAAATAGAGGAAAAATATCCTGTCCAAGGAATGTTAAGACTTGGAAGCCAATATAAATAAAGGGGGTTTGGTGTTACTGTGATTCCTTTAGTTCTCATCCTCCTCATCCTCTTCAATGGGTTCCCGCAGACCTTCGCTCTGACGAGTCTTTCCAGCCATTTCTAACAAGGCCTGAGCCTCGGGATCCACATCCAGGATACTCTTCTTACCTTTGGCCTTCAGAACAAAATAAAATAGAGCCAATTTAAAATGTCCATATCAAGCTACAGCCAAGAGACACACTCAAACCCACCTAAGTGGTCTGGTTTGCAAGCTTGGCACAACAGAGCAGGCGTATTTTCCAAGTAAGGCATTTTACATTCACTGGGATACATCAAATGATTTTTATTGCTGCAGTTACACAAAATAGCCATAAAATTTCCCTAAGATGGCAGCAAACTATTTCAAGTTTATTCAGGTTGCAAGCCAACCAGATCCTGGTTAACCTCACCTCATTCTGAAGTTCTTTTTTAAAGAAGAGATTCAATTACAATTGGGCATTTTCTGTAAACAGAAAAATTTCTGTTTCTCTTTAGAGCCATGTGTCCACTGAAGTCAGGGCACATGAATTTAGAAAGAAAATAAAAATTATAGAAGACCCAAACCCACACCTAACTGCACAGACCAGAGAGTTTAATAAGAGAATAAATTACAGGGCCAGAGGAGACTGGAAAGAGGGCTCCTACTCCTTCCCAGAAATAAACCAAGTGCAGAAAAACTGGCTTAAATCTATGCAAATAAATTGATTCTAAAACAATAGTAAATTGAAAGCTATTGATAAAGAAATCTTTTGGGTCTCTTCCTGAGCTACAGATTAGGTTTTACTTGAGAGTTTGCAGTGCTTTCTTTGTTTTATAAACACTGAGTTTTACTGAACCCTTTCAAGGAGGTTCCTCCTGGAGACCATTCCTCAATATTGGAAAGGCCTTTTGAAATTCAGAATAAAGTACTGCTCTTTTGCCTCTCTCACCTCATGGCTCCTGATGCTTTTTCTTGTTGGCACCCTCAATAATTCCACTATTTGCCTGCTACAAAATCCATGGCACCATAGGGCAAAATAGAAAAAATATTACTAATTACAACAGATAGTGTTTAATGAGAAAACTGCAAGTGTGGGGTTTGCATTCACACCTTCTGTGCCAGCCAGGACAGCATGTCAGAGGTTCACCTACCACACTTTCAGGGATGTCTCCCACTGCCCAGACTTCCATGGCATCCAGTGTGAACTCCTCCTGGGCTGAGAGCTGGGGGCTGTTGTAGGTGGTGCATCGAGGCTTGGCCTTGCTGTGCCCCTTCCCATAGTCACTGTCTATCCAGAGCCCGAAGTAGCCGTGCTGTCCTCCCATCCCCTGGGAACAGAGCAGCACATTCAGCACTTGCTGCACACCTAAAACAGACTGGGTAAGTCATGAAACCTGGAGAATAAACTGCTGTGCCCAGGATTTGGGCCACACTTCCATGGGTGGGTGAAAAAGGAGGTTTTGAGTGAACTTGGGGGCTTCTGTACCCACATCTTGTATTCCTGAAGACAAGCAAGAATTTTCCTGAGTGATACTGCCCTCCGTCTGTGCTTTCCAGAATACCAAAACTGTGAGTGGCACCAAAAATTTAGCTCCTGGTTTTTGTTACCTAACAGTTCCATTTCAAATAGGGTGACAGTGCCCAGGTTTGCTGCCTCTTTTCCATTTAGAAAAGTATCTACAGAAACAAACAATGTAATTTGATGGTGCTGACTTTCTTTAGAGCAAATTTATTCCAGCCTGCTGCAATTCCCAAAGTTATGGGCACATAATGCTCCAGAACTGCAAAGGAGTTTCAAAACAGGTGGTGTGTTGGAGCTCTGTGGAAACTCCTCTGCATCTGGAGAGCTCATTTGTGACCCTGAGTAAGAGGAGCTTCAGCCACTGCACTCACAGCAGCAGCAGCAGCTCCTTGCACTCTAATTCTGTTGGGTTTATCTTCCATCATTTAAAAAGCAGCTCACACTTTACATTGATACCTTAACACAAAAAAGGAAAAAATCTCCCTACTAAAAGCATGACACAAGGGATGCAAACTTCCTCAGAGAATAAAGTGAACTAAATCTGCTACCAGAAGAAAAACAAATAAAACACTTCCAAATATCAGCCACAAATTCAATGTCCAGCCTGTCATTTCTGAATACTCACAAGTCCATTTGGCATAGTCTGTTGGCCATGGTTCAAATACATGAAGTGGTCATTGTACCCCGTGTATGTGTAGACAGCAAGAGAGGGGAAAACAGAAAACAAAAAGCATCTGTTGTCACCTGTAAACAGAAAAGCACCTGAGGTCAGACAACAGGTCAAGCAATCACTTGCCTACAAAGAGGATAGAAATATTAATTGAAGAAGTGAAGGTGAACAGCTCCAAGCCACAGCTGCCATCTCAGAAAGCCTGGAGCTGCCTCTCATCAAGATCTAGCCCTGGTGTTTATTCTCAATTAAATGTGTGCAGAGTCACAGAAATTGATGCAATTACAGGCTGTGATCAAGGGCAGAGTCAGAGGCATGACCAGGACATCATGTCACTGTGTACACCCACCACAGGTTACACTGTGCCACCTGAAACTGGCCAGTTGCTGGGTCTGCACAACCTGCTGTTAGTTCTGACTATATTGATAAATAAATCAGCTTAGAGCTGATGATTTAGAGCACACTTTTCACAGTTTGGTATTTGTGCTGTGGTTATCTAATATGTGTTATTCTATCAGGAAAAAAATACACAGAAATTACTGTGTAATCAACATAATATTATATTAAATGACTGAAGTGGCAATTATCAGCTACTAATTAAGTATAGAAATCGAGTTTCTAATGTAGCCAAAGCAAGGATTCCCAGCAGGACAGATTATCCAGAGCCTCTAATTTTTTTTTTTTTTAAAAATCCATCATGAAAGTTCTTTCCAAAGAGTTATGAAAAACCTTCTCTTCTCTACTGAGGTTTCAAGGGAACAAATAGTTTGTCCCAAGAACCCTTTGGGTGCTGGATTTTAGAAGGGAAACAAAGACAGACAGTGCTCAAATGGCAACAGGAGGCTCGACCTGGCGCTTGGCTCAGGTGATCCTGATAGAACACTGCCATCCTGTGGACAAGTTATTGCATCTCTAACCATCTATGCTGCATTTCCTTCATTTTTATTTCATTTTCAACCTGTGCAGCTACAGGCCTTGATAGATTTCCCCAAAAAGTTTCTCCATGATCAGTTCTGCAATTTTAAAAGTCTTATCAAAGAATAAATTATAAATAGTAGTCTGTAACATGCCTGACTGTCATGGTAAGAATAACTTTACATGTTTTATATTTTTTGAAAATTAGTATTATTTTTCCCACAGAAAAATACTCTTGAAAGTATAAGAAACTCTGTATGTCATGACAGTAAAGTGATGATATCCAATAAGTGGACAGGATTCTTGTACCTGCACAGAACAGGGAATATTTACCAGAGTCCTGGGATACAAGGAAAAGAAAAGTGAGTTTTACCTTGGAACTGTGGCTTCACCTCCCAGGAGTGAGATGCAAACCCACCAAAGAGATAACCATCCAAGTCCCTCAGGATGACTATGCAAGGGCCTTTGTTCACTATGTGCCCACACAGCTGGGAGAAGCTTTCCCCATGGACCCTGGAGGAAAACAAAAGCTGCCACTTGTGCTGCAGCTCTGCAGGCAGGTGGGAGTTGATGTAAATGATGGATGGGATGTCAAAGAGACTGACGAGTCCTCTTCCTTTCATGCCTTTGCAGCGAGGAACAAGGTTGAGAATGTCGTTGGTTTGGTCTGGGAGGGAATGCAGAACGTGGAGGCCTTGCCTGATAACAACACTGAGGAACACGGAGATCTGGGGAACTCTGTACACCCAATCCTCCACAACCCTTTGATCAAAACTTGTCTCCAGCAGCTGAGGACTCACAGGTTTTGCCCCATCTAAATAATAAGACACATAGAAACAGGAGTAAGTCTCCCAGTCTCGAAGATAATTGGTTGATTTTCAAGTGTAAACACAATATTCCATTATTTTAATAGACAGGGAACCACATATAAAAGGAGCCAGAGACAGTAAACTGGCAATTACATTGAAAAGATGCAGCCACAGAACTGAGAAACATTTACCTGGGGCATTCATTGGCTGTGCTGTTGTGATTTAGAAACAGGAACTCCTGGCTACAACTCATATGATATTCTTTTCAAGACAGCAAAATCTGATATTACAACAGTGCAAAGATAGACCTATGCTTTGTAAAAGGGCACATGGTCATAAATACATGATAAATATACTCAAATAAATAATATTTAGATGCCCATGTATCTAAATGCCCATCATCTGCAAGTCAGGTGTTTGTTTGACAAGTTCCATGACAAATAGTCTTGCGTGTCCACTTAATCTGGGACTTCAACCCAAAGCTCTCCTGAATTCAGGAGAGAAAGAGAGTAATGTAAAATAAATACAATTCCCATTTCATTTGCAAGACAGTAGGCTTGAAATTTTGGTCCCATCATTTAAATTCCAAGATGTAACATGAAGAGAGAAACCCTCAGGAGATGAGTGATGACATGAGCTCTGGGATATGCTTACCTGGAAGCTTCAATTCCGAGAGCAGCTGAGCAGCCAAAGCCTTTACTCCACTGGCAGAATCCCGAGTATTCTCCAAATTCCAACCTTTCAGTTCCTTCCTGTAGCTCAGTACATGAACTACAGACGTGATCAGATCCTCTGTGAACTGGAAAGATTGAAACATCACCATTTTGGCATTTCTTAAATGAAATTGCTGAGAGCTTCAAAGGACTGTCTGAAAATAAAGTCAAGTAGTATTGATGCTATAAACCCAAAGCAGAAACATCTCTTGTCATGACAAGCCAGGAAAACAGAAATGCTATTTCAGTGTCATAGGTCTTGAAAAGGAGCCTTTTTCAAGACATTTTCTGCATGTTACTCCGCAAAGAAACTTCATAGAATATGGCAGGGAAGAGGGAAGGGAGTACCAAATTGTGTAGTGGTAGGAGCTGCAAGTCAATTATGGTTCTGAAAGATCCCACTCTTTCATCTTCCAAGCTACTTATCTGATCTGTAATTAAAGCTCTAAAAAGCATTTTGCTGTTTCCAGAAGCAGGAGTCACACATAACCCTTGCTGGCTCTTACTGTCCCCCTAACACACATTTATCTGCCCGTTTACCTCTTGGATTTGTTTGCCCTTCACAGGCCCTTCCGTCTTGGAGATCATTCTCATTATTATGGTAATCTTCTCATCTGCATTCCCTTTTAAGAGGTTTGACATAAAAATTACAAACTGCTCCTTAGCAACCTGTTCACTCAGCCCAGATGATTTCCCAGGCAGGTCAATGCTTTTCATTCCGTTGTACAACCGAACAGTCATTTGCTCTGGCAGTGGCTCCCGAGTGTGTGCCTGCAGTGAGAGAAACAGCAAAGAACACATTTTATAAGGGAAGAATAACTAATGTTTTTCATCTAATCTGTGCTGAGATACAGTATTTAATATCAGCAACAAAGTTTTGTCAAAGGGTTGGTTTTCCAAGAGAAAAAAATAAAAATCTTTATTTTATAGTGATTATTTACTGATTTAGGTTGATACTGACACTGAACTTCAGAAAAAACAACACTGTAAAGCCTTAACAGGGTTTTAGCAAAGTGTTTCTACATGATAGCTCTGTTGTAAAGGTTTACAACTCTGCCAGTCCAATATTCAAAATTGTATTTCAAGTCTGCTTTTGACAGTGGAGCTCACAGATACTTAAAAACATAAAGGAAGTAAAATGTTTTCCATATCTCAGTCTTGGCCTCAAAACAACGTGTTTAACCCCATGTGCATGGGTAGAAACAATCCTGAGAAATCCCCCACTGCATATCAACTCACTGAGCAAGGACCAAGTTGAGATCACCTGATTTTTATAATGTATCCTTGATGTTAAGAGAGTCAAAATTAGGAGTTATTCATCTGAATTGCATGCCTGGCCCTTTGAATTGAATCCTAACTGATATACACCATCATACATCACAGCTCTGCAGGAAAGATCTGACTCTGGATTCAACATTCAGTGTGTTCAAGATAATTACACAGTTTAAAAATAAATCATCAGAAATACATGCACACACCAGGACGTGATTACAGAGAGTCCTCACTGTGCACAGCATGTTGAGGACCTGACTCAACTCTTCCATACAAGGGTGTAGCCCAGTGGGGTCTAGGCTGAAATAATGGAGCTGCACCTGCCCAAACCACTATTCCAGCTCCATTTCATGATTTGCTGGCTCAATACCACTCTTCTGGAAGCCACCTGGGCTGCTCCTATATGAAGTTAATGGCTGTTGCTGGGCATACAGAGAGCCAATATCCCCAGCTCTACCCTGCTTGCATTGACGTCAGTGGTAAAGCTCCCATTGATTCCAGCAGGAGCAGAAACAGCAGCCACAGTCCTTCACATCAGAGTGCTCCACACTGAGGGAGGGATGGTCACAGGGGGTACTGCTCTCTTTGAGAGGCTTTCTGAAAATCCTAAATGAGCCTGAAGTGGGAGAAGCAGCAGGGAACACAACTAAAACATTATACTCAAGGGCTTTTTACTTCACACTGCTGAACTACCTAAATAATCCCCATTTTATCCCTCCCACCACTTCGTTTCACTGCTTTGTTTTGCTTTTAGCTCTTCCAAAGAGTAGACCTGGAGTGCAAAAAGGAAGATCTGTAAAAAAGGAACCTTTTATAAACATCTAACTGACTCACACTTTTGACAGTTTAGAATCCTTGTCTTAAATGGCTTCAGGAAAGGATCTAGAGATTCCTGCTCTACCTGCTTCCCAAGCTGTGCAGGGCAGCCTGCTCTGGCCCAGAAGTCACGTAGTTTCCTTCCAGCAAGGAAGGAAACTCCAACAAGGAAGGACTCTGCCTGAGCAGAGTCATAGAATCACAGAATCACGGAATTGATTGGGTTGGAAAAGACCTCTGAGATCATCAAGTCCAACCCTTGGGCCAACTCCAGTCCCTTTACCAGATCATGGCACTCAGTGCCACGGCCAATCTGCGTTTAAAAACCTCCAGGGATGGGGAATCCACCCCCTCTCTGGGCAGCCCATTCCAATGCCTGAGCACTCTCTCTGCAAAGAATTCTTTCTGATCTCCAACTTCAATTTCCCCTGGCAGAGCTTGAGCCCATCGTGCCCCCTTGTCCTATTGCTGAGTGCCTGGGAGAAGAGACCAACCCCCACCTGGCCAGAACTTCCCTTCAGGGAGTTCCAGACAGTGCTGAGGTCACCTCTGAGCCTCCTCTTCTCCAGGCTAATGAGGTAATGCCTGGGGACCCATCAGTGCTAACAGACTGTTGCTACATCAAACCTGCCACATCTCAGTCCAGCCCAGACACAACAGTCACTCAGGAGGCAGGAATGCCACAGGAGCTCTCCCTGCACCAGAGTCTGGCACCCACAGCCCTTCAAGGTTTTCATGTAAATTGGCCAACAACAAGCCAAGAAGGGAAAAGACAAACCAAACACCACACTGATCTAGGGTAAAGCTGGGAAGAGAACCCCTTCCAGGTCCCAAACAAGTTATCACACCAAGGAGAGTTTCTTGGATGAATTAGTGCTGAAAAGCTGGGCAGCAGCAACACTGTTTCCTGACAGCCATGAACAGCCAGGCTGCAGGAAAGGCTACAGCTGGTCTGTATGCAGAGGCACTGCTAAATACCTTAAAATATCATGCTGCTTTCAACGAGTTTTAATTTGATCCCATTAACTGTGTAATATGTATGAAAATGCACTTTACCACCACATTCATTTGGCCACTTAGCTCCTGCTTAACTGAAGTTATCAACTATTTCAACGAATCATTTTTCTCTTTCCTTGATTAGAAAATGAATGCAAAGTTAATCAGAAGCATATTGCATGATAATTAGCTAAAACAGGGAGCCACAGCTTAATCAAGCAAAATTGAATTCTCTCCTCTTAGTGCAAGTGAAGAGATTAGAGGTGATGATGCATTGAGGGAGACAGACATAACCAAATACAAAGTGATTTTGTGACAGCTTCCCAAGAAAATCTGTAAATAATCCCACACTAAAGACTCCAGGGGGCAAAATATTCTTCCCATTTTTCAGGTTGCTGTAAAAATATTTCTATGCATCCCAATTTACTTCCAAATCAGTAAAGTTGCCAATGGACCCAGCAGTGCAATTTAAGAGATAAATGCAAACCTGAAAGCCACAACTCATGTTAAACTGTGAGAAGAAGTTAAAATCCATCCTGCTCAAAACATTAAGTATTAAATTGAGATAAGCAATCCTTTAAAAGTAACTATTGCCACGTCTTTAATTTCTTTCTGGACTTCTGTTCAATGCACTACATCCCAGATATATCATGAATAACAGATTGTCTTGCCTGTAGAGCTGCCAGAGTCACAGTTTTCTTTGTAGCTTTGGCATTTTTTCCTCCAGCTGAGCCACTCGATCCTGATAAGGTATCAAATACTCCATCAATGTCAGACTGCTCCTCAGGAAGGAATCTGGAAAGGTGATTCTGATAGGCATTGCTTTCTGCATTTCCCATCTTTTCAACCTGAAGCAAAGGAAAAAGAATTTTATAAAAGCAATAAACACAGAAAGGTATCACAAGGATCATGAAAGATATCAAACTGACTAACATACCAGTGCAAGTTTTACAAGAAAAGCAAATTACTACCCTTGTAGGAAATTACTAGAACTAGTGTTTAGTCTCTGTGTTCACTGAGACTTAATGAACTTGGAGAGCATCTGTGAACAGTAACTGTGCTTTAAAAACTGACAATCTGACAGCTCTTTGCTAAAATCCCCCTGTCCACCAACACAAATATCATTCAAGTCTCTATCAAATGGAAAAACCAATATGATCTAATGGTTAAATTAGTTTATACAAAGTGACCATGGGCCTGACAGCTGCAGCACATCCCTAACATGAAGGAAAATGCTTGATTATGGATTATTTATGACAGATTATGCTACATCATCCTGATGCATTAATGGACTGAAGCTACATCTGCCAATATGATGCGGCACTAAGGCACCATCAGTGAAAGTCTCTGAAAATGACGAGTGTTTTTTTCCCTAAGGACACAATATAAAAATAGTTTGAAACAAAGTAACAACACTATGTAGAAAGACAACTCAAGGCTCATTGAAAACACACAGATTCACAAGCAGTCAACAAATCATTGAGAGCTCATCAGCATTGAGGTGGGCAGGGGGATGGTTGTTTTGGGTTTTCCTTGTTTGTTTGTTTTGTCTTACACATTTAATGGCACAACTGCTGTTTCCTCTCACTGCCCCAGGATCCACCTGCATTAGGAGGTTTATTTTTCAGTGTTGTCTGGGCCATGTGCTCTGTCTTTTCCCTGGAGCAGCACAGCCCGAGCTCACAGAGCCACAGCAGGGTCCGATATCCCAAACGCCACCTGAGAGCAATGACACTTCCCAGTGGCCTTCCCATGTCTGGGATGACAATGCAAAGAAGATGGAATAAAACACCCTTCTGTAGTTTCTCTGCAAATTCCTGACACCTCTATTTCAGTTCATGATTCCCAGTTCCACGGGAATCTCTCTGCAGACACACCCACCTCGGAGTCCTTTGACCTCCTCAGGACTCACATTGAGCCAAATGCAGCATTTTTATTGCCACCTGGTGCTTTGTTTACTGTACATGAGCTGCCGGGTCGTGCTGCTTCACCTTCAGGCCTAAAGCCTTGTTTCCAAATGGGGTACGACTCGAGGTCTGAATGGAAACCTCTGTCCCCTGGAGGGCAGACCGCGAAGACACGGTTGGTTTAAGCAGCGAAAGAGGGTCCTTGAAAGGTTTATTTTTTTCCCGGTGCGCTCAGGCCATCCCTCCCCGCCCGGCGGGGCAGCAGCAACCCTGGCGCGTGTGTATGTGATATGTGTGTGTATATATATGCGTGTATGTATGTGTGTGTGTGTACATGTGTGTGCAGGGGTCTGTGCCCGCCCCATCCCGCTGACAAGGAACCCTGAGCAGGGACCCCCACCCGCTCCCAGCCCCGCTTACCGGCAGGGCCGCCCCGGCCGCTCCCCGGCCCCGGCCCGGCCCCTCGGCCCGCCCGGCGGGGGCGGAGCGCGGCCAGAGCCGCCCCTCTGACGAACGGGAGGGATGGAGGGAAGGAAAAGCCATGGAAGGGAGGGACAGGGAGGGCGGTGCGTTTGGTGTCGCCATCCGAGGGGAGGGCTGGTCGGTGCCGCAGCCGCCGTGCAGGGCAGGGGTGGCAGCCCGAGAGCTCCGGAGAGCGGCGAAACCTCGGCGGCCCCTTCTGGTGGAGGGGACCCTCCTCCCCGAGCGAACCATCAGCCTGGAGGACACCCTTCTGGAGGGGACCATCCTCCCTGAGGGAACCACCAGCCTTGAGGAGACCCTTCTGGAGGGGACCATCCTCCCTGAGGGAACCACCAGCCTTGAGGAGACCCTTCTGGAGGGGACCCTCCTCCCTGAGGGAACCATCAGCCTTGAGGAGACCCTTCTCCTTGAGGGAACCATCCTCCCTGAGACAGCCCTTCTCCTTGAGGGAACCATCAGCCTTGAGGAGACCCTTCTCCCTGAGACAGCCCTTCTCCCTGAGGACACCTTTCTCCTCGAGGGGACCATCCTCTCTGAGGAGACCTTTCTCCCTGAGGGAACCCTCAGCCTTGAGGAGAACCTTCCTCTTGAGGGGACCCTCCTCCCTGAGACAGCTCTTCTCCCTGAGGGGAGACCCTTCTGCTTGAGGGGATCATCCTTCCCAAGGGAATCCTCCTTCCCAAGGGAATCCTCATCCCTGAAGTGTTTATTCTCCCTTAGGAGACCCTTTGCCCTGAGGAGACCCTCCTTTTTGAGGGGACCCTTCTCCCTCAGGGATCCCTTCTCCCTGAGCTGCCCCAGCTATAAAACATTTTTCAAAAATAAACTAAAAATTCAGAGATGTGGCTGAGGCAGAGCAACCACCCGTGGCAGCCCCTGTCAGAGCTGGAGTGCCCTGTGCTTAAAGACCATCCCAAATTATCCTTGGCAGGTCGTGGGAAGCTCTGGGAGAAGGTGTTGGCATCCCTGGGCTGTGCTGGGAACAGCTCTTGGATTTTGGGAAGGGAAAGGCTGTGTGTGATACACACACAAATACATTCACACACAAATATATTCACACACAAATACACACACAGAGGACATTTTCAGGGTAAACACTCAGGCTGTGGGAGATTTCAATGGCAATGGGGAGTGAAAGGAAAACACAACAATTTCTCAACAAATAAGTTAAAATTCCACCTCCTGGCTGGCAAAATCAGGCTGGTCTGAGAGATAAAAAGGCTGTAAAAGGACTTATATATCCTGCCATCTGTAATGTGCCTGTTTGTGCAATACCTCTATGAGAGATGCCACTGTTACCATAATTACACTTAAAAATAACCTAGGAAGTAGAAATAATAAAAATATTCATGTAAGCAATTGTTGATATTTTAAGGGGCCATTAAATAAAAGTTTGTGCAAAGATGGGTAATTTATTCATTTTTTTCAGGGAGATGGATATGAACAGTCTCTTTTACTGTGAAAACTTTGAAAATGTTTTTTAAAAATGGTGAAATTCAGGGTAGCAAGGACAGTGCTTAGAGACCAACCCTGTCTTCAGTCAGATGTGTGAATACCTGGGAGGAAAATTATAACTCAGTGGTCACAAATCTGCTTCCAGAATTGACTTTTTTCCAAATCAACAACTTCCTAACTCAGTTCCATTGCTGAGCAGGATTCCCCTTGGACTTCCAGCCAAAGTCTGGTTTGGTTCCTGTGACACTCCAAGGCCTTTGCCTTCCCAGCAGTGCCACCTTGTTTGTCCCACAGCCCAAGTTTGATGTGTCACCTCCTCCTCCTTCCAGCCAGGGGGAAAATGTGCAGATTCCCACAAAGCTGGTGCTGTTTCAGTTCCTATAATTGAATTGAACAGGTTAGCAACTTTGCATTTAACTTTTAATTGGTGTGTTTTCAACAGAAATCATTTATGTTTCTTTACATGTAGAAAAGAAGGAAAATAAATTTTAAAAAATTGTCCAGAAGAGTTATTATTGTCCCATTCCTGGAGCTTTTCAAGGCCAGGTTGGATGGGGCTTTTGGAGCAACCTCATCTAGTGGAAGGTGTCCCTGCACACAGCAGAGAGTTGGAACAACATGATCTTTAAGGTCATTTACAACCCAAATATTCTGTGGTTCTATGATTCTATCTGTACCAGCCATGGCAGAGCTCCCATTGTCTTGTTCTTTTGCAAGAATGAGTAAAAATACTGACACAGTTCCAAGAACACCCGTTTTATTTGTGGTTTGTGGGTGTTTTTTTCTGATCTTCATGGATGCCAAACTTCATAAAAACATGATGAATATTCTTCTTGTTGCCAGATGAGACACATCGAGCAGAATTCCAAAGTGATCAGGCTGGAATCCCTGGATCCTGATCCAGATTTATTACGGTCACCACTAGAGGCACAAGAGTTACCCGGTTTGTGTCAGCAGGGTCAGGACACGGCAAGTAAAAATGAGGGAATTAACGGGATGTTCATGTAATGAGAGCACAACCTGAGCTCGTGGAACGTGTCCCTGCCCATGGCAGGAACAGGATGATGTTTTTATGTTTCCTTCCAGCCCAAACCATTCTAGGAGTCTATGAAATTCAGCCCAGTCCATCAAACTGCTGGAGATTTAATTGCCCACACGATGGCGTTGCATGTTTGGAAAGTTCGCTGTGCAGTCTGCACTGAGGCTTCCACACCGCTGGAAAGTGTGCTTGGATTCCCACCGTTATAAACAGCATTCGTGTGGAAGTAAAAGCTTGCATGAGAAATTAGTTTCATCCCTTTCCTGTTAACTCTGCAAATATAATATTGACCATGAGGACAAAACTCGGTTCTTGGTGGAACTCCCTCCCTGGGCTACAAAATCAGGTCTGGGAGTCTGCTGAGTGTTTTCTATGAGTTTCCAGTTGATGCCTAAGAAGAAAAATGAAACTTACGGAATAAGAAAAACAAAGATTTTCCATTCAGATTAACTTTTTTTCCCCCTTTATTTTTAAAGGCCAGCATTTCTGTGGACATACCGTGTCACATAAAATTGTATGATTGTTAATCTTTAAGCATTGTGTTTCATATTGTAGCTCTGTGTGTAGGATTTCTTTCAGTTTGAAAATATAATATTAGAGATTCTGGTCTAACCAACCTTGCACTAAGCCTGACTCAGCAGTATCTTTACAAACACGTGATGACTTTGTGACCTTTTTTCTCCAACTATTGAGCTCAGAACCAGCCAAAAGCTGCTGAAGTACCTGGCCTGCCTTAGCTCCAAGCAGCCAATTTGCAAAGATACAGAATCACAGAATCATAGAATGGATTGGGTTGGAAAAGACCTCCGAGATCATCAAATCCAACCCTTGGTCCAACTCCAGTCCCTTTACCAGATCATGGCACTCAGTGCCATGGCCAAGCTCAGCTGAAAAACCTCCAGGGATGGGGAATCCACCCCCTCTCTGGGCAGCCCATTCCAATCCCTGAGCACTCTCTCTGTAAAGAATTTTTTTCTGCTCTCCAACTTCAATTTCCCCTGGCAGAGCTTGAGCCCATCGTGCCCCCTTGTCCTATTGCTGAGTGCCTGGGAGAAGAGACCAACCCCCACCTGGCCAGAACTTCCCTTCAGGCAGTTCCAGACAGTGCTGAGGTCACCTCTGAGCCTCCTCTTCTCCAGGCTAAACACCCCCAGCTCCCTCAGCCTCTCCCCACAGCACTTGTGCTCCAGTCCCTTCTCCGGCCTCGTTGCTCTTCTCTGGCCCCGCTCCAGCCCCTCAATCTCTTTTCTCAACTGAGGGGCCCTGAACTGAATGTTCTGCTTTAGCCTCTTGTCCAAGTCTCTGTGAGCTGTGGGTTTATTTGCCCTGTCTGTCAATCTAAACCGAGCTTCCTGCTGCTGCCGGGTGGTGGTTTCTCACTTGTCTGTAACATTAGGCTGTAACCTGCAGGGTAACAGGATAACACACTCCTAAAGCCACAGGTACTCACACTAAATGCACAGATTATGCTCCTGCTGCAGGGGGAATTTCCAGGTCACAAATTAACGCCCTCTCATCGCCTTTTGCACCAAGAATGTATAAAGTCAAGTTAAAACCTGGTGGATAGGGGCAACAGTTTGCAGTGCTCCTTAAATGAGTAGTCACTTCCTCATGTGTATTTTCAGATCCCCAGCAGTGTCTCGAGTCGCGTTTCTGCCAGTAAGAAAGAGAGAATACACTAAGATGCCTTATAAGGACATTCAAGAATATACCGGGTGTATAGAAAAGAGGAAGAAAACACAAGAAGGTTCTCTGAACAATTGTGGCTGGTTTTTGTGAACTGGTGACAGATGTGTGTCTGTTTGCAGGGTTTAAAAATCAAACCCACAAACACTAAACTGTTTTATTTAAAACACTGTATGCTTTTGACTTGCATAAAATGGAGGAGGTTTAGTTTTATTAGTTTGCCAAGACTGTAGAAAATCTAAATTTGGCCTTAGTTCTAGATAATTCTCATAACAGTTAAAGTCTCTCATTTCAGCTAAGTCTCCTTCAGTTAAAGAAAATTATTGTAAGGTAACAATAGAATGTAAATGACAAGCTGAGCGTCTGTGTCTTTATATCAAGCACATCTGTTTTATTCAGATAATCTTTTAGTTTCTTAAAAAATATTTTTCTCCTACATTGAGTTAAAACAGAGAGAAATTTTGCTGCTCCTCAGCGTTGTATGTTAAAGTTGTTACCCTCTGGAGTCAGTGGTGCAGAGAATCATTCTGCTTCACCTCTGATATGATTCAGCCCTTGCACTGTGTTCTTATTGAAGGCCTGCTGAGGAAGGGACCCTGCTGTGCCAAAGGCTGTGCAGACAGAGAGACAGAGGATTTCTGTTCCCAGGAGCTTATAATTAGCTGCATTGACACATGCAGTGAGCAGAACACCAGCCCTCTCAGCCACAGGCATCAGAGAACTCCAAATGGTGATAGCACTTCTCAGCAGGGTGTTCTGGGGGCATGTTCACCTTTTGGGAAGGGGAGGTTGGGACTGTACTTCCAAATAAGCCATGAGGTTCAGCACTCTCTTGCTCCAAATAAGCCATGAGGTTCAGCACTCTCTTGTTCCAAATAAGCCATGAGGTTCAGCACTCTCTTGCAGGCTGTAGTGTAGATAAGCAGTGCTGTAAATCACATGCAGGAAACACATTTGATACTTTTAACTTCCCAGTTATTACTCAGCATTTCAGTTACATTATATTGCAGAACTCTGGCCCTTGCAAAAGGGGTCAAGCTTTGACCTCTTGAAAACAGGGGAGTTAAATTGTAAAAGACCATTGTCTCTGTTTGAGGGCCTAGTGAACACAAAAGTCACTGCACCTCTTTTTCGTGCTATTTATGCTCCATGTTTCCTGTTTTGCTGTAGATGTGAATTTTTACAAGCCATCTGCAGTCACAGCAAGTTACATCCTGCAAAAATGTTGGTATTTAATGCAAGTAGTTGTAGGCCCAGCCCTCTGATCATCTTGTAGTGTGAGCTCAGCACGAAATTCTTTTGACTTTAAAAGGTATAGTCCAAACCTACCCCCTGATGCCCTTTTATATCCGTGTTGTTCAGCTCTGCCTGTAACTGGCTGCTGTGACAGCTCTACCTATGCAGCCTCTCACCTGATTTGCCTTTGGGCTTTCTGTGGGATTGCCATATATGGGGAAAAGAAATGCTCTGACTCTCCTCAGAACTACGTCCTTAGGTGTAGTCACAAAGGAAGTTCTGGGTTTTGCAAGGCTTCACAAAAGCCTCTGCCTCTAACCAATTCCCTTCTATAAAAGGAGAAAGAAACAGCACAGTCAAGAGAGAAATCTGATTATTGGAGTTTGGGACTAAATGACCTTTAAGATTCCCTCCAAACCCTTCTATGATTCTAAGACTATGGGTAGAGATTATAATATGCAGCATCATAGAAAATGTAGCTACAGATTGGATAAAAGCCTCCTGTCATAGCCTATTAACTGAGAGGAAATGTGTTGCCAAGATGCAGCTGCTAAATCTGCAGCAAAGCTGCAGTGCCTGACTTTACTAAATTAGATTGGAGGATGTCTGGTGTATATATAGATCATAAACATTAGTCTGGGCTGTGGACTAGATCTTGGTGACTGGAAGAAATTCATGACCCACAGTGAGGGGGAATAGGAATATGAAGCTCTCCTAGACTGCCCTGGCCTTGTCTTTCTTGAAATACTGTAGCATTTTGAGTGAGGGTTGGATCCAGGGATCCTTTGCATCCTCTATCTATGATTAGAGCTGTTTCATGGGAAGATCTAGGTGGAATTATTACATGGCTAGATCTGGACTCCGCAAAACTGAAGAAAAAAAAAGAAAACCAAGCTGTCTGAAGTGAGGAGAAGAGATACTTTTATTGCTTCCACTTTAGGAGAATTTGGAGGAAGACATTACTCTTTTGATATGCAGATTTCCTTCATAGAAAACACTGCAAATTACCAGCTAGCTTAAATACATATATAGTTTAACAATCAAAAATGAGGAACTAGGACTTACTTTGTTCTTAGAAGATATTTACATAAAGAAAAAGCTGATTCCCATGTCTTTTACAAGTCAGCTTCCTTTCAGTTCTCTGGATGTAGGAAGTGCAGGGCATCTGAAGTGTGAGAGGACATCATTTGGGTGAGATGTTCCCAAGATCCAGCACGAGCAGTCCAGCTGTTTGCACTGCTGCCCCTGCTGTGCATTGTCATTGTCATTGTTCATGCCACTGAGAAACATGAGTGTGCATCAAACTGGAAGAATATCCTGATTCTGACTGAAGGGGATTCACTTAACAGAACTGAGCCAGGCTGATGGCTGAAGTCCTGTCCCCTCTGCAGGCTGTGTGGGGGGAGCTGTGAGGCTTCCATGTGCTCCATGTCCAGGTTTCTGCTGCTCTGGGCCTGTTGAAACTGGGAGAGACCTCCTGATTCATCCAGTCATAGACCCAATATCCTGAACTCTGGCATTGCCCATTTGGGGGATGTTTATGGTGGGCATTTTAACCTGCCTTTGATGTGGTTTGATATCCAGCTCTTAGAAATCATTTCATGACAAGACCTGTGGCCCAGGCTGGTGTTATGAGATCTCTAAGAAACCATCTGCTCTAATCTCCATATAAATTAGAGCAAATTTAACAAGGCAAATAATCCTTAACAAAGGAACCTTCTCCATGAAATATGCAACCTGTGGTGCTTAGAAACTCTACACAACTACTTGTGGTTATTTGTTGCTTAGTCCAGGCCTAGTTTGAATTAAATAATCCAGATTACTCACTCCATTACCTAACTCTTTGTATTATTTGTAAAGGCTTGTAATCTGTGTTTAGTCAAAAATGTAGAGGAGTAGAGCAAGTCTGTAACTGAATAAGGGAGTCAAATGGCAGAATTCTGTCTCTCATTGAATATCAGCACTCTTTGGGTTTGTTTCTTTTCTTTATTTGTGCAGTTTTTTTGTTTGTTTTATATTTGTTTTTTGGGTTTTGTTTTGTTGGGTTTTTTGAGGGATTTGTTGGATTTTTTTCCATGGAGAAATTTTAGAATTTGCTCAGGGTGTTTGTTCTAATAAGGAAGTTTTCCATAGAGTCTGATGATGCATCAGTGTAGCTGTTTCCATATATAGTCCCTCAGGATGGAAGGCAGAGGATCCTCTTGCTCCGGATGGAAGCAGAAGGTCTCGTTTCCTCCGAGCACAGCCTGTGTTCCATCTATTCCGATTGCAATGTGGGCAGCACTGCCCAGAGCAGCCCTGTGGCCCAGATTGTTTGAGCTGGATGTGGTCACACCTCCCCTCATGCTGTGCTGTCACAATTGTGTCCTTGTGGTCAGCCTGTTTGGCCTATCCATCCAAACCCCTGGAAGTGTTAACACCAGTAGAGACGATAAGGTGGAAATAGAGTGAAAAATATCAAACCATTTTAGAGCACTGTGTCTGGCAAACCAAAAAAGGGGGTTGAGTAGATGGGAAAATCTTGGTAACATTCCTGAACTCATTTTTACCCTTGTTCAACTCTTTAATGATGCAGACTCTTTCTCTAAAAAGTGGGAGAGAGCCCCTCAGAACAGCTCAGATTTGTAGTTACTGGTGCAGGAACCTTTTGCAGCAGTTGAGTTTCCTGGCAGTGTAAGGGATCTACACCCACCATGTAACAGGAAACCAGTGTTTTGTCCTCTCTTGCATGGAAAACTCTTCGGTTTTGAAAATAAGTGATTGAAACACAATCATGGCTTGTGTGATTTTAAGAGCCATTAAGTAAACTAATGAATTTCTTGCAATTGCAGGTGTTTGTGCAAGTAGCCCTGCACTGTTGTAATTGTTATGTGCAGCTCCTTTTCCCTCACAGTTTCTTCCCTACCACCTGGGCTGGATTTTATTTCTTCACTCTCCTTCTGTGCTGGGCAGTTTATTTTCCACCGTAGCTCATCTTTTTGCTGTTTCCCACATTTTTGTCCAGGTGTGGAGTGTGTCTATCAGAGTCCAAAGTCTTTGGCTTACCTTTCTCTGAGTAAACAAGTGCCCATGATGGGGTGTTTTTTTCCCAAAGCAATATTTGCCAGACCAGTGCAGGCTATGGGAGCACCCAGTTGTTTTTGACTGCTCAGTGCTGGATTCTCTGCTCCAGGAGGACCTGGGTAAAGGTGAGACACCAGATTAAAGTGTGAGACAGGAAGCTGTTCCTGTCTCATGCCTTTCCCATATATATATATATATATATATATATACACTATGCAGTCATATCCCTGTACATCTCAGCATTACCAAGTTACTCCAATCAGTTATTGGGGTTTTTTTCCAAGCTTTGGGCTATAAAAGCCCAAAGAACACCTTCCTGTGTGATCCAGAAGCTTCCTGGAGCCAGAAGGTGTGGGAGGAAGTTAGGGCAGTAAATTCCTTCCCTCTCAGTCCTTATCCCACGTGTGTGTAGTGCAGCACCTTCACAAAAAACAAGTGTGGTGGATGTGTTTCTCACAGCTGCTCTCCAGAGTAGTAAACAGCAGCTTTCTCTTTATTTTCTGTTTTCAAGTTGTACTTAATCACATAAGAGTGAGACCATCATTAACAACAAACTGCAAATCCGAGTATTCTCCACAGCACAATGAGCTGGGAAAGGTCAGGCTGGCTCTTTACAGCTTGGGCCCAATTATGCATTACAAACAAGCAAGAGGATAACATGCTTTTATCCTGGGTAAGATACCAGTGAGATCGAGATCAGAGCAGAGCTTTGAAGAGCTGCCTGTAAGTCATCTGCTGCAGAGGTGACTCAGAGAGTGTCCCCAGGGAGGGCTCAGGTTGCAGTTTAAAGCAGTGATTTCACCCGCTAAACAGGAGATACAAGACAGATCAGAGTCCAAACCAAGCTCTCCCTTTAGGCTGGGCTCTGCTGCCAGCTCATGTGAGGAAGGGGGTGTTCAAGGTGGTAGGGGAAAGCAGGTGAAGGGGTGAAATGCTCTGTGTAATTGGTTGGGAGTGAAAAATGGAAAAAAACCCTTTTTCCCCCAGTGTCTGTCCTTGTCTTGCTCCGTGGCCTCAGGCAGTTCTGTTGTTGTCTTGTACATCTCTCCATACAAATCCTGCAAGAGTACAGGGTGTAATGGCCCTGGTTTTACTCAAGTGCTGCAGCAACATGTTTTCTGACAACACAGGGAAAAAAAGTAACAGCACTGTTGTCACAAATACCCCTGAAACCTCCTTTTATTCCCACCCTGCAGAAGGACCCCCCCTCCCTTAAGTTCTGATGTACCTGCCAAGCGGTGGAGTTGCACAGAATAAAACTGATCCCAGTGGCTTGAGGTGCATCAAAAAAAAACCCTCTCACATTCAGAAACAACCACAAATCTGGCAGGAGCCTGAGGGCACCACCAAAACTGGGTGTTACACGATTCCACTCGGGCAGAGCCGCTGTTTCTATGGCTACTGCTGCCTTTCTCTCCACCACACCAACCATCGGTTCTGATGAGATCATGTTGTATTAGAGAAAGAAAAGTACTCACATGCTTTACACTGCAGCATTTGTGGAGCTAGGAAATATCTGACTTGCTAAAATAAAGACATTTTCCATTTAATGTGTTTTTATAAATGGGTAGGATTTCCCTCATCTCTGATTTATAAATGCATCCATTTTGGCCTCGAAAATCCTGGTTCTGGTTTCCATGACAACAGGCTTGATTTTTGAAGCTATTTCTTCCCCTCCTTTCATCTTGGGTGGGGAAGACTTGCTGTGCCCTTCCAGTAGCACTGCAATGGGCAAGTAAAATGTTTGCCTTGAAGGAAAATGTGCAGACCCGAAATCAGAAACTTCAGCCAGTTTTTAAAAAGCAGGCGAGAAATGCTTGAGAAGAAAGGCACCACCAACCAAGCAGGGGCTTGAGTCAGACTTTTTGCACATAGAAAGTCAACTGCATGTGTAATCCCAGAAAATTTTAGTCATATACCACCCTGTCAGGTACTTGACAAACTGTTCTGGTAGCCCTGAACAGCACTCATCAAAATAACCAGCACTTTGGCCACCCCAACCCCTGCAGCGCTCCAGGCTGGGCACAGAGTGGCTGGAGAGCAGCCAGGCAGAGGGACCTGGGGGGACTGAGGGACAGGAAGCTCAACAGGAGCCAACAGTGTGCCCAGGTGGCCAAGAAGGCCAATGGGATCCTGGCCTGGATCCAAACTAGCATGGCCAGCAGGCCCAGGGCAGTGACCCTTCCCCTGGACTCTGCCTTGGGGAGGCCACACCTTGAGTGTTGTGTTCAGTTCTGGGCCCCTCAGTTGAGGAAAGAGATTGAGGGGCTGGAGCGGGGCCAGAGAAGAGCAACGAGGCTGGAGAAGGGACTGGAGCACAAGTGCTGTGGGGAGAGGCTGAGGGAGCTGGGGGTGTTTAGCCTGGAGAAGAGGAGGCTCAGAGGTGACCTCAGCACTGTCTGGAACTGCCTGAAGGGAAGTTCTGGCCAGGTGGGGGTTGGTCTCTTCTCCCAGGCACTCAGCAATAGGACAAGGGGGCACGATGGGCTCAAGCTCTGCCAGGGGAAATTGAAGTTGGAGAGCAGAAAGAAATTCTTTGCAGAGAGAGTGCTCAGGCATTGGAATGGGCTGCCCAGAGAGGGGGTGGATTCCCCATCCCTGGAGGTTTTGAAACTGAGCTTGGCCGTGGCACTGAGTGCCATGATCTGGTAAAGGGACTGGAGTTGGACCAAGGGTTGGACTCAATGATTTCAGAGGTCTTTTCCAACCCAATCCATTCTATGATTCTGTGATTCTAACCAGAGGATCAACCAGTCTGTTCCTATTGTAACTCTATAGATTGATTAGTACTGAATGCATTTTAGTATTTGAAATACACTCTCACTCTCTCTGGTTTTCCCCTAAGTAGATCCCATTTTCAACACTGCACTGCTGGGACTGTCCCTTTCATAAATCAGTCACGGCTAAACCATATTCCTTCCATGTGGAAGAGCTCATTTGAGACTGGGGGTACTAAAGGCACCATAAATCATCCATAACTGCTTTGCAAGGGTCTTTCTCATGGTTTTTTCACTTCTAACATTTCCAGGAAAAATGAAGATGGACAGCTGCTGGTGCTCCAGGACTGAAGGGGTTTAGAAATTGCTGTACTAAAATGATAATAGGTGGGTTTTACAAACTCCTCAGAATATCCCTGGAGAGAGTCTTTGTTCCTTTTTCCTGCAGAGAAGCAGCACAATATCACTCCATCGTTTTGGGTAATAAGTACCTTCCTGTGTGCCATCCACTAAGGTTGCAGATCAAATGTCTTTCTCTGGCTTAATGTGAAGTTTTACTTAATTTCTGTGAGTAAAAGGTATTATGGACCCATAGTGTTTAAGACATTACTGTATTATGGCATTATAATCTCCTTTGCATTTGAGCTGGGAGCAGCATGACAAAGCTGGTCCTTAAACCAGCACTGTTTAATCCAAATCCTGGAGCTTCCAGCCCATCTTTTGGAGCACAAGATCCGAGTGCAGGTCAGATATTCTGCATGAAGACAGAAAGCAGGAATGTCTCATTTTGGCCTGTTTTATCCATACTGTTGTAACCTGCAGTGATTTACATTAGAGGCTGGTCTGTGAGTGCCAAACAAAGCACAGTCCCTGCCTGTGCAGCCCCTGACACGTCTCAGGGTAGGATGAGATTGTCACTGAAAGCCAAGCACAGTTCAGAGTGAATCAATATCAGGCACAACACAAAAGTGATTCAGTGCTTGCCTTAAATAACCACACACAGGTTTTCCCTTCTGTCATGACTAAACCATCCTGCCCTCACAGTGAGTCCTCGGGGACAGTGAAGTCACAGCAACACAATTTCAGCTGTGCAGCCAACTAGAGCCAATATGAGCACCCTGGTCTTCTTTGCCCTATTGTGGCATGTGGGGCATCATAAAGGGAGTCCTTTGCTGGAAAAAGTACTGATCCTGTGGCAGGAGGAGGACTCTTAAGGAAGCTCTTGCATTCTGTAAAGGTTAATTATAAGAGTGGTGAAACAGGAAGACACAACTGAAAACAGTGAAACCTGTGCAAGTCCATCTTGTACTTTTAACTGTTTGGATATCAGCCTCTCCTTCTCCAAAATTCTCTCGCACTTAAAACACCTCAGTGGATTTATAACCCAAGACATTGCAAAAAATTGTAATTTTTATTTGTTTGGGTTTGTCTTCATTTCACGTGACGTTGCACCCCACAAAACTATTGTATGGAAACCCTAAATTTTATTTGTAGTCCTGGCTGAAAGTTCCTCCCAATTGGTAATTGATTCCTGCTTTTCACCTAGCCTGGAGCAAGTTTAGAGGAAATAAATGTAACACGAGTTAGTCATCCTTAAATAATGTCAAAGCAGGGAGCCCTGCATTAACAGCAGGCTGATAATAAGCTGTGCAGTGTTATCTCCAGTAAAGCTTTGCTGGTGACTTCAAATAAATTTAGGAGCTGTCCATTATTTGTTTGTTTGCTTTTTCTCAGCGGGAGAATTCACTGTCTGCTTGCTGAAGTATCAATTACCCTTGTAAAGTTGAATAGCACTGTCTTAGCATCATGCACAGAGAGGGAAACATAGTTTGAGACATGATGAAAATTCGTAAGACACCAACTCTGTTAAGACACCTGTAAGAGGTGCTTTTTTTGTGCTAGAGGTAAATCTTACGTTAGAGGAATAACAAAGAATGGGGTTAAAAAGAGGCAGCAGACTTGAGCTAACCCTGTAACGTTTTATTTTTGCAGACTTCTGCTGCCAGACCATCTGCAGCTGCTGTTGGTCAGGCATTGATCTGATCTCTGAGAGCAAGAAATCCATTCTGTTCCCGGGCTGATCATTCAAGTCTTTTTACTCTGGCGTTTAAATTGGATTTTATTCAATTTAAATCCACTATATCAACACTTAATGAACAGAAGGCCTCCCACTCTGCTCTGTGGCATCCCATTGTACACCAGCATTTTATTCTTTTTTGTGTCCTATACATATTCATTTTCCTTAACCTTTCATGCTAATGTTGTTTCCTTTTCCCTTTCTTTTTCTCTCCTTGATTATCATTAAATGCCTGGATGATACTTAAATGTCTCTGGGAAATGCCACACTGGAGGAGAGCACAATAGTTTATATTTAAAAAGCCCTGAGTGTGGTAATATCTGTTTTCCAGGCTGGGGGGCTGTTCTGACCATAACTCAGAAAAAAAATGGATCTCTTGAGAGAAATGGATTTCTGTTGCTGATGGTGCTTTGATTTTGAGCTTTGATACTGAAATTGGAGGTTCAGAAATGAGTCGTAGTTCATCTCTGCCCTGACATGGTAATGGGTCATTGGAACAATCAGCTGGCTTCATTAATTATTAATCCTAACACATGGCAAAAGCAATTTGGAGATTCACTGGATGTGGGGGGGGTCTGTTGATGGAAATGTAAAGGGGGCAATTAACAGTCTGAAAATAAATGAGAGTGGCAAGGGCCAAAGAGGAGGAGGGTGAATCAGAAGGCTCAGGCATAACTGGAAGAATAAGAAGATATTTTATTTTGCAGTCAGATGCAAACCTTCAGTCACATTAAAATGAAAATTCCTACAGCAGAGCATGTAGTTCACATGGGGATTGGGTTACTGGGCTGGATGGTGCTCTGGGCAAATATGCATTTATAGACCTTTCCAAGAATTTTGATACTTGCTGAGTGTATAGAGAAAGCAATGAGCCGTTCACTCTTAGGGAACTGGACACCCAGACAAACAAGGATATTACTCTCATCCGTGTAGTTTAGTGGCTTTCTGGTGCATGAGTGCTGAGGGAAGAAAACACAAGTGCTGAGAGCATGGCATGGGAGCTGCCACATGACACGAGTGCTGTGTGAAGGTGATTTTTTATCTACACCAGCCTAGGCAGCCTCATGAGAACCCGAAAGGGAACTGGAAAGGGAATTTTATGAATTTGCCCCAAAGGGTGATACATTGGGAAGGTTTATTCCTGTGGCCTCTCCCTCTCTTTGCTGCACAGACACTGCACCACAACAGGAGCTTTTGTTCTGGGGGTTCAGAATGGCTGCAAAAATCAAGGGCAGAAGGAGCTCTCCACACATTTCTGTCTCCCTAAAGCAAAAGACTATCCTGGCGAGGTGTGTGCACAACAGCATCTTATTTGAATATCTTAAAGAACAGAGAGTGGCATGTTCCAAAGCCCTGCCCTGTCTGGGATGCATCACCAAGTGCTGTGGTCTCTCTGGATGTTGGCTGGGTTCAGCTTCCAGGAGAGAATCATAGAATGGATTGGGTTGGAAAAGACCTCCCAGATCATCAAGTCCAACCCTTGGGCCAACTCCAGTCCCTTTACCAGATCATGGCACTCAGTGCCACGGCCAAGCTCAGTTGAAAAACCTCCAGGGATGGGGAATCCACCCCCTCTCTGGGCAGCCCATTCCAATCCCTGAGCACTCTCTCTGCAAAGAAGTTTTTTCTGCTCTCCAACTTCAATTTCCCCTGGCAGAGCTTGAACCCATCGTGCCCCCTTGTCCTATTGCTGAGTGCCTGGGAGAAGAGACCAACCCCCACCTGGCCAGAACTTCCCTTCAGGCAGTTCCAGACAGTGCTGAGGTCACCTCTGAGCCTCCTCTTCTCCAGGCTGAACACCCCCAGCTCCCTCAGCCTCTCCCCACAGCACTTGTGCTCCAGTCCCTTCTCCAGCCTCGTTGCTCTTCTCTGGCCCTGCTCCAGCCCCTCAATCTCTTTCCTCAACTGAGGGCCCCAGAACTGAACACAACACTCAAGATGTGGCCTCCCCAAGGCAGAGTCCAGGCCAGGATTCTCTCCTGATGGCCACAGTGACACTGGAGCTGTGCCAGCTCCAGACAGGCCATCCCAGTGTCTCCTGCATGACCCAACCCCACGGGCAGTGGAAGACAAAGCTGCAAAGGTCCACAACTGCTCCTCACCCCAAACTGCTGAGAAGGGTTGGCAAACCACAAAGGGCTTTCTCCTGCTTTGGCTGCCACAGCTCATGCCACACGTTGATGGAACTCCAGACTGACAAACCACAAAGGGCTTTCTCCTGCTTTGGCTGCCACAGCTCATGCAGTGCCACAGGTTGATGGAACTCCAGACTGGCAAACCACAAAGGGCTTTCTCCTGCTTTGGCTGCCACAGCTCATGCAGTGCATGGATTGATGGAACTCCAGACTGTCTAATGGAGGTTTTCCCACACAGCAAAATATTAACTGAGTCAATTGATTGCATTTTCATTTCTTGAGGGAGGAGCAGCCCACACAGCCCATTGTGTCTGAGCACAAAGACAGGCTGCTGAAGCAACACTGTGTTATCTCAGGGCTGCTTTGTGCTGCATCTTCCCTCTGATGTAAAGGGAAATGGGAATTCTTGCTCAGAAGACCTTCCTGAAAAAAAAAATTCTTGTAAATTCAGTGCCCCAAACTGAGGAAATGACAGTCCCTGCTGCTGCAAAATGCTGTGATAAACCCTCATCCATCTGGAATGTTTCCATAATCCACTACAGATTGCCAATTAATTTCACACTTACTTCTGTGTAATAAGGGCAGATAATGGGCTGTATTAGGATAAGTCCCCCAGAGGCAGTGGAAATACACCACAATATTCCTAAATAGCATATTTTTATTAAAGCAATGCCTGGAAGCTTCTGTCTGGTACTAGAAATCTCTTGTGTGAGGGACTGCACATGTAATGAAAGGCCAGATTTACAGCACACACTCCTATTAAGTGAAGCACTTAATTGCTTACTTCAAGTACCAGTTTAAATAAACTGATCTCTTCTATTTTCTAATTAAATGTTGGAAATTATAGCGTGGCTGGTTGGGACACAAGGTTTTTAAATCCTCTTCTAGAGCAGGAAGAACTGTAAATAGTCTCTTATGCTGTTAAGATTAAAATGAGACTGGTATCACAGAAGGAGCCTTTGAACAATGCTGTGTGAAATAATTAGGGATTTGTACATATAAATAAAACAGATTTCTTGGTAGCTTATGGAGAATCTTTCATTGACAGTCTGGATTTAGACTAAAATTCCTTTTAATTAAAGCAATTACATAACAGGAAAACGTAGTTTTTGTAAACATTTTTTTTTTATTAATCAAGTTTTTCCCTGCTCCACTGAACTTAATGTTCATGATGACCTTCTCCTGCTTGCAGTAGTTTTAATATTTGACTGCAGTGTTTCTGGGAAGCAACTCAGTAAATGCTAATTGTTGTCCAAAGGGTAAAGAAGAGAAAAATCTGTGTTTTGAAATCAAGGCAGATTGCCATAGGATTGTTAGGGCCAAATGAAAGGATGAATCTTTATTTTATTGCATTTACTGCTGCAATTACTTGTCCTCTATGTCTGTGACAACTACAAGAGAGTTGTGTGCTATTTCAGATTAAGATTTTTCTGGGCATTTTGTGTCTGTCTTGTACAACTGGAATATTTTAGTACACAAAGTGGGTATAAATAACTCTGTGTCTTGGTGTGGGAATCTCTGCACTGATGCAGACACTTCATCTAACTTGGATTTCTCTGAGAAAACTCTTGGATTGCTCTGGAATGCCTGGGAGGGCTCCCACTGAAATGGCTCAGCCTGTAACTATAACCTGGCCTGAAAACAGCTGTTTTCTTGTTGGTTTTTAACACGTGGCTCTTGTGTGTCTTTTCCAGAGATGAGAAAGCTGAGCACTTAAAACAATGAAATGGCAAATTGAAATGGTTCTTCTTGATAGCAACAAACTGGCTTAGGGTGGTTATTGCAAACTCCTCAGAATATCCCTAGAGAGGGTATTTGTTCCTTTTTCCTGCAGAGAAGCAGCCCAATATCCCTCCATCCTTTTGGGTAGTAAGTATCTTCCTGTGTGCCATCCACTAAGGTTGCAGATCCAATGTCCCCCTTTGGCTTACTGTGGAGTTTTGCTTAATTTCTGTGAGTAAAAGTAATATGGAACCAGAGTGTTTAAGGCATTAAACCACTTAAACCAGTTTGTTGCTATCAGGAAACCTTTTTCTTTGCCATTTCCTTGTCCTGAGGTTGCCACAGGGCTGATGAGGCAAAACTTCTGCCATGAACCCCTCACTGTGTGTAAGACAAGGCACCCTGAGGCTGGAGCCTCCTGCTCCTCATGTTTTCTACATCCCAAACTCCATCACTTCAGAGCATCTCACACTCTGAAAAGAGTGTCCCCATGCCCTGGGGCCTCTGGGTCTTCCTTGGGAGCAGCACCACAGACATCAATCCTCCAGCTCCACCTTCCCTTCTGTGCTGAGCCCAATTCCCAGCAGTGCCAAGTGCCCATTTGCCACTAACAACACGGGATATATTATTTATTACCCCTGAGGAATAAATAAAGCACTTGTGTCCATGGCACACTCAGCTTCCATTTAGCCTCTCACAAGCCCACGTGCAATTTATAGAATCACAGAATCATAGAATGGATTGGGTTGGAAAAGATCTCCGAGATCATCGAGTCCAACCCTTGGTCCAGCTCCAGTCCCTTTACCAGATCATGGCACTCAGTGCCACGGCCAAGCTCAGCTGAAAAACCTCCAGGGATGGGGAATCCACCCCCTCTCTGGATGCAGTTTCAGGGCACAGTTGTGTCCCTGCCCCATCTCTGCTCAGCTGAGCCAAAGAGACCAAGGTCCTTATTCCATGGCACATTCCCACACCTTCCCACAGAGACATCAGGGCTGTCCTTCCTTCTCTTTCCCCACCAGTAGGAATGGAATGGGATGGAAGGGGGTGGAATGGAATGGAATGGAATGGAATGGAATAAATAGGACTCTGACTTACAGAAATCCTCACCCTCATCCCCTCAACTTCTAGTCTTAAATATAATCAGAGAATCATAGAATGGATTGAGTTGGAAAAGACCTCCAAGATCATCAAGTCCAACCCTTGGTCCAACTCCAGTCCCTTTACCAGATCATGGCACTCAGTGCCACGGCCAATCTGCTTTAAAATTTAGAACAGTTTAGATTTTTTGGCTTGCAGGGAGAAGTCACTTCAACAGATTATGACTAGGTGGGTTTTCCTCTCTCTTAAATGCAAAGTTTGTTGGGTTTGTTCCACTTCTCAAATGTTTTTTATACTATCACACTAGAGAATCTGATTTCTGTGATGCAATCAAAGATGTTAATAATGAGGGCAGTGGTTGCAAACCAAATAGAAACTGCCACTGTCTCTTTGCAGGCCTGATGAGACTCCTCCCTTTCAGCTGTCTCTGAAATCCATTTGGGAAGTGTCTCCATCACTCGGTGTCACTTGCCTGCCTTGACAGCAGGTTGTGGAAATGCTGATTAGAGCCATTTGCTCTGGATTGGTATGAAAGTGTCTATAGGAACTCTCACAGTGCAAGATAAAACTATTTGTTCCTCACATGTAACTGATCCCAGGAAGGTTCTTACACCTTCAAAAATACAAGGGGAAGGCTTTCTGAACCTAAAATCTTCTGAATTTTACAACAAAACTCCACCACAGTTTCTCTGTGATGGAGATAACTTGCTCCTAGTTAGTTGTTTGGTTTTCATAGAATCACAGAACCAATTGTGTTGGAAAAGACCTCCGAGATCATCATGTCCAACCCTTGGTCCAACTCCAGTCCCTTTACCAGATCATGGCACTCAGTGCCACGGCCAAGCTCAGGTTCAAAACCTCCAGGGATGGGGAATCCACCCCCTCTCTGGGCAGCCCATTCCAATGCCTGAGCACTCTCTCTGCAAAGAAGTTTTTTCTGATCTCCAACTTCAATTTCCCCTGGCAGAGCTTGAGCCCATCGTGCCCCCTTGTCCTATTGCTGAGTGCCTGGGAGAAGAGACCAACCCCCACCTGGCCACAACTTCCCTTCAGGGAGTTTTGGTGTTGGTTTTTTATATAATTAACAGAAAAGCCACTTCTGAATATAAGAACATATTTTTCTCTAATTTTAAGACATCTTTTCACTACATACAGCAAATTACCAGCTCCTTTCTTATGTCCAGCCACAAACTATTTTAACACCTGATTATCATGTTACAAGAACACCTAATAAATAAAAAATTAATGTCTACTGGTTGATTATAAATAAAATTCATGCTGTCCAGCTAGCACATGTATGAGAATGTCTGTAAAATACATATACACACTCCTGCAGGCCATTCTAGCTGTGTGTGTTTATATACTGGACACCCATAATCTGCTTTTTTCTTTGCTGTGGCCATGGATTAATTGCAGAGCAGATACCCCAAGTCCTCAGCCCTCTGAATTATTTGAGTTGTATTAAATATTCCTACCACCCATATAGTTATGGGCCCGTGTTCTCCCAGCTGTGGAACAGCTGTTTGTGTCCCTCATGTGCATTTGCTGAAGGAACTTTTCTTTTTTGATGCCTCAATTGAGCAATAACAAGGACTGACAAACCTTTATTTTTTTTTATGTGTGTGTAGATCTGTTATGCATTTAACAAACAACATTCTGCTCCCTCCACAAACACACTCTGGTAAATCTGAATCAAAGCCCATTTCAGGACATTTCATTTTAAGTGGTTTCATCTTACTGTAATTACCAAGTCATGTGAGGGGCAGCAAAACAATTGTCTGCACAACAATGGAGATGAAATAAAGATAGCCCCTAATTAATTCCATCTAGGTTATAATTAATTTTGACTCAGTTGCTCAGGACAATATCCTTAAGTCTCCCAGGCTTCCCTAAAGGGGGCTGATCACCAGCTGCTGCTCTTTGATTTTCAGAGCAGATGGGGCTATTTCCAGCTATTGCCTAAAAGGAAATGATGATGATGAGGAGGAGGAGGCTGGGCAGAGATTGATTGGCTTTGGGGTAAGGCTGTTGGAGGGACTGCTCTGCCACAAAACTGGTCTGTGATATGGTCTTTGAAAGATTTTAGAGATGTTTTGTTGTATCTTTGAATCTACAAGAGGTCCTTTCTGGTTTATTAGGAAGAAAGTACAATCTGTGGTGCAACATCAGTAAATTTTTCATCATGTGCTTCATGCTAAGTCTGCCTTGGCTCACAGGGGTGTTAAAGGTGATGAAGGGCACAAATATGAATGTTTCTTGTCTTTGTCATTTCACAGAAACAAAAGATGACTATTTTCTCTTTAGATTGTTATCCCAGTTCTGTCTGTTAGTGTAGAATTGTTCCCTCTTTCATTATACAAGCTTTTATGAATAACACATTAAAATTAATTAATCTGAGAAGTTCTGCTGCTTTATTTGCTGACAAACCACAAAATTCTCAGATGGATTTGTTGTTAGAAATTATTCATACATTTCTGGAATAAATAAATAAATCCCAGTTTGCTGGTAGCCCGTGCTCATTAGGAGCAATGGATTTATAAACCACGAGGGTGGCAGTTCCTCAAACATCACAAGGTTTAGGGCTCTTCACTGGGATCTTCCAGAGTTCCATGTGCTTAGATCTGCATTGAGATGCAAAAGGTGGAAATCCAGGTTGGAAACTCACTTTGTGTATCTCTAGTAGAACACTTATGGACACAGAGATAAGTGACAACTTCAGAGATAAAGTTTTCCAAGCCAAGAACCACCACCTGCAATTGTTAGTAGGGTGGGAAAGGTTAAAGTGTTTTCAACATTATGCTCTTCATTAGAAATAAGTAGGACAGTTGGGGATTTACATGTTAAATAACGTTACATCAAATCCTTTTTCTAGGAATTTTGTGTTCAGCCTGTATTTTCCTGTGCCAAATTTTCCTATCACTTTGTTTGGCTGCCTCCTCATTGCTGTGATGTACACACCATCCCACCAAGTCTTAAAGCTTGGTGAGATTCCCTCAAAAGTGAGGTTTAAAAGCTTATAGGAAAACCCTGTTAATGTGTGAGAAAAGAAGCTGCCAAAGGAGTTGAGCAATCTCTGTCTTACACTGGGGGTCTGCACCTGGTACAAAAGGCATTCAGCAGTGAATCCTTTTATTGTGTGTGGCTCCAGTTCAAAACACTTCTGGTGTCCTGTTCAGTCTGAGGGACACAACCCACAGTTCTGGTTTTGGGAAAGCATCAGCTTGGTGTGTGGAAACACTGCCTGCATTATCTGTGACCTTGAATGTGACAGTTGAATCTGTTTGCTGCTTTATTTTCTTCTCTTTTCATTCAGAACTCTGTTTCTTTGCTTGCCCTACAGTGAGGATGATAGAATCACAGAATCATAGATGGATTGGGTTGGAAAAGACCTCCCAGATCATCAAGCCCAACCCTTGGGCCAACTCCAGTCCCTTTACCAGATCATGGCACTCAGTGCCACGGCCAAGCTCAGTTGTAAAACCTCCAGGGATGGGGAATCCACCCCCTCTCTGGGCAGCCCATTCCAATGCCTGAGCACTCTCTCTGCAAAGAAGTTTTTTCTGCTCTCCAACTTGAATTTCCCCTGGCAGAGCTTGAGCCCATCGTGCCCCCTTGTCCTATTGCTGAGTGCCTGGGAGAAGAGACCAACCCCCACCTGGCCAGAACTTCCCTTCAGGCAGTTCCAGACAGTGCTGAGGTCACCTCTGAGCCTCCTCTTCTCCAGGCTGAACACCCCCAGCTCCCTCAGCCTCTCCCCACAGCACTTGTGCTCCAGTCCCTTCTCCAGCCTCGTTGCTCTTCTCACTTGGGTTGGAAGAGACCTCTGAGATCATCAAGTCCAACCCTTGATCCAACCCCCCTGTGATCACCAGCCCAGGGCACAGAGTGCCCTGGGCTGGTGATCACAGTGGGGTTGAATCAAGACAAGGTGGATTCTCTGTCCCTGAAGGTGTTTAAGAGGACACTCAGTGCCACATCCAGTCCCTTCTCCAGCCTCGTTGCTCTTCTCTGGCCCCGCTCCAGCCCCTCAATCTCTTTCCTGAACTGAGGGGCCCAGAACTGAACACAACACTCAAGGTGTGGCCTCACCAACGCAGAGTCCAGTTGATTTTCTGAAGCCAATGTGATCACAGTAATGCTTTAACCTGCCTTTTCCATGGTAAAGACCACCAAGTTTCCCCCAGGAATTCTTGCAATCAAGCTCTGATTGTAAATTCCCTCTCTTTTCTCCCTATTAACACAGATGTCCTTAAACTCTTTGCTTTTCCTGGGCAGAAAATGCATTTTAGTGACTGTGGGATGCAGAGGAGCAGTTTGTGACTGGCTTCCCTTGCTCAGTGTCATTCCTGGTTTTGTAGGGCAGGTCCCACCTACGAGTCATGTCCCCTCACTTTTATAAAGCTGATGTCATCTGCATGAGTATGTCTGCTGGAAACAGATTAAGACTGCAAGTAGGGGGCTTTTCCCCCCTTCAATTCTCTCTCTTTAGTGAAGTTGTGCTTCCCTTGTTTCCAGTTTTAGGCCCTCTGAAGCTCTGCACAAGCAGCTTCCCTGCTCTAGCAATTTCCCTGGACCATGGGAATACATTGTCTTGGGAGACACCAACACATTGAAACACTGGAGGTTTCCAGCCTAATACCTGTCCCCTCTAGAGTGGGTAATTCAGCTTTTTGTTTAAAAGAAGACCTTTTCAAGTGACTCACTCATTTGTTCCATTTCTTCAAAGGATTCTGCCAAAAGAAGGTGACAAAATCTCCTATGGAAAGTTCAAGAGAAAAGTTCAAGCAAGACCTGCAGCTTTGAGAGTGTTGCATTGCTTACTTCTGGCTTGTTCAGGTATGTGGTTCAGTTGGCCCTAATTCCTTATTATCTACTCTTGGACTTCATGACAGGAGGAGAAATCTCTCTCCAAGCACTAGGAAATGGTCAGACATGGCCCCTGACTTGTTACTGAACAGGCACAGGAGGCCTGTCCTCATCTCAGGTTTCTAAAATAGTTCCTCATTATATCCTTTAGCAGAAAAAAAGAGAAGTTAAAAAAATAAACCAAACGAAACCAACCACATGGAACTCTGTAAAATGCCTACCTGACAGTGCTAACTGACTTTCCTCAACTTTCCTTTGAGCTATAACTCAGAAACAATTACAACAGAAATAAGCAATATGTGTCTCCAGAAATATTTCAGTACTCATGAGACAGTTTGTAAATCCTAAACTGCAGAAATGCTCTAATGGCAGATGGTTCTTCTCTAGGGAAGGTCTTCCCCATGTTGTGAGTTTACCATCTCCTCCTGCTGTATTGCTGAGATGTGCAGGACAGATTTTTGTCTTTCCCCTGTGAATAACTTTTCAAACAGCTTCCAGTTAGACTTGAAAAGGAACTGAGTCTGCTGCTGGGAGAGAAATGCAGAAAGGAGAACTAGGCAGCCCACACCCTGTTTCCACACACCTCCTGCTCTTTGCATCAGTGTCTCAACGTTGGTAGTTCCCTCTTGGACACAGAAAGTGAGACCAGGACGGGGTTTCAAGTTGCAGACACTGAAACCAAAAACCCTTTTATGGTGAGCTCCCAGACAGACCTGGCTTTGATTGCCTCTTAATTCAATGAAGAGATCTGGATTGTTTTCTTTATTTTTAAGCAGAAGTAGCAGATCAGCACAGCCCAAAAGTGAGTAGGAACAATCTGAGGAATTGCTCAATGCTGCAGGAAAGTAAAAGGTGGTGTGAGGGGTTGTATTGTTACTGATTGAGCTTTAAAGAGAAGGTACAGAGTTTAATCAGACAATCTCACAGGATTGTGTTTTATGAATATATTTGAGGAGCAGTGAGGTGGTTCAGCAGTGCCCACTGTGGGCAGAGCTCCTTTTGCTTTGGTGCCAGGGCTGAGCATCCTGTGCAGTTGTGTCTCCTTTGTCCACTTGAAACGGGTTTCTTGAGTGTAAGAAGCTTATTTAACCCAGGGTTTAAAGCTATTTTTATCCAGCATAAAATGTGCACAGAGAGAAGGCATTTGGAGATAGGACAGCACTGTTTGTTTTCCCTCAAGGTCTCCTTTATGCTTGGGAGAGATATAAATGTTTTCTACAAAACTTAGATAATACTCAGACACTGTTTGGATCAACTCTGAGGGCCAAAGCAGCAGATTAATTTGCAAAATCCCACTGATGGAGTCAATTCAAATCAGCTCTAATGTCATTGCTCTGGGTGGTTCTGATTTCACTGAGATTCTGGATCCTTATGCCTGAGATCTTTGAGTCCAATCAAATACACGTGGAAATTTCTCCTTCCCAGACCTTTGCTCTGTTTGTAATAATAAATAAGGGCCCTCCTGTGTTCACCTCAATTACCTACTAAAATCTCCACAATATATCAAAGTGTAGGACCTGTTTAAGGGGCAGCTCCATAGAACAGCGTAGGGGTGACACATCCCTTTATAGAATCATAGAATTGATTGGGTTGGAAAAGACCTCCAAGATCATCGAGTCCAACCCTTGGTCCAACTCCAGTCCCTTTACCAGATCATGGCACTCAGTGCCACGGCCAATCTGTGTTTAAAAATCTCTAGGGATGGTGAATCCACCCCCTCTCTGGGCAGCCCATTCCAATCCCTGAGCACTCTCTCTGCAAAGAAGTTTTTTCTGCTCTCCAACTTGAATTTCCCCTGGCAGAGCTTGAGCCCATCGTGCCCCCTTGTCCTATTGCTGAGTGCCTGGGAGAAGAGACCAACCCCCACCTGGCCAGAACTTCCCTTCAGGCAGTTCCAGACAGTGCTGAGGTCACCTCTGAGCCTCCTCTTCTCCAGGCTGAACACCCCCAGCTCCCTCAGCCTCTCCCCATAGGACTTGTGTGCAGTTCCCCAATATTTACTGGAAGTGTCTATGTAGGTGCCAGCTTGTGTTGGGGACAGGATTACCGAGTTTAAAACTCTGCTTCAAAGGCGGCTGACAGAATTTTGGAGGCTTTGCAAGAGCAGAGATGTCGCTGTTGTCAGAGAGTTTCACTCCACCTTAAACAAAGCAGCATCTCTGTTGACACTGTGAGCTTTTAATCGCTCCAATTACCCCGCTTTTCCCATCCTGACAGCTGGCGAGCACAGGAGCCCCTTGGTAAAGCTCGCAGGAGAGGTGGATTTATTTTTTTTTTTCAGTCAAGTGAGTGACCAACACCCAGCAATTTGCTCAGCTGCATTTGTTGGGGTTTGCACAGCAGATGTTTAATGTAGAACCCGTTCTTGTGGGCATAGAAACTCCCCTTCCAGAAGAGGCAGAAACACAGCAGGGTTATTAAAAAAAACCCAACACTATAACAGAGTTAACATTAAACAAGAGGTTAGTCAAAAGAGCTGTGCTTTTGTAGCTGGACTTTGAGCAACACGGGCTATTTGGCTTGAATCAAAAGGAGTTCAACTCTTTGGAACCAGAATAAGAGTGAAAGTATATACAAAAAAACACATCCAGGACTGATGTTGCCTCAAGTGTAAGAAGAAGTCCTGGGACTCAGCTTTGCCCTCTTGCAGCTCCTCCTGACTGGCCACGCTGTGCTGGTTTCTCAGGCGGGGTTTTGGGGGGGCTTTTGGTTAATGGAGGTGAAACCTCTTCAAACAGCACTGAGCTGAGAATGCTCACTTGAATCACAGGCTGAGTTGGGTGCCAAACCCCCTGTTTGAGATGAAACAATTCAATACACTTGCCACTCTGGTCCATTAACAGAAAGTAATTAATGCTCCAAAGCCAGCTGTGTTGTGAAGTTTTCCACTGGATTAATAAGCAGCTGCTTCTCTTCTGTGCTGAGCTGGAACTGTAATGCTGGTGCCTTTTCTACGGATCAGAAAGGCTTGGAGAAGTGTTGGCTTCAGCTCCCATACGAATAACAATGAAACAGGAGCCAAGAAATGTGAGCAAAACACAAATACCCTGGAGAGAGACGTGTCATGGCTGTGGTTTTACACCTTCCTCCTGTGCCCTCCTTCCTCCTGCTGTAAACGTTTCTTTGAAAGCTGCAGAATAAAAGTTGCTATGGGATCTCTTCTCATTTATAACAGTGCAGACCTGCAGGCTTTCCTTTTGTAGGTGACTCCGGGGGAACTGCCTGCAGGATTCTGGGTGTGCTGGGAGTTCAGCTCCCCTTTTGGGATTCTTCAGTAAGAAATTGGGTGCAGGGTGTTGTCAGCACCTCTCAGGAATGTTTTTGGTGTGTTGTGAGGCAGGAGGGGCCAGTTTAGTGTCATTCCCCCTCAATCTAAAATTCAGTGCAGCTGTCCAGGGGTAACTTTGAATTTACCTTGTTTTCCCTGCATGAGGATCTGAATCCCAGGTTTGCTGTGCCTCAGTCTCCTCAGCAGACCCTGAAAACCTGCTCTGAGGGCTCAGCTTTACTGACTGACTGTGCCCAGCAACCCCTTTGCCTTTCTGAAGTCAGAAGGTGGCTTAGCTTGCCTTGGGAACGGGCTTTGAAGTGAGAATTTGTGTTAAAAAGGCACATTTTAGTTGTGTTAGTGAATTGTACCAATCCTTCCCCGAAGTTTGTGATGCAGGCACCTGCTCTGTGATGTTGCAGGCAGGTGGAGGTGCCCAGGCAGCTCCAGCAGAGCTGCCCTGGGTGTGGGCAGACCCACAGAGGGCACAAACACTGCCCGCTTTTATGTGGCTTCAGAGCAGCCTCTATTCAGAAAGGCTCAGGATTGCTATGGCAACCCCAGGCACAAAGTGGGAAGGATTCCTGCTAAAACCCAAAAAGGCTCAAGCTTGAAGGGCTTTTTCTCCCTTTTCTCCATCCCAGAAATCACTTCTGAGCAGATGGGCCCACGGCAGCTTTCTCATGGCCCCTTTGTGCTCTGGCAGCCCTTTGTTCCCTGTTTCCTGAGCCTGAGCAAATGCAGCTGCTCTGGGAGTCAGGGGGGATATCAGGAGTTTGTGTTGCACTGACTCAGATCAGCAATTCCCTGCAACAAACCCTCCCAGTCCAGTGGCTCTTTTCAGCTCCAGAACATCTCAGTGGGGTGAGGTCTGTGGCTGCTGCTCCTGTATTTCTCTTTTTGGAAAACATGTCCCTTGTACAGCTGGAAAAGCTTTGGGGCATTTTCTGTGTGCCAGAATTTCAGGGCCCTGGGAGATGAGCTCTCTAAAATCTTAGAGTGGTGTAGGAGATTATTGCATCATCTATTCCTTCCACCCTGCTCCACAGCTTGCTCAGAGAAGCAAGAACACCTCCAGCCTCAGCTTGGGGACCTCAGGGAGCTTCAGAACAATCCTCCCATCCCAAAGTGAAACGTGAAAAGCAGTTCTGACCCACTGACTTTTGTGTCCTTGCCCCTGGTGCACAGCAGGAATTCCTGTAGAACTGATATTTTCTCTGCCTCAGCTTGGGAGACCTCAGGGAGCTTCCATGGATGGGAATTTATTTGGCTGCCCCTTGGACTGGGATGGGTTTGCCTCTCCAGCTGCTTCCTTGGTCCCATCTTAGATATCTGTTTGCAGTGGGATAATTGGACCTTTAATTTTTCTATCCCTATTCTATTTATGCACATGATTAAGCAAAGCTCTGTCCATTGGCTGAGCTTTGTGATGAGCAGGAGATCAAGGGAATTCCAGTGTGGCAGAGGAGCTCAGGGAGGTCTCTCATCATATTTTAGTCTCTTTTTGCTGAATGCATTTCAGAACAATCCTCCCCTCCCAAAGTGAAACCTGAAAAGCAGTTCTGACCCACTGACTTTTGTGTCCTTGCCCCTGGTGGACAGCAGCAATTCCTGCAGAGCTGATATTTTCTCTGCCTCAGCTTGGGAGACCTCAGGGAGCTTCCATGGATGGGAATTTGGCTGCCCCTTGGACTGGGATGGGTTTGCCTCTCCAGCTGCTTCCTTGGTCCCATCTTGGATATCTGTTTGCAGTGGGATAATTGGACATTTAATTTTTCTATCCCTATTCTATTTATGCACATGTTTAAACAAAGCTCTGTCCATTGGCTGAGCTTTGTGATGAGCAGGAGATCAAGGGAATTCCAGTGTGGCAGAGGAGCTCAGGGAGGTCTCTCATCATATTTTATTCTCTTTTTGCTGAATGCATTTCAGAACAATCCTCCCATCCCAAAGTGAAATGTGAAAAGCAGTTCTGACCCACTGACTTTTGTGTCCTTGCCCCTGGTGGACAGCAGGAATTCCTGTAGAACTGATATTTTCTCTGCTTCTCAGGAAAACTTCTTTATTTCTCTGAGTCACACTGGATGTGCTCCATAGTTACCCAATTCCCACTTCTGCTCCCTGCCTAGAATTTGCTGCAGGATTATCAACTGACACAAACTTTATGGGTATGAACACAAATTTCCCTGACTTATCTTGGCTGATTCTGACCTTTTGCTGAAACAATTTCTAGTCCAGCTGAGATTTTACACAAATGGGCACAACTCAAACCAGCACTTCTGTATTTGCATCCTTGGGCTGAAAGGGGAACCTGCTGTGTGAATGGGGGGAGTTCTTGGGTTATGGAAGTTGAAATGGGAAATAGGGAAAATTGAACCAAAGAGCCTTTTTTAGTTCCCTGAAAAACTCAGTGAGCTCCCAGACAGACCTGGCTTTGATTGCCTCTTAATTCAATGAAGAGATCTGGATTGTTTTCTTTATTTTTAAGCAGAAGTAGCAGATCAGCACAGCCCAAAAGTGAGTAGGAACAATCTGAGGAATTGCTCAATGCTGCAGGAAAGTAAAAGGTGGTGTGAGGGGTTGTATTGTTACTGATTGAGCTTTAAAGAGAATGTACAGAGTTTAATCAGACAATCTCACAGGATTGTGTTTTATGAATATATTTGAGGAGCAGTGAGGTGGTTCAGCAGTGCCCACTGTGGGCAGAGCTCCTTTTGCTTTGGTGCCAGGGCTGAGCATCCTGTGCAGTGGCACTTCTGGCAGAGGGTGGGTGGCAGTGCCCCTGCAATGGCTGGGGCAGCACCACAGAAACATTCACGAGCCATTCCCCCTCTCTGTCCCAAACAGACACACAGCAAATGTTTGCAGAGCACAGCAATCATCCCAGGATCAATCCCACTGCTCCTGAATGGAAATGTATGAGAGAACTCCATGTACAAACCCCAAAATATTTCCTGGGCACAAAGCCAAAGCAGAATAATTTAACCACATCAAAGTGGTTTGTGCTTGGGGAGGGGTTTTTCCCCCCATGATAACACATGAAAATCAACATGTTCTCAAGGAAAGCAGAGGTTTTGTAGAAACAGCCTTTTGTAGTGGCAGAATATTTTTTTCATTGAATTTCGACCCACTTTTCTGAGGCTGACTGTTCAAAACTCAGGGGGATGTGCAAATTAGGGGTAAAAGTCTAATTTGCACATGTGTTTGCCCTGATTGTGAGAACAGATTTAAACTGATTTGCTGTTAGAGAATTAATAATACTCCAGGTCTGAACAGGAGGGGAGTGTGAGGGGATGGGAGGTGGTTCTAATTTCATGATTCCTGCCAATGTCAGCCATGGCACATGTATAATTAACCCCCTTGATTAGCAACACAGAATAAAAGCATGAATGGAGGAGTTCTCCTGCTCTGCCAGCCTTGAAGCTGAGGAGCTGGAGGGCACCAAGGCTGAGGGGTGGCAGAGAAGCCTTGCAGAGGGAACACTCATAAGGATTTTGCTGGCTGGACACTGAGCATGACTGAGCATCACTTCCCTTTTCCTTGTGGATGGCAAAGCTCCAGTCAGCCCCTTCCTGAATGAGTTGTGGTCACTGTGCAGGACCTGGAACAGTCCTGTCCTCATTGCTGCTGTTCAAAGGCCTGGGGAAATGAGTGCTTTGATTTTTAGCATGCTGTGGAGTGGTGGCTGTGTGTTCCCTCAGCCCTCCGGAATGAGTAAGTGCAGCAGCTCCTGCTGAATTACACAATTCACACACACAAAGGAGGGGCCATCACTGCTTCCCCCCCACCCCTTCACCCCCCCTTTTTTCCCTCCCCCCCTTTTTTCCCTCCCCCCCTTTTTTCCCTCCCCCCCTTTTTCCCTCCCCCCCTTTTTCCCTCCCCCCCTTTTTCCCTCCCCCCCTTTTTCCCTCCCCCCCTTTTTTCCTCCCCCCCTTTTTTCCTCCCCCCCGTTTCCCCCCCCGTTTTCCCCCCCTTCCCCCCCTTTTCCCATCCCCTTTCCCCCCCCTTTCCCCCCTCCCCTTTTTCCCCCTCCCCTTTTCCCCCCTCCCCTTTTCCCCCCTCCCCTTTTCCCCCCTCCCCTTTTCCCCCCTCCCCTTTTCCCCCCCTCCCCTTTTCCCCCCTCCCCTTTTCCCCCCTCCCCTTTTCCCCCCTCCCCTTTTCCCCCCTCCCCTTTTCCCCCCTCCCCTTTTCCCCCCTCCCCTTTTCCCCCCTCCCCTTTTCCCCCCTCCCCTTTTCCCCCCTCCCCTTTTTCCCCCTCCCCTTTTTCCCCCTCCCCTTTTTTCCCCCTCCCCTTTTTCCCCCCTTCCCTTTTTCCCCCTTCCCTTTTTCCCCCTTCCCTTTTTCCCCCTTCCCTTTTTCCCCCTTCCCTTTTTCCCCCTCCCCTTTTTTCCCCCTCCCCTTTTTTCCCCCTCCCCTTTTTTCCCCCTCCCCTTTTTTCCCCCTCCCCTTTTTCCCCCTCCCCTTTTTTCCCCCTCCCCTTTTTTCCCCCTCCCCTTTTTCCCCCTCCCCTTTTTCCCCCTCCCCTTTTTCCCCCTCTCCTTTTTCCCCCTCCCCTTTTTCCCCCTCCCCTTTTTCCCCCTCCCCTTTTTCCCCCTCCCCTTTTTCCCCCTCCCCTTTTTCCCCCTCCCCTTTTTCCCCCTCCCCTTTTCCCCCCCTCCCCTTTTCCCCCCCTCCCCTTTTCCCCCCCTCCCCTTTTCCCCCCCTCCCCTTTTCCCCCCCTCCCCTTTTCCCCCCTCCCCTTTTCCCCCCTCCCCTTTTCCCCCCCTCCCCTTCCCCCTCCTTCCCCTTTTCCCCCCTCCCCTTTTCCCCCCTCCCCTTTTCCCCCCTCCCCTTTTTCCCCCTCCCCTTTTCCCCCTCCCCTTCCCCCTCCTTCCCCTTTTCCCCCCTCCCCTTTTCCCCCCTCCCCTTTTCCCCCCTCCCCTTTTCCCCCCTCCCCTTTTCCCCCCTCCCCTTTTCCCCCCTCCCCTTTTCCCCCCTCCCCTTTTCCCCACTCCCCTTTTCCCCACTCCCCTTTTCCCCACTCCCCTTCCCCCTCCTTCCCCTTTTCCCCCCCTTTCCCCTTTTCCCCCCCTTTCCCCCTTTTCCCCTCCTTTCCCCCTTTCCCCCCCTTTCCCCCCCTTTCCCCCTTTTCCCTCCCTTTCCCCTTTCCCCCCCCTTTCCCCCTTTTCCCTCCCTTTCCCCTTTCCCCCCCCTTTCCCCCTTTTCCCTCCCTTTCCCCTTTCCCCCCCCTTTCCCCTTTTCCCTCCCTTTCCCCTTTTCCCCCTCTCCCCTTTTTTCCCCCCTCCCCTTTCCCCCCCCTCTACTCACAAGCACAATAACCCAGGGAATCCATCCCTTGCCCAGAAGGTGGAAGAAGGAATAACTAAGCTGTAGAATCCTACAGGGCTGATGTCTCATAAATCCACTCAGTTTAGCTCTCCCTCATGGCAAATAAAGGAAAATAAGAACTCATTATTAGCAGTGCCCCAAGCAGAAGCTTTGCAGCTCACAGCAGTGACAGCTCAGATTATTAGTGTATTATAATAAAGTCTTTTAAGTCTGCCACATGGAGGGATTTGTGAGTCAGCAGAGAGCAGACAGGTCTGCAAGGGACAGTCAGCACAGGATGGAAAATGGTCAGGAATGACTCAACCTTGAGTGTGCCCAGCTCTGCCTCCTTTCCTTCAGCTACACCTGTTGTTCTGGGCATGAGATATTCATTATTTTTCATTTCTTTGAAAGCAAAGTGCAGAGAAGGCAAAGAGAGGAAGGAAACAGGTCAGGCTGCCCGAGCTGGCACCAGCTCAGGGGCAGCTGTGCTGCCACATCACCTGCCAGGCACAGGCTGCCACCCAGCCTGCCCTCCTGCCCTACATTTGGAAGCACACCGAGCTGTGCAGATGCATCTTGCAGCAGGTTTGGGGGAACTGATTGACTTTCTAATAGGTTTAAAGCTGGAGATCCCAATTTAGGGCTGACAGGAAGGAGAGCCCTTAATCCTGTTCAATCTGGAGGTTCCTTGCAAGGCTGAGACCACCCAGAACCCAAGACAGATGTGTAGTTGTCAGTTTTCTAGAATGTTTTTAAGAGAATTATTTATATCACACAGAAACTTGAATGATGCAAAACTTTTTTGCATTGGAACTTTAGGGATAAATAAACCACATTCCCTGTTGTGACAAGGCAGAAAGCAGCAACTCAGTGTCGGGGCATAAAGGGGAGATTCTAACAAAATAGATGCACAATTTGTACCAAAATTTGGTTGGAATGAACACTAATTCACATCAGGATCTCTCAAAGCCTTGCTAAACACAGCCCCTAATCACTTCTGCTCACTGCTGGTCCCACTCTGCTTTTTATAGCCCCAGTAATCCAGGTAACCTGGACAAACTCCAACTTGGATAATTGCATTCTCCTGACCTAAATTCTTCTAAATGCTATTCTGGGGCTGATATCCTAAATAAGCACTTGTTGGTTTGTGCACTCTAAAAGGCTTTCTGTGTTTCATCTCATTCAACTGTGTCTCTCTGGAAATACCCTGTGGCTGAGGGACACTGGGGTGGGTTTAGGAACTTAGAAATCCCTGTGTGGGGATAAAGTGGGAGAGGAATCAGCAGATTTCATTTACAGTTTACAGCATCTCTTTAAAAATATTTTTGTTGGTCTGTATCAGCTGTGTTAATGAAATGGGGTATTTTGGCACCACACACACTCTGGGTGTGGGCATTGGAGGCACTTTAATAGGCAGTGCTAGAAATTCAGCTCTTCTTGGCATTTCTCACAGGCTGCAGAATGAATGCTCATCATTCTGCCAAACACTCAGTAATGAGAATTTCAGCTGAGCATTTCCAGCTGGTACCTGAAACACAGCAGTGGTTCCTGGAACCAAATATCCTCCAGGAAGGCTCAGCACAGACAAAGCACAAATGCAGATAAACCCTGTTTGTTTTTTTTTTTTTTGGGGGGGGGGGAGAAAGGTTTGTGTTTGTTGGGGTTTTTTAGTGCAGACCCCAAGATGAGGCAATGGCCTGAGAGAACTGTAAAAGGATGAAGCAGATCTGTGGACCACCCTGGGGACATCAGCTGAATCAACACTAGCTGAATTTATTAGACTTTGTTCCCCTTCTTGGTTTCAGTCAGCTCTGGGTGTGAAGTGTTTACCTTCACTGTTGTGTTACCCATCTGGTTTGTGTTTTTATCAAAACCATTTTGTTAATCCTCATCCCTCAGCTGGTGCTTGGGCCTTTCACAAGCAGGGATTGGTCACACCTTTCCCATGACCAGAGCTCCTGGACAGGGTCACTTCACCACTCAGGAGAACAGCAGAGTGGGACCAACATTCCAGGGATGAGCAGAGGAAACAAAGGAATGTGTGGGAAGGGCTCAGAAGGGAAAGCAGGGTGAAAACCCCAGATCTGGAGAAGGATGGGACAGGAAGCAGGAGGGTGGCTGGAGAGGAAGAGCAAAGCTCTGCCAAGGGATGTGTCAGCACAGCCTGGGAAAGTGGGAAGGACCAGTGTGAGTGGGGAAGGAAAGGATGGAGCCTGGAGCAGCAAGGGCTGGGACTGGCACCAGGGAACAGCAGAAAGCCAGAGGGGAGGGGTGATATTGGGGTGTCATCAGCACCCCAGCCCTGCTGACATTCCCTCTCACTGTTTTCAAAGCAACATCTCCAATCCCAGCACAACCTCCTTGGTTTGTGCCAGGGCACAGCCACAGAGCCACTGCACTTTCATAGAATCATAGAATGGATTGGGTTGGAAAAGACCTCCAAGATCATCAAGTCCAACCCTTGGGCCAACTCCAGTCCCTTTACCAGATCATGGCACTCAGTGCCACGGCCAAGCTCAGGTTAAAAACCTCCAGGGATGGGGAATCCACCCCCTCTCTGGGCAGCCCATTCCAATGCCTGAGCACTCTCTCTGTAAAGAATTTTTTTCTGCTCTCCAACTTCAATTTCCCCTGGCAGAGCTTGAGCCCATCGTGCCCCCTTGTCCTATTGCTGAGTGCCTGGGAGAAGAGACCAACCCCCATTTGGCTATAACTTCATTAGAGCAGTAAAGCCCTGCCTTCCATCTGTGTGGGTCCTGTTCTTTGCCTGGATACAGGCACAGTTGCTGTTTTAAGCAGTCAAACAAATTGAGATGCACGAAACGGGCCAACCAATTCCCTCATGCATTAAACATGGATGAACTTGACCTAAAATCTTTTCAAACTGCGTTTGCTTCTCTCTGTCACCAGGAAAAATGTGAGTTATGAATGCTGGAGCCAGCTGAGGCCACAGATTCCTTGAAACAAGGACATTACACACTTCAAACCAGCTGTGATAAGCACGAGAATGATTCCAGTTTTAGTTTGGTGTCTCCAATAAAGCACTCCTGGGATTTTGGAGAGGACTCGGTGTCACTGTGCTGTGTTGCTGCAGCCCCTCTGGGAGTGTCTGAGCCCAGAGCAGAGCCCACTGTGGTGTTTTCCAGGGATGTTACAGGAATTAAGGAAGGATTATACAATCCCTTTTAATTGGCTTCCAAAATGGTTTTTTGTCACTGGTTTCAGGATGTGAGGAAATTAAGCAGATTAAGTGTATTTTATTTCCTTGTATTTCAAAGAAAAGTAGGAAACCCCCATGCAAATTAACCTGCCTTGAACTCGGTGTGTTCCTCTGCATAATCATGTTTTACTCCTTTCCACTTTTGTATTTTGGGGCTACTTTCATGCTCCACTTTTGGGAAGGTTTTGAAGTAGAAGATTTCTGGTCTCCCAGGACTCATTTCATGTAAAGCTCCAGACCTGAGGTGACAGGAGCAGCCTGGGACAGGCAGCAGCTTCTGAGGGGAACTGAGAGAGGAGTGGCTGTGTCTGCTGGGAAGTGGGTACTGAGGCAAATAAAACCAGGGCCAAAAGCCCACGATGTTGCAGCCACTGCATAGGGAGAGTCAGAGTCACTCAGGGCTTACCTCAGTTTAGCTCACAGTAAATATTCCAGTTTTCTGTGGTGAGGCTTTGCTTCTGCTGGAATGTGCTTGAGCCTCAGGAAATTGTCTGATGTTTACAGAACCCTCAGGATTTTAGACCAAGGAGTTCTTGGTCAATTTGCCACCAAAAGGCTCAGCCACAGAGGCTCTGAGCATCCTCTGAGATACAGGTGCTTCCTGGGCAGTGCAAAAACCAGTGAGCAAATAGATGCAGGGAGTGTTATCACAGAAACAGCACATTAAACTTATCCCCCATCACTGCTCTGGAATTAAACCAAACACTTTCCAGTCCTTTTTCTTCTTTGCACATATTGCTGGTCATATCCTGTTTAAGATCAATCATGGAATCATAGAATCATAGAATGGATTGGGTTGGAAAAGACCTCCAAGATCATCAAGTCCAACCCTTGGTCCAACTCCAGTCCCTTTACCAGATCATGGCACTCAGTGCCACGGCCAATCTGTGTTTAAAAACCTCCAGGGATGGGGAATCCACCCCCTCTCTGGGCAGCCCATTCCAATGCCTGAGCACTCTCTCTGCAAAGAAGTTTTTTCTGCTCTCCAACTTCAATTTCCCCTGGCAGAGCTTGAGCCCATCGTGCCCCCTTGTCCTATTGCTGAGTGCCTGGGAGAAGAGACCAACCCCCACCTGGCCAGAACTTCCCTTCAGGCAGTTCCAGACAGTGCTGAGGTCACCTCTGAGCCTCCTCTTCTCCAGGCTGAACACCCCCAGCTCCCTCAGCCTCTCCCCACAGCACTTGTGCTCCAGTCCCTTCTCCAGCCTCGTTGCTCTTCTCTGGCCCCGCTCCAGCCCCTCAATATCCTTTCTGAACTGAGGGGCCCAGAACTGAACACAACACTCAAGGTGTGGCCTCCCCAAGGCAGAGTCCAGGGGAAGGGTCACTGCCCTGGGCCTGCTGGTCACACTGGTTTTGATCCAGGCCAGGATCCCATTGGCCTTCTTGGCCACCTGGGCACACTGGTGGCTCCTGTTGAGATTCCTGTCAATTAGTACTCCAAGGTCCCTTCCTGCCTGGCTGCTCTCCAGCCACTCTGTGCCCAGCCTGGAGCGCTGCAGGGGGTTGTTGTGGCCAAAGGGCAGGACCTGCACTTGGTCTTGTTGAACTTCATCCCATTGGAATCAGCCCATCTCTCCAGTCTCTCCAGATCCCTCTGCAGAGCCCTCCTGCCTTCCAGCAGGTCGACACTCCCTCCCAACCTGTTTTGTCCATACTGCTCTGAGCTGCTGAAATGCAGACTCAGTCCCACCATCTCTGGGGTTGAGCAGAGTTCAGGCCTCAGAGCTCCCCACTTTGTTCCTCAGACCCTGCTCACACAATTTCCTGTTTAGATGCAAAAAAAAATGAGCTGAAGAGCTCTTGGTGCTTCCTCTTCTGGGCTCTCTGCAGTGTTTCTTCCCCAGAAACAGCTGACAGGATATTTCCCTGACAGGCACTCAGCTAATTCTTCACATTCTTATCAGTTCAGATGGCTCTTTGTAAGAGTTTCAAAACCTAATTTCAAGTGGCCAAAAATAATCAGATAAAATGTGTTCTTTGAATTGTGAAAGCCTTCGCTGAGCAGGCTTGGTTGGGTGTCAGCACAAAGCTCTGCAGTTAATGCCCCAGGAAAGCTCTGTGAGGAAGGCACAAGAACCTCAGTCTCAGTTCTGCAGACACTGCTGTTCCTTTGCTGTGTCCTCTGAGCTTCAGAAAAGGGTCCTCACACTGGTTAAGTCCTTCACCTCAAGGATTTGTTGTTTTACTGAGCACAGAGGTGGAAGCTGGGGGTCTTTGCAGGTTGTCCACTCCTCCTTCTCTTTGGGGGAACTGCAGTGCCACAGTGGCCAAAGTTACAGATGCACTGAAAGGTCAGCCAGGCACTCACATGTGAGCAGTGAAAACCAGTTCTAATTGAGGTTTCTTCTGAGTGAAGACTTGCCAAGATGACAAGGCTGAGGAGAAGCCCTGGGAAAGCCAAGAGGGAGACCTTTGGGGACAAAGCAGGTGTTTGAGCTGCACAGGGAGGTCAGGACAGTTCAGGTGATGGGAATTCATGTCACAGGAGCCCTCAAAGGTCTGGCTGCAAAACTGCTGAGTGAAGGCAAGACCCCTGTTCCCAAGTATATTCCTTCCTCCAGGACTGATTGTGTCCAGGAGATAAAAGGACACCAACCAAGTGATATCATGGTGCACCTTTTCACCACCTTCAGTATCCCCTTCCCAACATTAACATCTACCCTGAATCTCTTTTCTGCTCTGTATTATTTAGTTATGCATTGCACAAGAATTCTCCAATTACTGTAGACTGCAGAACAGGGAAATCCATCTGTTGGGTGCTCTGTGTCCTTGTGACTCTTCCTGACCTGAATTTGGAGAGGCTCCACCTGGCACCTCCTTCCCATTCCCTGAGGGTGTTCCAATAAATGGGAGTTCCAGGGGCCAGCCCTGCCCAACTCCCAGCAATTAACAGTCTGGCAGAAGGGACAGAGGAGCCACAAATGAGGCAGATCCTGAATCAGCCTCTAATTTGTAGCCTGTGATATTCAAGTTGTGAAACCAGAGCTGTCTACCTACAGTTCAAGGCCAGAGACTGGAGATGCAAAACTCCTTTTCTGCTTCAGGCAAAAGCAAGGCTTGCATCCCAGAGGGATTTCTTTAGGAATAAACTGGGATTCTGAATCACTCTGCCCCTTTTGTCCCCACCTGGACAGTCAGTGTGACAAATAGCACATAATTTGGGGTCAGAAGTGTCCAGCATCCAGCTGTGCTGATGAGGCTGGAATGGTGTCTGGGATGGGTTTTTGGGAGGCAGGAATGGTGTCTGGGGTGACTTTTTGGGAGGCAGGAATGGTGTCTGGGATGGCTTTTTGGGAGGCAGGAATGGTGTCTGGGATGGCTTTTTGGAAGTCAGGAATGGTGTCTGGGATGGGTTTTTGGAAGGCAGGAATGGTGTCTGGGATGGTTTTTTGGGAGGCAGGAATGGTGTCTGGGATGGCTTTTTGGGAGGCAGGAATGGTGTCTGGGATGGCTTTTTGGAAGGCAGGAATGGTGTCTGGGGTGGGTTTTTGGGAGGCAGGAATGGTGTCTGGGGTGGCTTTTTGGGAGGCAGGAATGGTGTCTGAGGCAGGAATGGTGTCTGGGATGGGTTTTTGGGAGGCAGGAATGGTGTCTGGGATGGGTTTTTGGGAGGCAGGAATGGTGTCTGGGGTGGCTTTTGGGGAGGCAGGAATGGTGTCTGGGGTGACTTTTTGGGAGGCAGGAATGGTGTCTGGGATGGCTTTTTGGGAGGCAGGAATGGTGTCTGGGATGGCTTTTTGGAAGTCAGGAATGGTGTCTGGGATGGGTTTTTGGAAGGCAGGAATGGTGTCTGGGATGGTTTTTTGGGAGGCAGGAATGGTGTCTGGGATGGCTTTTTGGGAGGCAGGAATGGTGTCTGGGATGGGTTTTTGGAAGGCAGGAATGGTGTCTGGGATGGTTTTTTGGGAGGCAGGAATGGTGTCTGGGATGGTTTTTTGGGAGGCAGGAATGGTGTCTGGGATGGCTTTTTGGGAGGCAGGAATGGTGTCTGGGATGGCTTTTTGGAAGGCAGGAATGGTGTCTGGGGTGGGTTTTTGGGAGGCAGGAATGGTGTCTGGGGTGGCTTTTTGGGAGGCAGGAATGGTGTCTGAGGCAGGAATGGTGTCTGGGATGGGTTTTTGGGAGGCAGGAATGGTGTCTGGGATGGGTTTTTGGGAGGCAGGAATGGTGTCTGGGGTGGCTTTTGGGGAGGCAGGAATGGTGTCTGGGATGGCTTTTTGGAAGGCAGGAATGGTGTCTGGGATGACTTTTTGGGAGGCAGGAATGGTGTCTGGGATGGGTTTTCGGGAGGCAGGAATGGTGTCTGGGATGGCTTTTTGGAAGTCATTTTACCTTGTAACTTTATGACTGTGTTGACTTTCCAGACCCAGTAATAAGCACTTTTACATCTTCAAGGTGCTCCCAGATAACCATCTCACTAATCTCCTCGGGAAGGAACATGAGAAATGATCAGTAACAGATAAGTAAATGATTTAATTTTGTAAGATAACTCAGAGCCTAAGAGGAATTAAAGACCTGATGTCAAGCTGAATCAAAGCAATGCAAATGAGCTTGGAACTTGGATCTCTCCAAGGTTTCGTTGCCAGCAGGATGGTGGGACTGGCCATAGCTGGTGTAGAGATGATTCCTCTCCCTCCAGCCCCTTGCAGGGGCTGTTTGGGCCCTTCCACCAGGGCACTGAGCTCGTGGCTTTCCTGGGAGGTGCCCACATTGGTCAGAGCAGGGCCTGCTGCAGCCCTTCTGTGCCTCCCAATGTCACCATGCTGGGAATAAAGTCACATGAAGCAATGAATTAGAGGTGGGAGCTCCCAAATCCCATAGAAAAGTGCCCAGTTTGCAGATTAACACAGTGCCTCTCCCAGAGCTCCTGGCTTGCTTGGTTACAGCAGAGGCCAGCTGGAGGAAAATATTTCTTTTTGGATAGTACTTGTAGCAGAATAGAAGGACTGGGGTCACAGAAAGCCAAAGTCTTTGCAAGTGCCAAGGGTTGGTTTGAATGCACTCCTTTCTTTCAAGACCTTCAGCTGTTCCTGCATGCTTAGAAACACTTTCTGAAGCACCATTTTTGAAGAGGTACAGCACAAGGAAAGCATTCCTTCTCCAGAGAGCACTGAATGCTAATTTACTGTTGGCAGGCTGGGGGAACAAACCAAACTCATCATGGTCCCCTTTCACCGGGGGGTTTTAATCCTGTCCTTTCTGCATTGAATAACGTGTCAAATTAGGGCTAAAGTGCTCTGTTTGCTCAGTTCTACTCTGATGGTGTCCAAGGCCTCTCTGGCACTGCTCAGGCACAGGGATGTCCCCAAGGCATCCTGCAAAGCTCCTCATTAATCCATGCAAAGCTGTGATAAGTGAAGGGAGGAGGTAACCAGGGCATCACATCAGCCCAGTGCCCTCCCCACTGGTGAGCACTGGCACCAGCTGGGGCATGGCTGGGGTTGTGTCTGCCTGGCCAGCATGTCCCAGCCTGGCTTTGAAAGCCCTGTCCTGTCATCAGGTCTTGGAGAAACTCTCAGTAGGTCAACTCTGAGCTATTAAACATCTGAGCACAGTTTGGGTGAGGACCTTCAGTGCTTTAGGTCAGAGCCCACATGTGCTGGGTGTTGTGCTTGTGTTCAGAACTCCTTTATAATAAGGTGGATTTTGAAAAAAATATAATGAATTTCTCATCTCTCACCTGAACTCCCCCTCTGTCCTTGTGAAAGCCCCTGATGTCCCTCAGTGCTGCAGCACCTGAGGCAAATAAAAGCCCCCTTGGCCCTGCATTGGTGCAGAAAACAGACCTGCCCTTTTCCCACCCAGAAATGTCTCCAGATTGCCCCAAACTTGGACCTGCACTTTGCCTGGTCAATACAGGACCAAGGAAAGTCTCCACTCAGGTGCAAATCAGCAATAATTTCTGAGCCAGGATAGGGTTTACCTTGTCATGATGGTTCATTACACTCAATTATGCCCTTAATGACATCATTGAATCAGTTTATTGTTTCCAGAGAATTCATTATGAAGACATTGTTGATTTGTGGAGCTTAAGGAGGCAAGTGCATCTACAGATGTTCATCACTTGGCTTATAGGATTATGAATTAATCTTTTACAGCCATGAAAACATGTGGAAATCAGTGTTAGTGGCTCTCTTGGATCTCTTCATTACAAACCACAGGACAATCCAAATGTGTGTCGTGCCTGTACCTTGAAAAGGCTTTAAAATGCTGTGTCTGGGTGGTGATCAGACCATAAATGTAAAAAAAATAAGGTCCACTGCACTCCCAGACCTCCAGAAATCTCCAGATATTTACAGGAATGGTTTCCTTTTGTTTTACTGACCATCAAATAGTGGTTTAGAGCAGAGCTGGTGATAGGCAGAGGATTCAGGCATGTCCAAAAGTGCAACACAGACAATAAAAGTGATGTACTCTGAGAAGCAGAGACTTAAATCCCTTTTTATGAGAGGTGCTCAAATGCCCCCACAAAGCTGTCATTGCCACAGCTGAAGGCATGTTCAAGAATGAATCAAACTAAACAGCTTTGGGAGGCAGATCAAATGTGATCTGGTGTTTGGTTCATTTTCCAGATGTGGGATAAGCAAAGGGTTGAATGAGGAAAGTTTAATGAGAGCAAAGTGCAGGTACCCAAGTGACCTACTGTAGCCAAGGCTTTTGATAACTTAATTATAGCCCTAACATAACTCTGTCCTGTCAAGCAGTGTCAGGAAACACAGATGACAACCTGTATTGATCTGAATTGGTGCCTGAAGGAGGTTTCTGGAGGCGGGTTGGACACTGAAAGGAAAGAGGGTGGCCCTGAGGCAAGAACTGCACACAAGGCTGTGGAAAAATGATCTGGCACTTCTCATCTTTCCTCCTCTGGGTGAGTTCCTTTAGTGCTGACCTCTCAGGTGTGAAAATGTGCTCAAGCCTGGGAATATTTTCCAGTTCTGAGTGGTCTCCTACTGGAACACAGAGCTGTAACCTGCAGAAAGACTTCTCTGCTCTTACCAAGGAGGATCCTGTCAGACCAAAATGGGACCAGAAGGGCTTGTTCTGAATCTCAGCAGAGCCTCTCCCTGGCCTTTGGTGTGACTCAGGTGTGCATATCCATGGCCATATGTAATTAATTGCATGTGGTTACTTAATGAATATCCACATTTATAATCGGGAAGGAATCACAGAGAGCAGAATTACGTCCTCTGGTCCTTAAAGCCACTTCTTGCAATGGCATGTTCTGCATGGAGATGTTGTGAGCTGAGAGCAAGGCTGAGCCTGGTCTGTCAGGCTGTGGCCTTGGCCTTGCTCTGCTCCAAAGGACAATTTCTGGGTTGCTGAAGAGGAGCTGTTTTGGTTAAGAACTTTCTTTTCTTGGTATAACTCAGAGCCCAGCTCTGACTCAGCTGCAGCAACTGTAGCAGAAATTCCCTGAAGTGTAGAGCACAGCTCAGTCCTGTTCTCTTCCTTCTTGTCTCTGTGTCACCACAGACCCTTCTGAAGAATACAGCAAAAAATACTTATTCTTTCCTTTAGCCTTTTAACCCAGAGTATATTTTTTCTTCTTTTTCTTACAGTGTCTTCTCAGTCTCATTTTCTCTTTTCCTTCCTCATTTCATCTAAGCCTGGTTTCATGTTGAATAAAGAACCATCCCCTGTAACAGGCAATTTTATTTAGAGATAACACCTATTTTATTTTTTTCTTTTTGTAGCAGGCAAAGGTTTTCTGCATTTTATTCTCCAATTAACTTGTCTTTGAGTCAACCCATTTGCTCAACTAATGCAAATTATTTTCTGGCTAATATCGTTTATTGGTTGAAAGAAAATGAACATTTTAATCAAAGTAACATTACAAAGTAACTCAGCTGGTTTAGTGGTTCTGAAAATTTGGGGATGGAAAATTTGCTGAGCATGTTAATATTAAGGACAGCTGTAATTGGGTCTGAATGGGGGTGATTTCTGCATCCTACACTTAGATATAAGCCAGGTTATATTTCCTCTTCCCAAATAGAGGAAAGGATCTTGAGCCTTAAAAATATCTTGGAAAAGAAGGTGGGGCAGAGATGGGAGAAGTGCCTTTCATCCAGCTCTGAGTCACTGGCTGGGAGGACACCCATGGGAGACACAGGAGGATTAAACCCCTTTCCCAGTATAGGGATCATTTGGTGTTTCCTGCCTAATCCTTGGATAAATGTGGGAGCACAAACTGCAGCAGTGGGGCAGAAATGCTGCCGAGTGGCTTTGGCAGAGCAGAAGGTGGGTGGGAAAGTGTTCAGAATTCTCAGGAGTCTGGTGTGAGTTGCTCCAGCCCCCTCCCAGATGAAGGGTGGGATGGGCTGTCCATCATTCTGAGAGGATGAATATTCCTCTCCTTGGAGATTCAGGCCAGAAATTCAAGCCATGCTGAACCTCAGCCATATGTTCCTACAGAAAGTTCATGTTTCAGCAATCAAGTGGGTTTGTTCCAAAAAGGAACACAGAGTTTTGCTGCTGACTTCAGTATGACCAAAGTTCCACTTGTGAAGTGCTTTAAAATCCCTGGCATTGGCTGCAGCTCCTTTCTCTTCCAAGCCCCTGAGGTCGTGATTCAACAAAACAATAAATCAGCTCAGGAAGGGCATGACACAGAATCACATCACAGGCACCACGATCCAGGGGGAGCAAACCTCTGTAGATGGATTAAAAATAAGGATAAGTTTATGTTGGAGCAGAATGAGCCATCTCTGCAGCTCCTGCTCCAACGTTTTAACTGTCTGTGCCTTCTGGGCAGAGGAAAGGGAATGTGAGTGAGTTCTGCTCTCCAGGTACTGCTCCAGAAACACGATCCCATGTCCGTGTCTGCTCCACATCCAGTGTGTTTCTGGCAGAGCAGCAGTGCAGGGATCTGCTGGTTAATGATCCCAGAACCAGGGCCTCGCTCCAGCAGCCTGGGAAGATGCTGGAAAAAGCAGCAGTGCTTTTGCAGAGACACTTGGAGAGCACCAGGGTTCCCATTTCCCCTGGTCCTTCCATCAGGGAAGTTGGCAAAGCTGCACAGACAACTGGCTGCAAAAAATCCTTCCTTAAGCACGGGGAGATTAAAGAGTCCAGTGAGATGTCACCAAATGAGAAAGCAGCTGTGAACCATTCCAGCTGTGCCTGGAATGGGGAGCTGTTCCTCCCTAGTCCATCATGTGAGGATTCCCTCAGCCAAACATGCCTGAGAGTAAATGGCTGAAGTCAGGCCTGAAATAGTTCAAATTCTTGGGCACAGCAAGGACAAGCTCAGCAAATGCTGGGGATTCATTAGTAACAGTTCCAAGCTGAGCTCCTTTTGGGGAATAGGATTGATCTCTGATTGCAACTTTGCTGGAGCTTTTCTGGACTTTTGTGGGTTATTTTTGGCCAAACCCATCATGATTTGCCGTCAGTATTTGAACAGGACACCTTTTCTCTGTGAGGCACGTTCTTGTGTCATCAAGTTTTATTCCCACTTCCATTTGGGCCCTTTGCCTCCAGGAATAACTTCCCTCCTGACAGAGGTGCCAGGTGAACATTCCACACTAAGTGGGAACATTCTTTGTGGTGACTCGACCACGTTGTTTAATCCTCCCAGATACAGAAATAACAACCAAGACATCTGAGGTCACATTCCCAATAGCCAGAACAATCCTGTAGCTCTTCCAGAAATCAAGGAATTGAGGTAAACAAGGGAGAGGCTTCCCAGAAGGAGTCATTGCACAGTGAGCTCAGTCCATCCTGAGCTGCAGAGAATTGAAGCAGTTTGTTGGAGCACTGCAGGTCATCCCCAAGGGAGAGTGAACAGAAATGTTGGCAGATCTGCAGGCTTTGACTGACACATTTAGGGCCAGAGTCCTGCCTGAACTGGGGTGTTCTTCACCCTTCAGGACAGCTGTGTTGGCTTTGTAGATGTTCAAGATAATCTGTGCTGAAAGATGGGAATGGCTGTGTTGGTGATAATGCTCATTGTTTCCCTGCAGTCTGTGCAGAGCTCCCAGCACAGCCCCAGACCTTTCCCACTGCACCAGCCCATGGAGAGCTCCAGGAGTTTCCCATGGATGGCACTGCTCCTCTGGAGCACACAGGCTGTTCTGCTTTCCCATTGTAGCAGCCCATGGAGAGCTCCAGAGGAGTTTCCCATGGATGGCACTGCTCCTCTGGAGCACACAGGCTGTTCTGCTTTCCCACTGCACCAGCCCATGGAGAGCTCCAGGAGTTTCCCATCCATGGCACTGCTCCTCTGGAGCACACAGGCTGTTCTGCCTTCCCACTGCAGCAGCCCCTGGAGAGCTCCAGGAGTTTCCCATCCATGGCACTGCTCCTCTGGAGCACACAGGCTGTTCTGCTTTCCCACTGCAGCAGCCCATGGAGAGCTCCAGAGGAGTTTCCCATGGATGGCACTGCTCCTCTGGAGCACACAGGCTGTTCTGCCTTCCCACTGCAGCAGCCCATGGAGAGCTCCAGGAGTTTCCCATCCATGGCACTCTCCTCTGGAGCACACAGGCTGTTCTGCTTTCCCACTGCAGCAGCCCATGGAGAGCTCCAGAGGAGTTTCCCATGGATGGCACTGCTCCTCTGGAGCACACAGGCTGTTCTGCCTTCCCACTGCAGCAGCCCATGGACAGCTCCAGGAGTTTCCCATGGATGGCACTGCTCCTCTGGAGCACACAGGCTGTTCTGCTCTGATGTGAGCCAAGGTCACTGGGCAGAGAATCATAAAACCTTCCCCAAAGGGAACCAGAATTAGATTGTATCACAGGAGGCAGTAGCTCAGTTTCTTAGAGTCCATAGGAATGGCAGAACTCCTGGAGTGGATGGATTCACAGACTATTCTGAGTTGGAAGGACCCCCAAGGATCATCGAGTCCAACTCTTAAGTCAATGCCCCACAGAGGGGATTGAACCCATGACCTTGGCATTATTACAACCAAGTTTTAACCAACTGAGCTCATCTCAGATTCCTGGCATTAAAGCAGAATAAGAAAGGCAGACGGGGGAAAAAAGGACACCTGGGCGTGTAAAATAATCAAAATCAGGATTTATTTCATTTTTAAACAAGACAAATGGATAGGAAAGATTACAGGAACATTGGGGTGGGTAAGACTCTAGCCAGGAATTAGACTCTTTTGGGTCCAGTCTTATATTTGTATATAATAAGATTCAGGCCCTCCCTTGGAATCTGAGGTGTCTGCAAGTTTCAGTTTGAATGTCTGTGTTTTGTAAGACTCTCCAAACAGTCTCAGTCCTCAGTATTTGGGGGAAATTCACAGTAAATAGTAAGAGCTTCAGAAATTCCAAGCCATTCCATTTCTTGGCATCTTCTTTTGACTGAGGTAAAGGGAATAATCAAAATATTCATGCTGAGTGAAAACTGAAAGAGACCTCTGAGATCACCAAGTCCCACCTTTGATCCAACCCCACTTTCATTACTAGATCTTGGCACTGAGTGCCACATCCAGTCTCAAAATTGCATCCAAGCTACTTCTCCTTCCTCTGGATCCCAAGGCCCCCAAGATACATAATTAGCAACAAATCTGGGGGTCTCAAATGAGTCTGATCAATAGTGGAAACATTTACCATTCCACCCAGGAATTGATATGTTAGAAATGGAGATATTGTCCTGGATATTCATCAATGCCTAGTATGGGAAACACTGATATTAATACCTCTAATTAATCCAAAATATTGGTTTTTCCATTCTTGCAACGTACCAGAAAAAGAAATTTCATGTTGGATTAGATTCCATTTACCAGCAGAGTGCTCAGTTGTTGACAGAGAGTCTTCCTGTTGGAAATAAATGTAAACCAGGATAGGAAAGCTGAACTGAGCAAACTGAGGCCCTTCTGAGGAGAAAAATAGAACAATTGCCGGATGCAGGTAGATAAAATGTTTCCTGTGGGACAGAAATTCCATGGAATGTGCTGATTTTTGCCAATCTAAAACCTTCCCCTGGCATCTGTCAGTTCAGTTTAGCATGGAAATAAAAATGAAAAATTCAGTTGTTTGAGGGGTTTTATTTGTTATTTATTGCTCTGAAGAATTAGCAAGGAAACGTCACCACTAAGACATAATTTCTGCAGCTCTTTGTACATCTACAAATAGTGTAACAAATCAGCACAAAATGGTTTGGTTTTGACAAAAACAATGTGCTTTGTTACAAACATCACAACTTTTTGTGCTGTGGGGGTTTATCCAGTCTGGAACAAAGCAAATGTGGAATTAGGACTGAGGTCAGAGGGAGCTTTGGAAGCCCCGAGGCAGAAGGTCAAAGCAGAGTTAATTTCTGAGTCACCTCAGGTTGTGCAGGATCTTGTCCTCCCAAATTTGGAAGTTCTGTATGAACTGTGATTCCACAGCCTCCCTGGATCCCTTCCCCACTCTATTTATGAGCATTTTTCCCCCTTAGATTTGATCAGAATTTCCTTTTTTGTAGCTTGTGACTGTCTCCTCTGGCATCATGCCGGGAAGTTGGGTTAGAAAAGGACAAGCACGGAGGATTCTCCTGTCTGGCCATCCTGGAATTCAAACCCCTGTTGGTGCCCAGGAGGTCAGTCAGTCAGAACAGCAGGGCAGGATGTTGTGAGGAGGAGGAAAGTCATTGTGTTGATTTGCTTTTTGCCTTTGGTTCTGTGAAGTATCACCTGAAAAACCATCTGGCTGATGCTCATACTGGAAGTTCTGGCCAGGTGGGGGTTGGTCTGTTCTCCCAGGCACTCAGCAATAGGACAAGGGGGCACGATGGGCTCAAGCTCTGCCAGGGGAATTTGAAGTTGGAGATCAGAAAAACTTCTTTGCAGAGAGAGTGCTCAGGCATTGGAATGGGCTGCCCAGAGAGGGGGTGGATTCCCCATCCCTGCAGGTTTTTCAACTGAGCTTGGCCGTGGCACTGAGTGCCATGATCTGGTAAAGGGACTGGAGTTGGACCAAGAGTTGGACTTGATGATCTTGGAGGTCTTTTCCAACCCAATCCATTCTGTGATTCTGTGATTCTATGGATGTGGCACTGAGTGAGAATCCACCATGTCTTTATCCAACCCCACTGTGATCACCAGCCCAGGGCACTCTGTGATCACAGTGGAGTTGGACCAAGGGTTGGACTTGATGATCTTGGAGGTCTTTTCCAACCCAATCCATTCTATGATTCTGTGATTCTATGGATGTGGCACTGAGTGAGAATCCACCACATCTTGATCCAGCCGCACTGTGATCACCAGCACAGAGTGCCCTGGCCTGGTGATCACAGTGGGGTTGGATCAAGGGTTGGACTTGATGATCTCAGAGGTCTTTTCCAACCCAATCCATTCTATGATTCATCACCCCAAGAAGGCAAAGAGGCTGGTGATGGTCAGGCCAACCCTGGCAGGGCCTCACCTGCCAAGTCTTTGAGTTCTACTTGCTCTTGTATTTCCCTCACTTGCTGCTCCTTCGCCATCTCCACCCTCCCTCATCACCAACATCCTCCAGGCAGTGAGTCTTTAGCAGCAGCTCAGCAGTCAAATCATTCCAGACACAGGAAATGTCTCTTGGCCTCACTCTTGGCACAGGAAACTGGAAGTCAAGGGCTCTCTTACCCTCCTGCCAAGGCTCTGGGGCACTGCTGAGCTGACAGGGAGAAATGTTGGGGGTTTCATTTCCTTCAGACCTGTGGCATCCTTTTCCCTGATTTTTAGCACTGGGAACAAAATAAGCAACAAAAATAAGTTGGAACACCCCTCAGATGGATCTGAGCAGGTACAAGGGCATGACAGGGTCAGTGGCAATGGTGTGGAACAGAGAGAGGGAATTCAGGAGCCTCCAGATGAGTCTCAGAATTGCACTGATCACACATCACTCAGCTCTGTGGGGCTGACAGGCTGCAGTCCTGTGTCCTGCAGCCCTGGGGAAGGCACTGGAAGGATTAAAAGGGGTTCTCCACATCCAAATTCCCTTGTTCTGCCTCTTTTGAAAAGGACTGTGGGGTATTGCATTATTTCCACCTTTGTAGAAAAATTTTATCATACAAAGAGTCTTATTAAATAATCCCCTGTTGGGATTGAGTTACAGAGGTGGGTTATCTGAGCACTCCAGAGTGCTCTGAAAATAGAAGAGGGAAAATGCTTCAGTGAGGGAGAAAAGACATATCTGCTCATAAATGTTAATGTGAAATGTCCTGGAGTGTTGGAGAGAGAGAACTGTGGCTATTGAATTAATTTGCTCACTAAAAATACCTCATCTACTCCAAACAGTCTCCTCCACTCACCTGTGTTTGCAAAACCTTCTGAATATTTTATCTTTGAATCCAACTTTCCTTTCTTTCATCTTCTGCTTCCTCATCTTTGGTGATTCTTTTGGGGTCAGTTCTTTTAGGTTTTGGGGTTTTTTTTCCTGAACACATTCCATTCCTTGCCAGGAGCCATTGCTGTGTGTGCCCCTGAGATCACCCATCAGCTCTGGGGGTCATCCCTCCTCTGGGTTGTTTGGTGGGATGGAGGGAGAGAAAAATTCTATATAGGCATTGGAATGGGCTGCCCAGAGAGGGGGTGGATTCCCCATCCCTGGAGGTTTTGAAACTGAGCTTGGCCGTGGCACTGAGTGCCATGATCTGGTAAAGGGACTGGAGTTGGACCAAGGGTTGGACTTGATGATCTTGGAGGTCTTTTCCAACCCAATCCATTCTATGATTCTGTGATTTTGTGTCCCAGCTGCTCTCTGGCCTTTCCTCCAGCTCAGAGATATCTGAATGTGAACTGTGGGGGTGTCTCTGTCCCTTCCTTGAAACAGAGTGGGAGGACAAATCTGGCTGTGGGTTCAAACACTGAATTTCAGGCCCATCTGTGATTTATAATGATTTATATTGGCCCATCATGTTTGTGACATGGAAAGTTCTCTGTTTAATGAGAAAGTGGGCTCAGTTCCTGTTCCAGCTCCCATATCCCTGATTCAATCTAAACCACAGTGCCCTCACAAAGAACCTTTCAAGAGCAAAGAATTCCAAAAATCACTGCTATGAATGGCCCAAGAACCTACAGAGTAACCAAGTCCCCAGATGGTCTGTCCTTATTGCAGATTTGTTTGTCAGCCTGAATTTCTTGGTCCAGCAATGGGTCAATTTTCACCCATGAACAAAAAGATCTTTTGTTTCCTCAAATATGTGTGAATTTCATGGAATCCTTTCAGGAAAAAGAAAAGCATCTCTTTAGTTTCAAAGTGGAACATGCCAGGACCAGTTGCTTTGAAAACATCCTTGCCTGGAACGTGCTTTTCATTAGGAAAAATTTATCCCCAAACTGAAATTAGTCCCAGTTTTCAGGAACAACTTGAGTGTGTTCCTGCCTTGATATCTGCTGGTATAAATAATGTACCAAAATTCAGAAGAATTGGACCAGTTGCTTTGAAAACATCCTTGCCTGGAACGTGCTTTTCATTAGGAAAAATCTATCCCCAAACTGAAATTGCTCCCAGTTTTCAGGAACAACTTGAGTGTGTCCCTGCCTTGATATCTGTTGGTATAAATAATGTACCAAAATTCAGAAGAATTGGACCAGTTGCTTTGAAAACATCCTTGCCTTGAACGTGTTTTTCATTAGGAAAAATCTATCCCCAAACTGAAATTAGTCCCAGTTTTCAGGAACCACTTGAGTGTGTCCCTGCCTTGACATCTGTTGGTATAAATAATACAGTAAAATTCAGAATTATTTGTGTGTGTTTGGGCAGACTGTAACTGGGGAGGAACTCTGACAACCTGCTTGGGAATGCAGAGTTTTCTGCTCCACTCCAGCACCAAACCCAGCCCAGAGGAGCAATATAATTCTTGCTGGATCCCACTTGCAGATTGGATTTCCAAGTTGCAACCAAATAAAAGGAAGAAATGTCCCACTGGCATGGAAGTGTCACCAGGGAGCAACCTTGGGAACAGCGAGGCTTGGAAAGGAAGTTCCCAGCGAAGGCTGTTTTGTTGTTGGGATTTACATTTGCAATAAAGCTGAACCCCAGGAGAGTTTTGGCCTGTGTGGGGTGTTTGGAAGCTGCTGAAAGCAAAATGGGAGATTTGCTCCACTAACCAGAGTTTAAAACTCACCACAAAAACACCCTTGTGGAATGGAAAGCTGAAAGTTGTGCATTGGTATTAGGGACACTTGCACTAGTAGGAAAATCATTAATTGAGAGTTGCTCTAACTGGACTCTGCTGACCAAAAGTTAAGATTTAATTGTTATTTTGCACAGGATTTCCTGTGCAGAGTAATTAGTGGCAGCCTCCTCCCCTTCCCCCTGCGCTGCCTCAGGGATGGGCAAGTAACTTTTCTTTCTGCAGACAAGGGAGATGGACTTGCTGGGGCAGTTTGAAGGCTGGGATGGAAAGGACAGACAGTTTATCAAACATTTCACTGCTTTTACTTCAGTTCCACCTTCTTTTAACCTGCCCTTACATTTCCATCACAGCTCTTTCCCAGCACATCTGGCAGACTCTTTTTGCAATTTCCATCCAACGTGTACTCAAATCAAACTTTCTTGGTTTCTTGTCTGGTTTACATTTAAGGGGATGAGCTTGTGCTGGTTTAATTTAATCCCACCTCACTTCTTAAATGCTTTTCCCACTGGAAGACTTTTCTGGCTCCACAGGAAAGTAGCATTTGGCATAAGTTATAAACTCTACTTCAGGCAACTTAATCTGTTCAGAGTGGGGTGGAAGAGGAACAAGAGCAGTGGAGCAAACAAAGGTTTGTGTGTCCTCACTTAGGGCTGAGACCCTCCTGGCTGTGAGGGATGGTTTTTTCTTTGGATCCCTCCAACACTCTCAGAGGTTTCTGTTTGCTCAGTGCAGAGCACAACAGGCTCACTTTGGCCTCTCAGTGAAAATGCCCTTGGAATCCCTTCTTGTGTTATTGCACCTGAGACAGTGAAGATGCTTGAGGTTCAGAAGAGGGATGAGATCCAATCTAACCATCTCTGCACTGCACACAGTTGTGTTTGCCATTTGTTAAGCCCAGTCGTTGGTGTTTCATTCAAGCATCTATTCCAGAAAGAGAGTTCTTGCTTTGGGTAGTAGAAGTGGTGAATCAGCCAATTGTTTTGCTTCTTCCAGTGGTTAAATCACCTTCCCTTATAAATGTTCAGGTCTGCTTTGTTTCAATCTGCCTTTAGCCACTGATTCCTCTTCTGTGCTCAGTTCCAAGACACCAGTTCCACCCCCAGCAGAACATCCCCTTCCCTCCTCCCCAGACCAGGCAGGTTGGGCTCATTTATGGCCTGATTTCCCATCCCAGCAGGTTTGGTTGATTGGATAAAATTGTGAGCTGAATCTGCTCTATGATCCTTGGAATATGCCATCCCATTCACTGCAATTAAATCAGCAAAATGTGTTCAATTTATGGCTGACTCCTCCGTGCACTCGTGTAATAACCCTCAGATAAACTGATCATGAGATTGTGCTGCTTAAAGCCACTGTTTATCTTCCCAAGCACTTAAGGCATTAAGTGTCAGTAGGAGAGGAAGATGAAATGTTGGCAGAGACTTTGCAGAAACAAACACGAGCTGGAATATTGAGAGGCTCAAAGCAAGGAGGGCCATGGAGCAGAGTTGTGGTTTTGTCTGACACCTTCGAGCTTTTAAAGAAGGAAGATAAAGATAATAAATGTCAGCTCTGATTTAAGGTGTGCCAACTGCTCTGTACAGGTCTCAGTTGAGGTTATTTATCAGATCACTCCATAATTGCATCCACACTAACCCCGTGGCAGTGGGATCCTGGATTCTCCAGGAAGTTTGTGTGGGAGAAGGAAGATACAGCCAGATGCAAGAGACTTCCTGGAAAACACCTAAAAGAGAAGGAAACTCCCTATTTCTGCCTTAAAAAGTAATTCTGTGATTCAGGCTGAAAAGTTTTTCATCAGCCTTGTAATTCCACCTGAACTAAATGCTTTGGGGGAGGAAAAAAAGTCAAAATATTTTCAACCAGAATGTGGAGTTTGGTGACAGCCAGCACATGGATATGGAAAACAGCTGCTTGTCTGGGTCATACAGGGAATATTGACACACAAATGTGGACACTGAAACCCTCCCCTGCAAAATACAGGAGAGTCTGTTCATCTGGGAAAGAAAACAGTGTTTCTCTCTATTCTTAGGAAGTGTTCTTAAAAGCCTATGGATTTGTGATTTTATAGCATTACTATATTTTACAACAGAGATAGAGGGTTCTTTTGCCAGTAATTTTTCCATGAAACTTCAGGATGTCTTGCAGGATTTTTGCTCTCAAGAAGTGCAACAGCTTTAAGTTTCATTTTGATTCAGAACTAGGGAAAATTGAGACATTGAGATTTTAAGTTCAATACACTTTTCATGCTCTCTGTTATGATAACACACCCTTGGTTGTGCCAACACTCCCACCTTTGCTCAGGGGGATCTCACCACGGTCTGACTCCTCTGAGGACGCCCCTGAGACCTGTTGGAATCCTCATTTTGGCAAAGCTCTTCCTCCCATGCAAACCCTCGTCAGAATTGACTTCAGTGGGACAAGATTCAACCCTTCTTATTTTTAAATCATGTGGCTGATGTACTTATTGGAGCCTTGCCCTGGGTGTGATAAACCCCAGTTTGAATTGCTGAGGGCTCAGCTGCTGCCTCCAACAGCTGCATGGCTGTAATTTGCCAATAGGATGGATTACATCCTGATTGCAGTTTCTGTTGAGTGATAGGCCAAAATTACAAGGCAGAAATGTGGCTAATCATGACAAAGGAGATAAGTCTATTCATCCCCTGCCCGCTTTTAATATCTGCAGAGCAGATGCTGTTTGTTCCCTTCAGCTGCATTGACATGGAAATGTGCTCCCATTCGGAAGATGCCTTAAGGTTAATGGAAACCTTTAGTGGACATTTGGATGGGGGGAGGGAGGGAGAGAGATGGAATATCTTGGAAGGTTTCTCTTTGCTTCCCAGCCCAGATAAACTCCCACAAATCAACCAGGTGTTGTAATACAAGCACAGTGAGCTGCTCCAGGTGCCTGTGAAAGCTGAATCCCGGGTTTTTGGCAGATGGATTGGCAGCATAGGTGTGAGTCACGCTGGGAAAGGCTCTACCCCTGCAGGGATTGAGGCTGGAGAGGGTTGTGCATGTCATTTATTGCCCTCACTCCCACCAAGCAATACAGTCCCTCAGGCTGCAATTAAACCACCTCTGGGTGTTTGGGCTCACTGGGCCATCAAGCCAAGCCTGAGGTCACAGAATCAGACTGCTTTGGCTTGGAAAGAACCTCAAAGCTCATCCAATCCCACCCCCTACCATGGACAGGGACACCTCCCACCAGCCCAGGTTGCTCCAAGTCCTGTCCAACCTGCCCTTGGACACTTCCAGGGTTGGGGCAGCCACAGCTTCTCTGGGCAGGTTGGGGCTGCACTAACAGACCAGAGAGGTCCCAGGAGGGTGAGATTTGGGGTGGAGAAATCTCAGTAAGAGATACATTCCACAAGCCTGTGCCTGTAGCCTGGGGAAAGCTGTGGGAGATGCCCCAGCCCCAGTGCCAGCCGTGGGGAAAGGCATCTATCAGGAATGGGCAAGGAATTGAGCTGTGTCACCAAGCCTGGAGCTGAGCTCCCAGCTGGAACAATGTCCCTGTTTGTGCTGGAGCTCTGGGCTGAGCTGCTCTCACACCCTACAGCACAAAATATCTCATGTCTCCCCTTCACTGCTGGGCTCTATTTGCTGTTCTCTTACTTCTCTGAGGGAGAATTTTCTGCTCAGGCATTGGAGGCTGCTCTGACTCCTGCAGCCTGGCTGGGTCCAGGCACAAGCACGACCTCACCCCTGGGTGCTGAGCCCTTTTCTGCCCTCCTGAAGGTGTCTTGGGGGTCACCCATTCACCCCCTCCCATCACCATCTGCCTGTGCTGCATAAAACGCCTCCAGTCTGAGCTGGCTCAAAGGAACTCATTGCTGTGTGACTGAATCCAGCAGGATCGTCTGGAGGATGTTTCTCTCGGCTCTGTTGCTCCCTCCCTGCTAAAAGTGGATTCTGCCTCATGCACTCGTGGAAAATCCTCTGGCAGTGCCAAATATAAAGCAGGCACTGAGCCCCAACAGGAGGAAAGTGCAGCCCACGAGCCTCTCAGCAGGTCCTCAGAACCTGAGCAAAGGGCTGGGGAGGCACAAACGGGCTTTAAATGCTAACTGGGCACAAACCAGGGCACTAAAATGGGAAAGGAAGTCCATGTGTCCCATGAATCCCAGGATGGAGCGTTGTCAGCAAGGCTGTGTGTGATAAGGGCAGGAATGCTCTGACCACGTGGCTGCTGTTTCTGCTCCAGTTCCGTGGGGAAAGGCCCTTTCCTTATCGAGGATGTTGTGCCCCAGGAACAACAGGGGAGTCTGGTTTATACTAGTACAGTAAAATTACAATTTTCAGGAAGAATTTCTCCCCTGAAAGGGTTATCAAGCACTGGAAGGGCTGCCCAGGGAAATGGTGGGGTCACCATCCCTGGAGGTGCTGAAGGAATGACTGGATGTGGCACTCAGTGCTCTGGTTTAGATAACAAAGTGGTGTTCAAAGGTTGGATTTGGTGATCTTGGAGGTCTTTTCCAACCCTAATGATTCCAAGCTTCCTGAAACACTCTGGGAACTCCTGATGGGCACTGTTACAGCAAGAATAGGTATTCTTAGCTCCTCTGTCTTCACTCTTGGTGCAAAGCACAGTCCACAGCAGAGTCCCTGATGGTTCTGATCAGAGCATCAGCCACTTGCAGATGTTCAGCTGTGAGAGATGACACTGAGAAGGCCTTAAACAGAGACAGTTTCCAGTTTAGGTTGTGTTGATGTGATCAGCAAAGTGTGAGATCATGAATAATTGCTCTTGGGTTTTATTCCTCATGTCCCAGTCTTTCTTCTGCTCAATGTTTGCCTTTTTTTTCTTGCATTCTTAATTCTTAGCACCAAAGGAGAATGTTTGCAAACATTGGGGGTTGGGAACACTTTTCCAGCCGAGAGGGAGCAGACCCCAGAGATGAGGTTTATGCTGCAGAGGTTGGACCAGGCATGTGGATCCCCTGACAAGCTGAGCTGCTCCTGTCACACAGGTCAGGTTTGACATAACACCAATAAAGTCCCTCTCTTGGGGGGAATTAAGACCATTCAGTAATGCTGAAATACAACAAAGATTTTAGAAACCAAGCATTTAATGGCTAATTCAGACTCCTCCTCCAGGAATGAGGAGTACAAAGGGAGGGATTATTGAGTTCTGGAATCACAGATTGCCCCAAACCCTCCCAGGCAGCCCCTGGGATGTGCATTCATCAGCCTGGGCTGGGATCTGGGCTGGGTGTGTTTCCAGAGCATTCTTTGTGACAGAGATAATCTTTGCTGTGACTGGAGGGTCAACAAGCACAGATCTGATTGACTTGGCTGTTGCAGTGTTGGCAGAGGAACAGGATTGTAGAAACAAGAACTCCCCAACAGGAATTCCAGAGCTGACCCAGCTGTGCTCCAGTGGCACCAGAGACAGACCAGCAGAAATGCTCTTGTACAGCTCATCCAGGTTTTATCCCAGAAGGTTCTTCACAGCACCAGCAGGAGGGTATCACTTGGTAGCCCGTCTGAGGAGATAAAATTGAGGCTGGAAAAACCAACCCCATTGATTCTTTGTTATTTCTACCCTTCATTATACCACTGTTTCTGTGAGCACTGAACCAGTGAGGCAAAGCCTCAGAGCATCACAAGCTCTCTGCAAGGCTCCTTCCCATTAGTTATGCCTTTCCCTACTGTCAATCCAGTGAAAATAACCATTTCCCTTCTTTCAGGGCAAGTTTTATGAAGTTCAGTCCAGAATTGTCCCACGTAACCCTATACAGGGAGCTGCAAAACTTCAGCCTGAAAGTGTCACTCCCACGTCTGTTCCTGACCCCTCCACGTTTATTTTCCGTGGCTGTGAAACTCTCTTTGACCTAATTACGATTCCCACTCGGCCTTTTGGTGCTGGAAATGTAGATGTGGAGCTGCTGAACCAAAAGTGTGTCAGATGCACTGAGGTCTCCTCTGCCTTTGGGAGCAGAGAGGAGCAGGCAGGGGCTGCAGAAAGCAGGATCATTTTCCATTTAAGCCAGTGTTTAATTCTCTTAATAGCCCCAAGATTGTAGGGGCTCAAAGCTTTACATCAAGGATTAAGAGACCTCCTAAATATAGGCTTGATGTTGCAGGGAAGGTAAAAGAACAACAGAGTCGCTGAGAGGTGTTCTTGAAAAACATTTATTTCTGGAATGGGTTTATAGCACTGACTCCCAAGCCCCACAGTTTCTCCCAACACAGAATTCTGGGGACAGTTACCTTGGATGGAGAAAAACAAAAGCCATACAAAGAAGCCCCCAAACAAAGAGTCTGGTGCCAAACAGTGCCCAGGTTGTCTCTGGGCCTCTGCTGGTGGGTGTTTGATCCCAGCTGGGGTGGAGCTGCCCTGCTCCATCCCTTGGTCCCAGCTGCAGGATGGTTGGCTGCCAAAGGCCCCAAAGAACTGAGGATGGTGAGTTTAACTGCAAAATAACCAGGGGGAGGCATGGGCAGAGAAGGATTCAGCTGCTGCTGGGTTTGCAGACATCATTTAAAAAGGAACTCTATGCCTTTGAGTTTCCCCTCCTGAGCCCCAGATTAGGAAAGTCAAATGTAAACCCAGAGACCAACGTAGACAAAATAGTGACCAAGTGTCCTGACATTTCTAAGCCCCTCAGTTTGCTGAGCCATCAGACCTCCAAAAAGCAACAGAACCCCCACTTTGGGATCATGGTGGATCTTATTTGTAAGAGGGAGGGGCAGAGATGCAGCACAGAGCAGAGCAACTGCCAGGCAATGTTTAAGGCAAATTTATTCCCATTTATTAGGAGTCAAAGAATTGTTTTGTTTGTTCACTTTGTTGTTTAAGCTGTTAAGATGCCTCAGTTGGGCTTTTAAGCTTAGATGATTCCACCAAAGTTTGAGGGAAGTCAACTCAAGCTGATCTGAGCCTAGAACAGCAAAACAAAATATTATTCCCAAGAATATCAGTCAGAACAAATGTTTTAAAAGTGGAAATAATCGATGTTTAGAACTCCCCCAAACTTTCTTCCTTCAGAGACCAGGTTGAGCCCAACTAAAACCCACAGGCATGAAGAAGGACACAGTGGCAAGCCTCTACAAACACAGTGCTGAACAGGACCAAAGCAGAACCAAACCTAAATTCCACAGATGCAAGAACATGGACAGATTTATGAGTAAAAAAAAAAAAAAAAGGTGGGAAAAAAGAAAAGCAGAACCCCAGAGAGGGATGTTTAATGAGATGGAATGGAAAATAAAAGTCCACTGGATGCAAAACAGGGAGTTCTTAGGTGCAGCCACAGAAAGCTGGGGATTTCAGTTGCCTCATCTCTCAGTTGTGTTAGTTCCTTGTGCTTTTCCCCTCCCTTTGAGATCCAGGTGATGGTGCCAGGAGGTTCCCGTGTTTACTCAGTCTGTGCATCATAATTAGCCCCCCCAGCTTTCTTCAGCTCCTTCCTGATGTAATCCTCATCCAGCTCTTTGTGGTCACTGATCACAAATTCTTTGGCAAAGTTCTGCAAGAGAGAAAGAAAGAAAAAAGCCTGTTAAAAAGGGGGATATTTATCCAAGGAGCTGAATGCAGATGGGCTGTGCAGCTTCCAAGGCTGTGTGAGCTGCATGTCCTTATCTCCTGTGGTGGGGATGGTAAATAGAAAGCTGTGGATGACACAGAGGAGTAGTGAAGGGAAACCCCAATATTTAACCTGGAAAAGGGAAGTTCTGGCCAGGTGGGGGTTGGTCTCTTCTCCCAAGCACTCAGCAATAGGACAAGGGGGCACGATGGGCTCAAGCTCTGCCAGGGGAAATTGAAGTTGGAGAGCAGAAAGAAATTCTTTGCAGAGAGAGTGCTCAGGCATTGGAATGGGCTGTCCAGAGAGGGGGTGGATTCCCCATCCCTGGAGGTTTTTAAACTGAGCTTGGCCGTGGCACTGAGTGCCATGATCTGGTAAAGGGACTGGAGTTGGCCCAAGGGTTGGACTTGATGATCTTAGAGGGCTTTTCCAACCCAATCCATTCTGTGATTCTGTGATTTTATGGATGTGTCACTGAGTGAGAATCCACCACATCTTGATCCAACCCTACTGTGATCACCAGCCCAGGGCACAGAGTGCCCTGGGCTGGTGATCACAGTGGGGTTGGATCAAGGGTTGGACTTGCTGATCTCGGAGGTCTTTTCCAACCCAATCCATTCTATGATTCTATAAAAGTGTTGTGGGTCTACTCCAGTCACCAGCTGCAAGAGCCAATCCTGGCTGTGCAGCAGCTCTTCCTGGTGATAAACACACAGGCTGGGTTAGGTCAAGTTTCCTGAGCAGTACGTGAAGTAAAACACTCGAAACTGTTGACCTCCAACCACCAGTGACCCTCAGCATAAGCTTGGCCAAGTCACTAATCCTTTCTGTGCCCTCTTTAGGACCCTGCTCCTAAAAACACAACTCAGCTACAGCAGAGTGCACTGCAGTGCCACACCTGCCTAAAACAGAGACACAAACTGCCCAAACCATCAGATTTGGTCGTGCTCACAAGTGCCCTGCTCCCAACATCTCCTGGGTGAGGTGTCTGCAAAGCTCAGCTCCTGCTAAGACCAATCCAAGGATCTTTGCAGTGATTTGATGCTCACTGGGGTGTGCTGCCCACGGGAGTTTTGAGCTGAGCCTTTTCATTCCTTTTCCTCTGTGCTGCTCCCAGGGTTTAACAAATTTGCCTCAGCTCAGGAAGCAGATTCTCCAGAATTACCTGAGCTCAGAGTCTTTACCCTGAGGCATGTCATAAAATCACTTCCAAGAGGGATTCCATGAAAAGTGTGTGTATTTTATATAAGAAAGGAGGGTTTCCTTCAATGCTCACTCTGCAGAATGCAGCTGATTCTGAAATTCAGACTGCAAGGGCACTCCTGCCTGAACAGAGAACTAAATTATATGTGCCACAAAGTAATTTTAATTACTCAGGTGTCTTCTCACCTAGACAATTATCCAGCTGATTCCTGGGAGATGATCCGTGGGCATCAGCCACGATTTCACATCAATACCCCCAGACACCTTGTAAGGATTGAACAACCCCTCCCAGCAGTGGCCAGATGGGTTCTGCTCCCAGCCATTCTTAAATATCCTCTTAGCTGGCTGGGCCACCTCTTGTGCCCGATTTGTACCCTCAGAGTGCAATCTGGGTCACTGCTATTAATAACTCTTTGTTTTATTCTACTCTGCCAGGGCCCTCCTTGGTTCTTTGCCCCAGCTCTTACCCACCACGATGTCTCCTTCAGCCTGACCCCAAGGGGAGAAGATGCTCTGGTGAGTTTGCTGCCTGGAACTTCTGATTTCAATATCCTGCTTGACCCTTCTCCAGCCACAGCCTCCCTCAAAGCTCTGATTTTACTGGCTGAGCTCTCTGGGGCTGAGCTTTTGTTCAGGGTGCAAATCCTGAGCTGGAGGGAGGCCTGTGAGTATTTTAGGGACAGCTGAGCCAAGCCCTGTGTCACCAGGGCAGGGGGACAGGAGCTCTCAGGTCAGGAGATGGGACATCCATGACCAACAGCAGCACTTTGCAGCCAAGGGCCATCTTGTCCAGAGTTCACTCTTTTTGCCCCCACTGAAGCTGCCAGAATGATTTAATTGGGTGTGATGTTGCCCAGGCCAGGCAATGGCTTTGTTTGGCATCTGACTGTGACCTGCAGTTATAAATAACTGATCACAGCACACCAGCAACTCAGGGCACCAGGAGAAACCCCAGCCCCGAGTGGCTCACAGCAGTGCCAACAGCATCCCACTGCAGCAATGCCAACAGCATCTCACTGCAGCAATGCCACCAGCATCTCACTGCAGCAGTGCCACCCCACTGCAGCAGGGCCATCCCACTGCAGCAATGCCACCAGCATCCCACTGCAGCAGTGCCAACACCATCCCACTGCAGCAGGGCCATCCCACTGCAGCAATGCCACCAGCATCCCACTGCAGCAGTGCCAACACCATCCCACTGCAGCAGGGCCATCCCACTGCAGCAATGCCACCAGCATCCCACTGCAGCAGTGCCACCAGCACCCACAGCAGCAGTGCCAACACCATCCCACTGCAGCAGTGCCACCAGCACCCTCTGCAGCAATGCCACCAACATCCCACTGCAGCAGTGCCACCAGCACCCTCTGCAGAAGTGCCACCAACATCCCACTGCAGCAGTGCCACCAGCATCCCACTGCAGCAGTGCCACCAACATCCCACTGCAGCAGTGCCACCAGCACCCACAGCAGCAGTGTCAACACCATCCCACTGCAGCAGTGCCACCAGCATCTCACTGCAGCAGTGCCAACAGCACCCACTGCAGCAGTGCCACCAACATCCCACTGCAGCAGTGCCAAGTGTCCCACTGCAGCAATGCCAACGCCATCCCACTGCAGCAGTGCCAACAGCACCCACTGCAGCAATGCCAACACCATCCCACTTCAGCAGTGCCACCACCATCCCACTTCAGCAGTGCCATCAGCATCCCACTGCAGCAGTGCCAACAGCATCCCACTGCAGCAATGCCAACACCATCCCACTGCAGCAATGCCACCAGCATCCCACTGCAGCAGTGCCAACAGCATCCCACTGCTGCCAGGCTGCTGCCCTGCCACCACATACTCTTTCTGCCCTTAAGAGACTGGGGTGGGGAAGTCTCTGCTCTCTCCCCTCCCATCACACACTACCCAAGGCCTTTCAAGAGAACTGCAGAGGTTACAGCTGCCCAAGGCACAGTGCATGACTCTGACGCTTGATTTGCTGACATGTGTCTTCATTTTACATCCTCCACTTCCTTTTCTCTGCCCCTCCCCTCCTCCCCAAGCTTTTTACAACCACAGCAAGCCCTGCCAGTGAATTCTGGCCTTTGTATCAGCCCCAGTCACCAGCAGCCTACAGATAACCAAAACAATGATGCCATTTATCTTTAGCACTCTCACAGCACAACAGTGACCACAGTCTCTTTGCTTTGCCTCTCCAGTCACTGAACAGCACATAAAAAAAAATCAGGTTTACTCCTTGTTCTTCAATACATCCTGCATGTGCTTCACTTTGTGCCTGGGCAGCAGAGGGTCACAATTTTGCAATCCAATCCCTGACAGCCTCCACAAGGCACCACAGGCTTTGAAAGGGCTCCAGCCATGCAGCCTGGGTTGCAAAAACTGAGCCTGCATCTCCCCCTGGGAAGCAGGAAATTTGGGCAGCAAGCTCCATCCTTCTCTTCCAGTCAGCTCTAAGGGGGAGGAAAAAAAAGGTGGAGGAGATTTTATTCCTATTCCAAGCTCTGAATGTTTAGCATATGGGCCATAAAATTTCCCTAAAGTGCCCAAGGGAAATCTGTGTGGTGCAGATATTGTACCAAAATAGGTCTGCAGAGGCCCTTATAAATCCCAGCATGGGTAGGCCTGATGCCAAAAGGAAAATCCTTGTATCATCTCCAGACATTTGGGTTCTCACCAGCTGGGGGTGGTGCCAAGTTGTGCCAGAGCAGCTTCCTGCCATTTTTATTTACAGTGGGGCTTGCAGCAGCCTCCTCTGATGTTCAGGATCTTCAGTTCTAATGTGCAAATGTCACCAGTCCCACCCACCAGGTGGGAGTCCCCAGGAGATGTCACCTCCCATGTTCCTTGTCCAGTTGGGGAGTCCCAGACCTGGGGTCATGGAGGAGGAAGGTGCTGTGGCTGCAGCAGAGGGTTGTCCTGGCAGAGCTTCTCTGAGTACAAGGAGAGCTGTGGAGTGCCATCCCCTGCAGCAGGACAGCCCCACTGCCCCACACTCTGCTCTGCTGCCCCAAACCTACTCCTGCCCTCAGCTCTCACACTCCAATCTTCCACTCTTCAAACTTCCTCCCTGCCAATTTTCCCATGGAGCAGTTCCAGCCCCTGGGAGAAGCCAACCCAAACCTCTGGCAAACACATCTCCCAGCAAAGGGAACTGCATTTCAGCTGATCTGCAAATTCTCCCTGTCTGTGCTGCATCCCACTGGAACAGTCCCAGGGCTGTGTGCCAGATGTGTGGGGATGAGAAGCTGCTGATTCTGGCCTGAAGAAGTGACTTAAAAAGTTACCACCTTCTCCAGACTCAGACTAATCCACATCCACTTGGTATGGTCATTACAGCAAACCAGAACAGGGAAAACAGTCAAAAAGGAGAATTTAATTTGCCTTCCCAGCAGGATCTCACTCACCCTCGTGAGAAAGACTCTCAAAGCCATCATGATGTAGCCATGAGTTTGATTTCCAGACTGACTCTAACAAAGCTGTTAAACCACCTTCTCTTTAAGCTTCTGTACTAACAGGGGGAGCCCAAAACACATGGGGAGTTCTGGTGTTGTACCTGCCCAAGACCAGGAACCCCATGGGAGGGTCATCCCTCATGAGGGACCAGCACTGGTGCAGTAAGGGATCCAGAGGACAAGGGAAAGGTGAGCAAAAAGGGATCTGGCCATGAGCTCCAAAACAGGAGCTCAGCAGACTTGTTGACATCCTGAAAACCAGGCAAATTCCTCACCAAAAATAATAATGAATAAAATGCCACGAATATTTGCTGACAGAAACAGAGCTGTTTTATCCTGGCTATGAGTTAGGCAAATAACAGAGCATATGACTTTGTGGGGGAAGGAATGCTGATGAAAACTGAGAAGAGTCAAAATCTATGGTAAAAAAGACAAACTGAGACAGCCCTGCAGGACAGGAATTCAGTCCTGGCAGGAAAAACACCTCAGTGCTGCCTAAGGAAGTCCTGGTAGGAAATGCAATCGTGAGGGGCATCAAGTTCACAGAGAGGAAGTTCACTCAGAGGGAAACCAAGTCCTGTTTTCAGTTCTTGGCCATTCACATCCAAACCATCCCAGTTCAGCCCCACAGTCCCTGTGCCAGGGCTCATCCTGGCTCAGAGAACACCATCCCTCTGCCTCTCCTCTGGCCCCTCACTAGAAGGTTTCATCCTCCTGTGCTTCAGCCCCACCACTGTCAGGATTCCCCTTGCAGGAGTTTTTGTGACCAAAGGAACCTCTTGCTGGTGCCATTCCCAGCTCACAGGAGCCTTGATTTCTGGGTTTAAGCTGAGTGACCTGTTCCACCTGGGCCTCTGGAATAGAGGAGGTCAAAACAACAGCCCTGAGAGCACAGAGAGCCTCCTGGAGGGATTTGTGCTAAGGCTGAAGGAGCCACAGCTTGTGCACAGAAAGATGGACCATTCCTACTGTCAGGGGCATAAAACAGGAGTTTTAAACCAGCTTTGGATGAGCCTTTTAATCAAAAATATGCCCAAAGCCTTTCCATTGTGGGGGGAGACCTCCTGGCTGGTGGTACAGCCTTGGTGTGACAGTGACCAAACTGCAGCTGAGCAGAGGACACAAATGCTGTGGCCCTCTGCACACATCTGGTCACATCAGCACACATCTGTCCACATCTGCACAAGCTGAGACACTCTGCTGGTGATGATGACAAACAGATGCAGCCTTGGAGTTGGAGCCATCCTGACCTACTGTTGCAGGAAGTTTAGATCATTCTAGATGCAGGTTTACCCCAAAAATGAACTCCCAAACACCTTCAGCAACAGTCTGAGAAGCACAGGATGTTTGTGCCACTTCCCCACCCCCAGGTTTGTCCTGGGCCTGGACAGAAGCTCAGCTGGGAAAAGATGGGAATGCTGCATCCCCCTACTTCATGTCTCCATACCTACACAGGAATATCCACATATTAATACTGAGCTCTGAGGAGATACAGATAATTCTTGCCTATCCTGGCCTTGCTTCTAACTTGCTCTCAGCTGAACTACTTGGCCCAGGTTGCAGCTTGATCCAAGATTTCCAGCTGAGTTAAGGAAGAAAGGATGGAAAATAAATGGCTGAGGGGAAAAAAAATGCTACTGAATGTTCCTTAAATGCATTTTTCTACACTCCAAAAGAAATGCAATAAATGCAAACCCCATTTTCTAATAACATTAAAGAGGTAACAAGGAGAGGTCCAAGTAAGCCAGAAGAGCTGATTCTCAGCTAGCACAGATGAAAACTCTGGCTATTTGCACCAGATGAGATCCACCCTGGTAATTCTACAGTTATTACAGCTAAAAATCAATTGTCCTTTCTTCCTGAGAGATTTTCTGGCAACCTCCTGCACTCCCTATCAGCTCTGCTCCCCAAGGCACCTCCCTGGAGACTTCCCAGCACCTGCTCCCCTTGCAGGGCAGGAACAGAAGCCAGGCCAGCCCAGCTCCTCTGCCTGCTTTGTGATGGTCCATCCTTTTGTTCTCAACCCCATAATCTACTCTCCACCACTTAATATCTCTTTGTTTCCCATGTGGCAGGTGCTCCTGGGAGGCTGTTAATAATCCCCATGAGTGAACACTCCTTATCCTTACTCAGATTTGTACTTTATCACTACAGCAAAAAAAAAAAATAACTGCATTTTTCTATGAATAACTCACATCTCAAATAACCTCTGTAAAAATCAGAAGACTGAGAACCTACCTGAAGGTCAAGAGAATTAGTAAGAGCAAAACAGCTCTGAGATAAATCCCCTCCACTAAATTTCACTTGGAGTTTTTTGTCCTTTTTTTTTTTTATTTTGACAATCTGCAAGGTCACACAGATGAAAAGAAGAAAACAGCTCTGCTTTCATCCCACTCTGAGGGATTCAGCTGCACTTGTAGGACTATTCAAAACAGCTGTCAAGATGATTTCCTCTGGACAGGAGATCACCATTGCCAGGACATTCAGCAATGCTTTGCAGTGGGTTTGAGACAAGGTTGCTCAGTAAAAATATTAAGCACCAGTTGCATTGTTTCTGTATTTTAGTGCAGACTAATTGGAATATGAGAGCTTTTAAGTAACAGCCAAGAATGGGTAACGTTCCACCAGATTATTAACTTGTACAGACTACTAATCAAAGATGAAACAAGTGAAATTGCAAATTATATGTGCCAGACCTGAGGGGCAGATCTTAGCACAGTGCTCAGGAATGCAACTCAGCTCAACAGGAATACATTGTCTAAACAGATTTCTTAAAAAAATCTCAGGCTCAGTGACTCATGTAAGAGTCATTCATTAGTACTCTATAATTTCAGCTACAATTTCATTGTTTCAGCTGCTTCCCATGAACAGAGACTTGCCTTCCTATCTCTCAGGTGTCATTCTGGAAGTTTCTTTTCAGAACAGGCCCCTCTGTGTCATTGTCATTCTGAAACATTTAGCACCAGTGCTTATCTTTGGAAGGATAGGAATGTATTATATTCTTCATGCGTCTTATCTAAATACAAGCTTGTGTATCATATAAACCACTGAAAATTGAGGGAGACTTCATTCTCATCCTTGGGAGATTTCTTTACATAGGCAGGAGCTCAATTATTGAGGGAGATTAATTTAATCATCAACCCCTTCTCCAAGTGCTTAAGCAGGATCATTGCCCAGGCACTGGTGAACTGGCTCTCTGCTGAGTTTAAAGAGCTAATCTTGCTTTAAATGCTTCTTCAGAGGAAATATGTTAAACATGAGCACCTTCTCCATCCCAGTCAGTGTTTCTGTGCAGCCTTTTCCCCAGGTCACTTCTCCCCTGGCTGTTGCTTGTTCTCACTCCCTTGGACTGAGCACATTTCTCTTTTCCCTGCTACACCCAAAGCCAAACGGAAGACTATTCAAATCTAGTTAGTTATTAAGAGCTGTTAGTTAATTGGCACTGATAGGGACTTCAGACTTCAGTTGATTAGGTCCACTAATTCACTGTGCAGAGACAAAAGGCCTCCAGAGAAGTTTAAACAAGGGTGTGGGTTTTCCTGTTTAATTTTACCTTCTTAACTTAACTCTGCTCTCTGTCATTCAATATTTTATTATTTCCATATCAAGGAGGGAGATGGGAAACATCTCACTGGTGCCAGGCAGGGCAGTGCACATATTCCCTCCTCATGAAATAGTTAAAACAGCCTTAAGCTCAAAGGTGCTTCTTTGTGCCTGAGTGCTCAAAGGGCAGATGTTAAGCCTTCCTAGTAGGAAGACAGGCAATAGGAAACTGTCTTCTTTTTAAAGGATTAACTCCTAAGTGGAAGGATGATCCAGTCCTTCCCCCTCTCTCCCCTCCTGCTGGTGTTTGACCAGCTGACAGCACTGAGAGCTGGGGCTGGAAGCAGAGGGCTGAGCTTACCTGTACTACTTCTTTGACCAGAGTCTTGTCAGTGCCAGTTTTGGCTCTCTGCAGGCCACTGACATCCTCCCCAATCCAGGTGATGAGGGCAAACTTCACCCTCTTGCTCATGGCATCGCCGGTGGTGAATCGCACGAAGCCGAACAACCGCACATCGTCTGCAGGGAGAGGGAGAGATGGTTAAAGGCAGAAACAGCCCTGCCCCTCTGCAGGGTGACACTGTGGCTCTCCAAGGCCAGGGCAGGGCACTGATGCCATGTGACAGTGCCAGCATTTGGGATCAACAGGGGGCTCTGCGGGGCCAGAGAAGAGCAACAGGGCAGGAGAAGGGACTGGAGCACAAGTGCTGTGGGGAGAGGCTGAGGGAGCTGGGGGTGTTTTAATTAGATTTGGGACCAGAGGAGGCAGAGTACAGCCCCATGAGAAGCGTGTTCTTCCAAAAGCTGCCTAGATTGGGGCTGTTTGAGAGTGGAAGGTATTGTAAGTTCCCAGTGTGCTGAAACGTGAGGGTGTGGTTTGTTCAGCCTTGTCAGTGTCATGGGCTAGATTGTAATTTGCTGCTCCTTTTGTGGAGGTCTCCAAAAACCATCAGTGGGTGATGGAGAGGATGGAAGAGGTGCTGGAGTTGCAGACTCCTGTGGGGAGAGGCTGAGGGAGCTGGGGGTGTTTATCCTGGAGAAGAGGAGGCTCAGAGGTGACCTCAGCACTGTCTGGAGCTGCCTGAAGGGAAGTTGTGGCCAGGTGGGGGTTGGTCTCTTCTCCCAGGCACTCAGCAATAGGACAAGGGGGCACGATGGGCTCAAGCTCTGCCAGGGGAAATTGAAGTTGGAGAGCAGAAAAAACTTCTTTGCAGAGAGAGTGCTCAGGCATTGGAATGGGCTGCCCAGAGAGGGGGTGGATTCACCATCCCTGGAGATTTTTCAACTGAGTTTGGCCGTGGCACTGAGTGCCATGATCTGGTAAAGGGACTGGAGCTGGACCAAGGGTTGGACTTGATGATCTGGGAGGTCTTTTCCAACCCAATCCATTCTATGATTCTATGATTTTATGATTCTATATGCCCTGTGCTTTCTTTGCCCAAGTCAGGGCTGCCCCTTCCTGGGCTGCTCGGGATTACTGGGAGGGAACTGGCTGTGCTGGACACTCCACCCCACATTATTTCACTGCTGGTGAGTCTGGGAATGGCTAAATCCAGTCAGCAGGCAGGTCCAGAGCACAGGGCTAACCCCAGTTCCACATCAGCCAGATCACTCATCTGCAGGTCACTGGTCAAGAAGGGAAGAACATTTCCCAGTGTCTCTTTCTCACAGGACAGCAGGATTAGGGTCACATTTTATTGTGCAAATCTGATCCTTTCCCCTCCTTCCCTTCAGCAACATTTCTGGCTCACTTGTATGATTTAAAAGAAAAAGGGGAGAAGGAGCAAAAGAAGAATTCTGCAATTATTCTCCAGGTGAGTTTTTCTACTCCTCCTGAAGCCCTGGAGACAAGTCTTGGATTTTAGAACTGTCCTGATGTCTGTTCCACAGCTGGTTTATGCTGTGTCATGCCAGACTAGAGTTATTTACCCTGGCCATGTGCATGAAAACCTTGTAAACTCTCATCTTCAGGATTTCCTTCCTCCATTGCAGGGTGACTTATTGACCAAGGCACCCCCACAATCACAGGCAGTTCAGAGGTGTGTGGTACCACCCCCTCTCACCCCCAGCCACGGTGGCAGGTGGGATTTGGAACCTTCCCCCAGGACTGGGCAGAGGGACAGTTGTGCTATCATGGAATACACTTAATTGTGGCTTCTTCCTCTGTTAGAGATCACTTGAGGGCTTTGAAAGGAGATGACTCAAACCAGAAGAACAAATGTGCTGTTTGAGAAGCATCATGTTAATCCTGGTTGCACTCGTGGTGACCAGTTCAAAGTTCTTCAGAGTGAGTTGCTCTCTGGAGTATTTGCCAGGTGAAAATGAAGGCTCCAGGTGCAACAACAACTGCCAACATCCCCTCCTTGATCCCTTTCAGCACCTTCCAGGAATGCTCAGGACAGCCCCAGGAGCCCTGGGGACAGGGGACAAGCATCTTAATTTCCTAATTGCTCATCCCCAGAAAACAAGCTGCTAGAAATCAGTGCAAACAACAACAACAAAAAGTGAGATGTTCTCTGCAAGCTCCCAAGTCTCAGAGCTTCTTTAACACTTTGATTTGCCAAAGTCTGAGTAAAGACAAACTCCCCTTGATAAAAGAGAACACTTTTTTAACTCTGAGAAAGTCCACCTATTCTCTCCCTGTTTTATTCTCTCTGTACCTTTTCTTTTTTTTCCCTGACAGAGGATTATTAGGAAAACTGGAAAAGGGATGTAGGAGTGTGTGTGAGCCAGTACAGTGTTTAAAACAAACTCCTCTGAAGATTTCAAAATTGAAACAAAGAGAAAGAAAGATCTTGCTCAAAGGAAAAATCCAGATGGATCTTTGGAAGGAGAATAAGAGACATATATGGACAGTGGAGGCAAAAAACCTTCTCTCTCAGTTACTCACGTAGAGACTCCTGTTTGGGACAGCAAATCCTCTTCCCAAGATTGATTAGAAGCACAAATGAAGCGACAGCCAGGAAATACCCAAGGTGAAGTGAGACAGTAAATCCCCTAATGTTACAATTAACAGTTCCCTGAGAAAGCCTCGCCCTCCAGGTCTCCCAGTAAAGGAGGCCACACTCTGCTCTGACTGCTCTGTGGCTCCTGTGGGAACACAGTGCTGGAAGGCACTTTGATGTCATCAAGTCCTGGCCCCTTCTCACTGTAATGGTGCCACAGCCCTTCCTATGGAGCCCTTGCTGGGTTGGCATCTCTGCCCCTTCCACCCAAGGCTGTGACAGAGCCTGAAGACTGGACTGTGCCCCTTCATAATAAAGATGCTGGGAAAATATGAGTGTGAAAAAGCAGTGCCTTTTCATAGCACAGAGAGGAAGTTTCTGGGATGTCCCATCCCTGGAATTATTCAGGGAAAGGTTGGATTGGGCTTGGAGCACCCTGGTCTAGTGGAAGGTTTTCTACCCACGCCATAGGGCTTGGAACTGGATGGGCTTTAAGGTCCCCTCTAACCCAAACCATCCTATGATTCTGTGAATTTATAGCCAGGTGGGGGTTGGTCTCTTCTCCCAGGCACTCAGCAATAGGACAAGGGGGCACGATGGGCTCAAGCTCTACCAGGGGAAATTGAAGTTGGAGAGCAGAAAAAATTCTTTGCAGAGAGAGTGCTCAGGCATTGGAATGGGCTGCCCAGAGAGGGGGTGGATTCCCCATCCCTGGAGGTTTTGAAACTGAGCTTGGCCGTGGCACTGAGTGCCATGATCTGGTGAAGGGACTGGAGTTGGACCAAGGGTTGGACTTGGTGATCTCGGAGGTCTTTTCCAACCCAATCAATTCCATGATTCTGTGATTCCATACTTTAACTGGACATGAACCCACAGCTCACTGGCAGCAGCAGGATTTGCTTCTTAGCAGAAGAGTTTCAGTGCTTTGCCATCCTGTCTGAAGGCAGCTTGATCCATGACACCATAGAGAGACAAACCCAGCAATTCCAGTTTCATCCTTTGGATCACCTACTACTCTATGAGCAACTCTGACTTCACCACCTTCAGTCCCAGCAAGATAATGAGCACCCAAGGTTGGACCTGGGGCTCTGAGTCACCCTCTTGGTGGGTTGACCTGGGGGTGGTTCACTTGAGGGGGCTTGAAGGGTCCCACCCCAGCTGGTGCTGCCTCCTCCTCCTCCTCCTCCTCCCATGGGGGCTGTATCCCCTCCAGAGGCAGAACAACCTTCAGCTGCCCCAACTTCAGTGCAGTCTGTTTATCCAACCCCCCAATGTGATGCTTTAACCCGCTGTGCCAGCGTGTGAATTGGCAGCTGAGCAGGTTCCAGCAGCTGCAGACAGAGCTGGGAGGGATGTGAATGGGAGCCCACAGCAATTATTACCATGTCTCTGCTCCTGAAAGGGCATCAGGGAGGGATGGAGAGGTTTCCAGCACTGGCTCAGCCTGGGTTTAAGCCTCCCCAACAAAATCCCTGAGCAGAAGTGGCTGAGTTTCACAATTAGTCTGGAGCGTGTTCAGAGTGATAAGGGGATCAAAACGGAGGTTCTTTCCTAGTCCCAGATTTCCTCTTTCACAGTTAATCAGTTCCACCCTGCCAGAGCACCTCACCATGCTGGGAGCCATCAGTGCCACCAGTGCCAACCCCCTGAGAAACCTCAGGGCATTCCCAGCCACCCCAGAGCCGCTCACAGTGGGGTTTGGAATTTGCTGGGTGAGGGGGAGCAGAACAAATCACAGAGACCCAGCGTGGATGTCCTTTGAAAGAGGAAATCCTGCCTGGAGCAACCACCTTCCTCATCCCTGAGCCCTGAATTTCAGGGCAGAGAGAAGCAAATCGCAGCTCTGGGCAGAACAGAAATAGCAGCTTTGTTTGAGAAGATCTCACAAGTTACAATCAGCAGAAAAGAACATGTTAACTCCATTAATACCACTACTCCTTTCACTGTGGCTGGACTGCAACAGGGCTCTACAAACAATGAGGAGCACAATGAATGCCTTAATTAATGAGCATCATTTAGTATTTTCTCCCCAAACTCCTTGTTTATCAGTAGGCAGGATTTTCCAAATATTCTGACTGAGCTGCCCTTGGCTGTCCACAAAGCCAAACTGCAGAGATTTCCTTGATGGCATTTTTTTTTTATATCCACTCAAGCCCTTTGGTTCAGCTGTACTGAAAAATTCCCCATTAGATTAAAATGCACTGAGTCATCAGTAAAAGATAATAGCTGCAGGAAAGAAATACCCTGTCAAATCTTCATGGTTCTTATCTCAGGGCTCTGAATGGCCAAGCCAGAGACGTGCCAGGATAAAACCACTGCCCTCAGCTTCACCTGCCTGCTGGATCAAGGTCACACACAGCAAGGCAGGGGATGGAATGATCTGCTTTTTTGTTCTGTCCAGCAATGAATTACTGACAGCACATGACAGGTTTCATGAGGATTTATTTTGTTTGCTTCAATTGGATTCATTTTAGATTAATATGTCAATTTTCAACCTCTTCAGTCACCCCTGTAGAACTGCAGAGAGAAACCTCCCCTACCTCTTCCTACATGGTTTTTTTTTCTCTCTCAAACCCTGCACTGAAGCCCATACACCTCAAGCAGTGCTGCCTCACTCCAGGGTGATATGTCCATAAACTCATCAGATACATTTGACCCCAGCACTGTGTCTGTGGCCCCAAACCTTCTCATGGTAGGCAGGTTGGCTGATGTGAGCCCAGGGACACGCAGAGTGACCCCACACTGCCTCCTCTGCCTTTCTCAGGTCCAGTGGAGCCAGCAACAACATTTCATCACAATGAGTTGCTGCCATCCCAGTGACAGTGGCCCTGTTGTCTCTCTCTCTCCTGACTGGGAGGGCACAGTGGGATCAAACAGAGGGTCCAGCTCATCTATGTCCCCCTTCCCTGAAGGAAGGGATGGTGGGTTTTTTGGCCAGAAGTCAGGGCCAGGCAAGCCCCAGAACAAAGGTACAACCTCTTCTTTCTCTGCTACTGTCCCAGCAGGGGGGTAAAGGCAGACTCACAGCTATGCCATTCTAATTGAGCAGCACAAAACTGAATGCAAAGAGTTCCTGTCTCAGTGCAGAACTTCACCTCCCTCAGGAGTTACCCCACAAAAATCAGGGGGGATATTCCCTAAACCCACCTCGTGTCCGTAGCAAGGGACAGGCTCAGCCAGGGCTCAGCTGGCAGCAGGAGGTCACTGTGCCCCTGCCAAGAGCGGGGAGGGCACAGGGGCAGGGGAAGGTGCAAACACAGCGTGAGATTCCCATAAGCCACCCATGGCCCCAGGTCTTCCTTTAAATAACCATTAAGGGAAAGCAGGAGAGATGAACATTGAAGAGGAAAAACAAAAGCAGTAGGAGACTGATTTACAAGGCCCATTTTAGCAACTTAAGATGCAGCCAAATGCAGATAAGCACCTATCTCATTATATGTCCTAGTGTGTTTTTACAAGTCTTTCCTACAACCTCAGGTGCCAACCTAACCTTGGTTATCTCCCAACTCACAGGCCCTAAAATTTTAGATGGAGGCCAGGCTGTATGAGGCAAAAAGAACTTGTATTAGGAGCTGATTCTGTTTCTGTTTCCTCATATTTTATGTCAACCCCAAATAATTTTATGGGGTATTTATTTCAGACCAGAGATTTTCAGTTCTTCCCCCTGCTGAATGCACAGAGTGGTTTTGGCCTGATCTTTTCAGACACATGAATAACTCTCCCATTTCATGCTGTCATTGCAATTATTTATCTGGACTGGGGCTTTCCAAATAAAAGGCTCATTATTTCTTTTGTCAGAGATGCATTGAAAACAGCTGTTCACATATGGCATGGGGGAGAAATAGAATCTTCCAACCTCTCTGTTGCTTAATGGCAGAACACACACTGAAAAAAAAATGAAAGCAAACCACAGACAGATGATGCTCTGCTGCTTCCCAACACAGACACTGAGACAACTGTCCAGGGCAGTCAGGTACTACTGACACACAGAAGTTTCACAGGATGTCACTTCAGTTGGTAAGTCATTCTACTTTTCTCACCAACAGCATCACCAGCCCAGTTAGAAGGCTTTGAAATTAAAAACAAAACCAGAAAACCTTCACATCCTTCCGTACAATAACCTTCAACTCTTATCTATGTTTCTGGCTTCAAATCCACCAGCTCAGCTGTGGGGCTTTATTCCAAAGTGTACTGATGGAACACACTACTGACCACCAAATTAATGCTGTGTCTGGACCCAGGCCATCTGCAGAGGCAAGAGCTGGAACCAGGAAGGAAAATGGATCAGAAGCCTTGAATTAAGTCCTTGTTTAATGCAGAGGTAATCTGGGCTCTTAAGCCCAACCCAAACAGTCCTTAGCCAGAAGACACAGGAGGTGTCTACCCTGAGTGTTTCATGACCCTGACACATTAAATGTCCTCAGCTCTCTGTCTCCAGACTCTTTGGATCAGACACAGTCACATCCCCTGGTCATTACTCAGGACTGCAAGACTGAAGAGCCACCAGCAGCCACTTCCCAGTCGTGTAAGGACGTGCCAGTGGTTTAAACCACCCTCCTTGGCTTTACTTTGGGCTAGGCTGGAGGAGACGTGTTCACACATCTAGGGGTGGTGTTTGGAGCACAGAGGAGACAACTGACTGATAGAAAGCAGAGTCTACCACCTCCCAGCCAGTGTTTGAGCTGTCTCCTGACTGACACAGACCTTGACATGCACAAGTCCAGGGTTCAGGCTGTATTTGCAACATCACCTGGGACCTGAACAAAAGGGCATTGAAGAAGATTTTCTTTCCACGTTTTCTTCCTTTAAGAGTGGCCATTCCTGAGGGTGTGCAGGGCTGGGTGTGTGTGCAGGGCTGGGTGTGTGTGCAGGGCTGGGTATGTGAGCAGGGCTGGGTGTGCAGGGCTGGGTGTGCAGGGCTGGGTGAGCAGGGCAGGGTGTCCAAGGCTGGATGTCCAAGGCTGGGTGTCCAAGGCTGGGTGTGCAGGGCTGAGTGTGCAGGGCTGGGGGTGCAGGGCTGGGGGTGTGCAGGGCTGGGGGTGTCCAAGGCTGGGTGTGCAAGGCTGGGTGAGCAGGGCTGGGTGAGCAGGGCTGGGTGTGTGTGCAGGGCTGGGGGTGTGTAAGGCTGGGTGTGCAAGGCTGGGTGAGCAGGGCTGGGTGAGCAGGGCTGGGTGTGTGTGCAGGGCTGGGGGTGTGTAAGTCTGGGTGAGCAGGGCTGGGTGAGCAGGGCTGGGTGTGCAGGGCTGGGTGAGCAGGGCTGGGTGTGCAGGGCTGGGAGTGCAGGGCTGGGTGAGCAGGGCTGGGTGTGTGTGCAGGGCTGGGGGTGTGTAAGGCTGGGTGAGCAGGGCTGGGTGAGCAGGGCTGGGTGTGCAGGGCTGGGTGAGCAGGGCTGGGTGTGCAGGGCTGGGAGTGCAGGGCTGGGTGAGCAGGGCTGGGTGTGCAGGGTTGGGTGTGCAAGGCTGGGTGTGCAGGGCTGGGTGAGCAGGGCTGGGTGAGCAGGGCTGGGGGTGTGCAGGGCTGGGAGTGCACGGCTGGGGGAGTGTAAGGCTGGGTGTGCAAGGCTGGGTGTGCAGGGCTGGATGTGCAGGGCTGGGTGAGCAGGGCTGAGTGTTCAGGGCTGGGGGTGTGCAGGGCTGGGTGTGCAGGGCTGGGGGTGTGCAGGGCTGGGTGTGCAGGGCTGGGTGTGCAAGGCTGGGTGAGCAGGGCTGAGTGTTCAGGGCTGGGGGTGTGCAGAGCTGGGTGTGTGTGCAGGGCTGGGGGTGTGCAGGGCTGGGGGTGTGCAGGGCTGGGGGTGAGCAGGGCTGGGGGTGTCCAAGGCTGGGTGTGCAGGGCTGGGTGTGCAGGGCTGGGAGTGCAGGGCTGGGGGTGAGCAGGGCTGGGGATGTGTAGGGCTGGGGGTGAGCAGGGCTGGGGGCACAGAGCTGCTCTCTAGCAGGGCCTCTTTGAACAGCTACTTCCTTTTAAAGCAGCATTTTCAGTCTCTTGCTTTTCCCTTTGTCCTCAGTCACACTTGTTCAGAGATTTGCAGAATCAGGGATGGGCTGGGCCTGGTTTGCATGGAAAGGGTTATGGATGGGGGGGGGAAAAAGCAAAACCATAAACCTGCTACCAACAGCCCCCTGCAAACCTCCCTGACTGCTGTCACTGCACAAGGCAGGACAAATATCTCCCAGACTGGTACAAAAGCCCTGCTTGGTCTCAGAGCCACAAGAATTAGCACACAGTGACCCTGCCTGTGCCTCAGTCAGTGCCCTGGAGGGAGGCAAGATGTACAAAGGTGCTTGCAAGGGGAATAGTTATTAAGGAAAGCAGGGGACATGAATGTTTGCAGCCCAGAACGACACTGAGAGAGCTGGCGCAGAAAGTAGAACAGAGAGAGCTCTGACGGGGACTCGTTGCATGCTGAGGTTTTCAATCCCAGCTCCTGCTCCCACCTTCAACCACCAAATTATGCTCAGCTTCTACCACAGGCAGCTGCAGCACTTTGTGGCTTTCAGGGCAGTGTGTTTCATAAAGCAGGAACGTTTATTCTGGTAACAGTTTTTTTAATATTTTAATCACATTTTCTGAAGCTGTTTGCATTGATAAGCAGCTCTTCGGCCCTCCAGCAAAATGCAAGAGGAGATGGAAGAGATCAGACAGGAAGAGATGTAGCCATAGGAAGGAATAATATTTAGCAGCTCTTCCCATCCCTTCCTACTCCTCTCCACTGACTTTGTTTCAGCAGAAATGTTCCAACCTGCTCTACTTCATGGCAACATTTGGCACCTTCCTTTCAGATGGGAAGGAAAGCTCCAACTTCACTGCTGGCACAAGGCTCGATTTGGGACTCTGTCTAGCAGGCCAGGTGAAGGTTTGCTGCACAGATGGAGGCTCCAAAACTTCCTTCTCCTTCTTCCCCAACTGCTGCACCATAATTTGTGGGAGGAAGGTCCTTTCAAGCTCTCAGCCAAGGACCTGCTACCTGAACCTGCCTCTCTCCTTAAGCCTCCAACAATGGTGCTCCAGAGGTAGCTTTGAGGGCAACCTCTTGGCCCTGCTCGGCCCAGGAACAGCCCTCCAGGTGCATGCCAAGGGAGAGGGAAAAAGGAACAGGGAAAGGGGACACTGGAGCAGCTATAAGGGATTTAACTCCCCATTAAAGGCTAACAATAGGCCACAGCCCACCCCACAGTGCCCTTTATTTAACTCTTCCTTTACCATGCTTATTTCTACAAGACTTTCCATTTTTTTTTTTTACCCCTTTTACTGTAAAAATCCTTCAGTCTTGGTGCCAGCTTAGCACTTTCCTGGCATAAAACAAGCTTTCCTTAAGCTCTGTCTGTTTGAATCCCCTGTTTATAAATACGGGTTTGGCACATGCCAGTGATGGCAAGAACCCCAACCTGGCCAAACTCCCAAGTGCAATATGTGCCTTCATTACTTGTTATATCCTCCCCAGCCCATCCAGTGCTTGGGCTGTACCAAAGCCCCTCTGCCCCCTCAGCCACTCCAGAAAAGAAAGAGAGGAAGTTCTTGAGAGGGTGCCATCCAGAAAAAGGAAAAAAAACACATTAAAAATCAATTAAAAAAAAAAAAAGGATATGGACTCCAAAGACAGGGAGAGAAAATCAATGAGAAGGCTCCTCTGCGAGCCCCAGATGTCTGGAGATGCTGGAGATGCTGAGTTATGTTGGCCATGAGAGGAGACAGAGAACATGGGGCTCAGATAGAGAAGTCATTGATCTCCCAAGGAAACCACTAACCACTGGCATGAACTTCCAAAGTGCTGAGCCCCAGGTTTCCCTCTGTGCCAGCTGATGGCATTTTCCCTTCTGCTGCCCCTGAAGGACAGTGGAGTGGGAAGGAGCTCCTTCAGTGCAGGGAATCAGCTCCTCCAACATCAACTACAACAGGATCTTTCTCAGTGTTGAGAATTTCCCCTGCAAAGCTCTCCAGAACAGCTGGAAAGGAGTGGCTGTGTTAATCCCAGTAAGACCCCACTGCCAACGTTGTAGCAGAGCAGTCTAAACTGTCTTGGATTCATGGCTGCTTTCCAAGGACTAAAATGTACTTTTCTCCTATAATATTTATTGACTGGTCAGACCAGTGCTCAGTTAAGTTCCTGGAAGTTCTCCCCTTCAACTCAATAAAGCACAGCCAAGCCCTGGGACTCACAGACCAATGGACAGGCACTGGTGTTTCCATGGCTGTGGGACTGATTATGGTGTTCCCAGGACGTGCCACACCTTGAAAAGGCAGAGACTGCTCAACACACAATTCCATCATCCTAAAAATACAGGTCAACCACGACACTTGACTGTAGAGTAACTGGGTGAGTGAGGAAGACTTTGCTACAGTCCCAGTGTTAGTTACAAACTCTGTTACAAACGCTGGTAAATAGCAGCCAAGATCGGAGGAAATTCGAGATAAAAATCAAACACCCCTTTTGTAAAACTCATCAAACACTAAGATCAAATGAAATTAAATATTAATCTACTCTCATTTCCCCCAGGCGTTGTTCCTCCCTTCAGTGTTCTACAACCAGCAGCTCAACCATCAAGTGCCACGTTTAAACCCGGAGCCGCAACAGTTGCGGTTGTGCCACATCTACGATTGTTGTCAGGGTTGGATTGTTCGAGCCGATCTTTGCAATACCCACCCTCTTCTCAGGTTTCACGTTCTTAAAAAATCCGAGCAAACCTTCTACATGCAGTTACTTTAGCGCCGTGAATTTCGGAAGAATTTCATTCCCAACCATCTGTATGACTGCAGCTTTAGAGCCACAAACATTGAGTCGGTTTTGCTTTGAAACTGCAGTGCCAAGAAAGGAGACCGCTCCTTATCAAGCGTTTTATCTTGTTTGTAACCGAGAAACGTTGTGCAAAGAGGGAAAAAACAGCCCAAAGGACCTTAAGTCTAAGGGTGAGACAAAGGACCGGCTGGACTATGGACTTGGAGTTGCAATCTGGCGGCTGGAAACCGCAGGACAGGGCAGGGGAAGCAGCAGCACCAGTGCCAGTTTGCCCAAGTTTTCTCCCATCCTTTCCCCACTGGCAGCGGGCACAAGGAGGGCGGTGATGGGCAAAGCAATGGAGACGGAGCTTACCTGTGCACTTCCTTTTAAAGGTTTCATAGTCTACCCCTTGGTCTCCAGGGACGATTGTAGAGCCATTGTACTTAAACGTCACCCTTTGGGAAGGGAAAAGAGAAGGGAAATAACAGTTAAGAGTCACCTTTCGGGATGGGGGAAAGGGAAGGGGAACAACACGTTTAAAACTCACCCTTTGGAATGGGGGAAGGGAAGGCGAATAATACATTTAACAGTCAGCCTTTAGGAAGGGAAAAGAGGAGATGGAGAAGAATATACTGTAAAAAAAAAACCCCATCCTTTAGGAGGAGGCGAGGGAGTGGAGAAGGGGGGGAAGGTCTGAGAAAGTCACCCTTTGGGGAGCGGGGAGAGAAGAAAGGGGGGATCCCGGCGCATCCCGCCCGGCCGGGGGGATGCCGGGGGCCACCTACCAGTTCACCTCGGTGGCATCGTCCCTGACGAGGTTGTACGCCTCCCTGCACGCCTCCTTGTCGATTTTGGTGGCCATGGGGGCGAAAGGGAAGGGGGGGCAGCGCGGAGCGGCCGCGGAGCTGGGGGGGGCCGCCGCCGCCGCTGCAGCCGCGCCGAGCCGAGCCGAGCCGAGCCAAGCAGAGCCAAGCAGAGCCGAGCCAAGCAGAGCCGAGCCGAGCCAAGCAGAGCCGAGCCCAGGCGAGCCGAGCCCCGCTCCCGCGGCCGTCCCGCCTCCGCCGCCGCCGCCGCCAATGGCTCGGCTGGTCCTGCCCCTGCCCCTCCGCCCCGCCCGGCGCGGGGGGACCGCGGTGATGCAATAGCCCGGGCACGGGGGGCACCGCCGCGGGGATGCCTTTTCCGGCCACCGCCGCTTTTCCAGCCCCCCGATGCTTTGCCAGCCCCTGACGGACGGGAGGAGGAAGGAAGCGCCCGGGATGGAGCGGGCGGCGGCGGCGCGGCGGGGTCGGGAGCCGGGCAGGGCGCTCGGGAGGTAGCGCGGAGCGGGGCAGGTGAGCGGGGGGCGAGGGCGGTGCGGGCGGTGCGGGAGATGCGGGCGGGGGCGGCGCCGGGGCCGCGGAGCAGCGGGGACCGCCGGGCCGAGCACCCCGAGCATCTCGAGCATCCCCGCCCCGCCGCGGGGGAGCGCGGAACGGCCCCGGCCCCATCCCTGCGGGTGCCCCCGGCCCCGAGTGGGGTCTGCGGGGGTGACTTTGCGTGGGGACACCGCGCTGCCGGGGCAGGGGCTGTGTGTCTGTGTCTGTGTGTGTCGTGTGTCCGTGTCTGTGTGTGTGTGTCAGGGTGGTTCAGCCCGTTTCCATGCGGCGATCTCCCCCTGCCGGGCTCCCAGCGCTGCCCGTGAACATCCCGCAGCTCCCCGAGGCGCTGCGCTCCTGGGAAATGCGGGCTGTCAGGCGAAAGGGTTGTCTTAGCGCTGCGCTTCAGTCGCGCAGAGACAGAGACAGGTCTTTGCTTTGCTGAACTCGGCTGGAAATAAACATCATCAGATGATGTTGTGCCCAAGAATCGGAGTTTTACAAACCATTCCTTGGGCATGTGGGTGGGTTTCTACCCAAAACCCGTAAGGCCGGATTTGCAAATTTAATAAAACTACATTCCATCATAAAAGAAGTATCCCATTTTGTTTGTTTTAAAGTTTGCAGAGGATGTTCATTGTTTATTTCCCATCAGCCTTGTCAGTGTGAAGGCTGAGCAGGGAGAAGCCTCATTAGCACATAATTACCAGACATCTCAAGGGGCAAGACCTCCAGAACATACACGGGCTGACAGAGACACCCTTTAGCGCCACAGTCCTGCAGGCAGCTCCTTCCAGCTCCATCCCAGCCCTGGATGACGTGAGACTCCCGGAGCACCGGGATCCAAACACGGGAATTGCTGCAGTGCATCTCTGATGGAGATGAGGTCATAGGGAAGAGAGAAATATTTCTGAAGTCAGTACAAGTGTAGGACACTGGGTGAATCACACTCGGTGTCTGGAGGCTGCAGGCTCTAGATGATAATATAATCACACATTAATAGTTCTGAATTTTTATCGATTTTCTTTTGGAACTGTTTTTAGGAACACTTTCATTTTTTAAAAGCCTTTCTGCTGATCGTTATCTGCTCCTAAATGTGTTTTCTGTAGTCTGCGTTTGTCATCCATTGGCACTTGCTGCTCTTTATACCTGTAACAGCCGCTCGTTGTCCCTTCAAGCTTGATCCTCAGCTCCTGATGTTTCCTAGGGCAGAGGTGGGAGACTCCAATGTCATTCTCCTTAGGAGGAGAAAACCTCACCCTCATGCAGGTCTCTGTGACTCAGTGGCTGAAGAGTTTGAATTCCATTCATTAGGGGCACTTTTCAGTGTCAGATTCAAACCTTAGAAAAAGGCACGTCTTCCTCGTGGGGCTAAACCTCTTTTCTTTGCCTCTCTTCCTTGCCTTTGACACTTTTGCATGGATTTTTTTCTTTTAATGCATGAAGGAGTAAATACCAAGCTCAGTTTCACCAGTCAGTAAATGGAGAGGGAAAATACCTACATTTCTGGCTTTGGTGAGCTCTGATTTTCTTGTCACATGGGAATTTTGAGACCTCCAGCATATGGGTCTTCTCATCTGTGCAGGCAGATGTCACTGGCCTGGCAGAAGCATCTGTCCATCTCACAGGAGCCCTTGGAGAGAAAGTACAGACAACAGAGAGAGTGAGGACTTATGGACTTCCTAAAAAACCCCATCTCTAGCAGGCATGAAGTCTTGTGCATCTGGGCTGACCTTCAGCTGTCTGGACTGTCCAGTGAAGTTCAGAATATGTGGAGGCAGCTGAGCAAACTGGGTGGTTCTTCACAGCCATGGCCCCCCAGAAGTCTTGGCTTTATTATCCTAAATTACACCCCTGCTAGTGCCTTGCTCTTGTGGCTCTTGTCCATCTCCCCTTTTTGCTTCTTTTCCAATCTTTCCATATGTCTGTCCCCCAATCTGCTTCTCCTTCCACATCTTTTCAGTGCAAGAGCAGAGAAATTAATGAAGACAATAATACTTTCTTTCAGGAAGAGGCTGTTGTGAGTTTTTGGATCACAGTTAGCATTAGAGTTGACAATTTATGGATCACAGCATTAGGGTTATCAAGAAAGTAGGATTTTACTCAGGTGTTGAGGGTCTTATCCTGGGTCCCCATGGTCACAAGGGCTACAGAAGAGACCAAAGGTAGGAAAATGCTTCTCATCTTCAGTCTTGATGATCAATTAGATCAGTAGGAGCCAACAGCCATCTCTGGTTCCTCTGGGGTGTCTGAAGAACAGGCAGAGCTGGCTGGATGTTGCTGCTCCAGCACCAGAGCTGGTACCTGCACTGGAGGTTGGCTGAGGCTGGGGCAGATGGAGGTGGTGACACCCAGGCAGCCTTGGCACCCTCCCCTGGTTTAACACTTCATACACATCATCTTCTGCCAGCAACAGCTGCCCCATCACCACCTGGGACACGTGTCCAAGCTGGGCTGGCCTTGGTGACAGCACCTGGAGCCTGGACACACACACAGCCTTGTGGTGTCCTGGTGATGACCTCTGGAAGATGCCCAGGAGTGCTGGGTTAGCAAAGGGCTTTTCCACTTGTAGTGTTGTGATGGGGACCATGGCACTGAAACTGGACCTGGTGGGGACCATGGCACTGAAACTGGACCTGGTGGGTCTGAGTAGAGTGTCTTTGCTTCTTCCTTTGCTTCCAGGGGCCAGCCTGCTGCTCACCAAGGGGCTGTTTTATTTTTATTTAATTTTCATTTTTATTTAAGCCTCCCGGACCATAATCAATGACAAGGAGCCCCCCAGCAGCACGTGCTGCTGGAGAGGTGCATTTCCAAGGTCAGGTGGTTTCATGGCCAGGTAAGCAGGAGGAGATGGTGATGGGGCTTCTCGCTGCACCTCATTGCACACCCCCACCCCCACTGCAGAGTTTAGCACTGCTGTGCAAACGCTCCCCGCAGCGAATGCCCCTGGCACAGGTACACATGGCTGCCCTGACCACCGGGGTGTCCTGTCTGTGCATCCCCCGAGGTGTTCTGTCTGTGCATCCCTCGGGGTGTCCTGTCTGTGCATCCCTCGGGGTGTCCTGTCTGTGCATCCCTCGGGGTGTCCTGTCTGTGCATCCCCCGGGCTGTCCTGTCTGTGCATCCCCCGGGCTGTCCTGTCTGTGCATCCCCCGGGCTGTCCTGTCTGTGCATCCCCCGGGCTGTCCTGTCCGCGCACCCCTCGGTCCAGAGCAGGGAACAGCCTGGGGCTGTCCTGTCCGCGCACCCCTCGGTCCAGGGCAGGGAATAGCCCTGGGCTGTCCTGTCCGCGCACCCCTCGGTCCAGGGCAGGGAATAGCCCCGGGGTGTCCTGTCCACGCATCCCCCGGGCTGTCCTGTCCGCGCATCCCTCGGTCCAGGGCAGGGAACAGCCCCGGGGTGTCCTGTCTGCGTATTCCCCGGGGTATCCTGTCAGCGCATCCCTCGGTCCAGGGCAGGGAACAACCCCGGGGTGTCCTGTCCGCGCATCCCTCGGTCCAAGGCAGAGAACAGACCCGGGATATGCTGTCCTCGCATCCCGGGGCGGCAGCGCATCCCTCCCGCGGGGCTCCGGTGCCTCCCCCGCCCCGCCCCGGCGCCTCCCCCGCTCCTCCCGGCCCGGCTCCGGTCCCGCCCCGCCGGCATTTCCTGCCCCGGGCGCGGGGCGAGGGAGCCTCCGCCTCCTGGAATTTATCGCTGCTTTGTTTTCCCCGTTTTGTTTTTTGTTTTTAATTTTAATTTTCCGCCGGGTGTTGCTCCCCGCAGCCGATGTAGCCGGTGGGTCGGCGCTCCCGGGGGGCTCCGCCCGGCCCCGGGTACCGCGGGGAGCGCGGACCGGGCTCGGAGCGCACCCTGCGCTGCCCCCCGCGCACACCCCACTTGTTGCCACAGCTTTTGGCAACACCGACGAGCAGCATCAAGGAGCGAAGAAATTGCGATTTTATTTTTTTTTTTTTTAGCTCAAGCGTTTCCAAGGCGGGGATTGGAACGTCTCATAACCGAGAGCGATGTCTGTTTTTAGCGGTCGGAAAGGGCTGACCCGGTGGTAACGTCTTCGGTGCCTTCGTTGCAGGGGGTGCTGCGGCTCGGCCGGTCATGGAGGGGACCCGGCAGAGCAGGATCTGCCGCCCGCACAAGATCAGTGAATCCTCAAAGGTTCGTGCGTTTTGTGTTGCTACAAAAAAAAAAAAAATCCAGTTATAGTAACACCACGGTGGGTGGAGGGTCTCCTTTGCATGGAGTGCTTTTTGGGAGGAGTGTGAATATTCTGAGCTTTTAAAAAGGGATATGGAAACGGTGGTTTACCTGCTGAAATATTTTCGGTAGAAGAAGTTGCTGCCTAGTAACTACAAAAAAAAAAAAAAGCAGCAGCAAATGGGCATCTGCTCGTCGTGACTCATAGCTTAGAAACCCACATCATTGCAGCACAGCAGTTTCTCTGTACCAAAAATTCACTCATTAAATGTAGTGTGTTTATTCAGGGAATTTTTGTCCTGATCCATCTCATAAAATCGAGGCTACTTAGAGAAGCAAAGCTGGGGTTGCTCCTTAGGGTCACTCTTGATTTTGGACAAGATGGGAACCTTGAGCCTGCAAACAGTGGTTAGTCCAGTGAGCTCCGAGAACTTGTGATGGTTTCTTAGGCTTGTGAGGGTAATTTTCTTTATATCAAATCTCTGTCTGCACAAATACATTGTTTTTATTTGTGAATTCACGGAAATCCATCTCAGGCAGCTCGTTATGCAGGTCATCAGGGTGATTTATCAGATGGTGATATCAGCTGTGTTCACTTTGTTTCATAGCTGCTTTTCTGTTGCAGTGTGAGCTCTGAGTTACAGAGCAAGTACCTTGTGCTACCAAACAGCTGGAAAAAAAGCAATTTTTCAGTGCCTGTGCCCGTTTGATTTATCAAAGTTGAAAGAGTCAGATCTCATTTTCTTTTGCAGCACTGACAATCAGCAGGACTGCATTAACAGTCTGAGGGAAATTAGATCTTTGAATCCAAAAGAAGTTAAAATACTGCTCTAATACAATCAATAAAAGATAAATAGGACTAATTTTTAAATGCATCCCTACCAACATGACCTTTCCCTCAGTGCTGCTCCTGTCTGCCACTTAAATGGTTTAGTCTGAATGTAATGATAATTCATCACATTAAAAATTAATTAACTTGACAGCATTGTTTTATTTTCTTGCTTAGACAGCAGCTGTCGCTATCTGTTAAACTTAGAATTACTAGATAATGCTAAAGCTGTTCTACAGAATATAAATAGCCTGAAAAAGATGTTCATGGTAAGTATAAAATTAGTCTTGGTTTTGCAACGTGCAGCTCCAGTTCCTGTAAGTAGTTGCTCCCTGAATGGACTTGCTGAGTGGCTGAATCTGTGAATGCAGTACCAGGGGTGAGGGTTCCATGCTGGTTTCTGCAGGAGCTGCAGTCCCAGGAGGATTTCAGGAGGATTTCAGGAGCACAAGTTGTCAGGTGAGGGTTCTACACCTGGTTTCTGCAGGAGCAGCAGTTCCAGGAGGATTTCAGGAGCACAAGTTGTCAGGTGAGGGTTCCATGCCTGGTATCTGCAGGAGCTGCAGTCCCAGGAGGATTTCAGGAGCACAAGTTGTCAGGTGAGGGTTCCACGCAGGTTTCTGCAGGAGCAACAGTCCTGGGAGGATTTCAGGAGTGCAAATCATCCTGAGATCAGCTCAGTTGGTTAAAATTTGGTTATAATAATGCCAAGGTCATGGGTTCAATCCCCTGTATGGGCCACTGACTTAAGAGTTGGACTCAGTGGTCCTTGTGAGTCCCTTCCAACTCAGAATAGTCTGTGATTCTGTGAAGTCGTCAGGTGAGGGTTCCACACTGGTTTCTGCAGGGGCAGCAGTTCCAGCAGGATTTCAGGAGCACAGGCTGTCAGGTGAGGGTTCCACGCTGGTTTCTGCAGGAGCAGCAGTCCCAGGAGGATTTCAGGAGCACAAGTTGTCAGGTGAGGGTTCCACGCTGGTTTCTGCAGGGGCAGCAGTTCCAGGAGGATTTCAGGTGAGGGTTCCACACTGGTTTCTGCAGGAGCAGCAGTCCCAGCAGGATTTCAGGTGAGGGTTCCATGCTGGTTTCTGCAGGGGCAGCAGTCCCAGCAGGATTTCAGGGGCACAAGTTGTCAGGCTCTCTGTGCTCAGGATTATGCTGCTGACTCAACAGCAGCTCTGTAAATAGGGATCTCTGGCAAACCTCAGATCCCCCTGTAATCTTGTTATGCACGATGGTGGTGTTACAGAATGTTAGAGGGAAATGGTCATCCAGTTTCCAGGGACGAGAGGGAATGGGGGTTTGGTTCCATCCAATAACTGTGTCTCTTGAGTCAGATTCAGGACAGGGGGCTGTGAATTGTTCCCTGTTGTCTGTTCACCCATTGTCCTTTATCACAGTTGCTACAAAATTATGGCTTATCCTCTGCCATCTTAATCTTTTTCCTGCCTCCTCCATCCCCTTGTTTCTACTTGGATTCCTGTTCAATACCAGCTTTTCTCAACCTCAGAAAAGCAAAGATAAAAAACTTCATGGACCTTAAACCTGTATTTTCTTTCTGTTACAGATCTCTGGCAGTTTTATTCCTCAGTTACTTTGTTGTCTATGCCATAGATCCCTTTTTAAGTTCAGAGGTGTGATGGGTATATGGCAAACTAAAGAGTTTTGACCCAGAAAACGTAATTGTTGAAGCCTCTTCACTTAGATTAGTTTAACAGCACAAAGTTCCACCAACAGCAGGATTTTTTGGCAGCTTGGACTCCATTGTTTAGAAAAGAACATAGGGAAATAGAAACCACTGGGATGTCACACTAAGAGCAGCACATTTGGTTATTAATTTGGGTCTCAAAACACACCCTTGACTCTGGGACTCAAACCTTTTCCATCCAGGTGGGTATGGAGGGTCTCACCAGGATTTAGCCAACTTGCCAATGGCTTAGACAGCCAGCAGTGATCATGTGCTTTCTACTTGGAAAACCAGGGAAGCCACAGATAATTAGGATTTCTAGGAGAAGCAACAAGTTGGTGGAGGAAAGGTGGAATGCCTGGGAGGCTCGAAGAGACCTCAGGTCACCCCTGGGACTGTGTTCAGTGTAGGTGTGGACTGGGACACCTTTTCAGGGTGTCACCTCTGGGAGTGCAGCCTGAGGGTGTAGGACTGGGCAAGACCCAGGGCCCTCCAGCCAGGATGGCTCAGAGCTGACTTAGGTAGATGCAAAGATGTGCCTCCATTCCACCTCCTTTAATTTCCCTTACATGTTCTTACAGGCTCTGCAGCTCTGCCTGGTTTGGATTTGGTAATTAAAGTTGTGTATTTGCATTTAACTTAAAGTGCCTTTTATTAAGAGAGATCACAAGGTAACTGACTGTGCCATTTCATTCCTCCAGAGGATGATCCTAAAAGCTGCATCACTTGGTGTGCTGGGATGACCAGCCCCTTCAATTTGTGTTCTGCAGAACATCTGAGGGATAACAAAATGTTTCTATTTGGGTTCATCTTAAAGCTGAGAAAGAGGCAAATGCTGGTGGCTTCAAAACTCTGTCCAGAACTGGTGGGAAGAATGTCTGGACCAGAGGGATCCCAGGAGGGCACTTAATGGACATGTTCTGAAGGCATTTTCCTCTTTCTTTAAAAGAAAAAATATCTGGTACCTCAGCTGCTGGAAACAAGCAGAATTCCTGTGGGAATAAGTTATCCACATGTGTGGCTTTGCACATAAATAAACAGCTATTGCTTCTGAGTGCAGTGTGTGTGCCTGGAATAATATGGAGAGAAAGAGAGGGATTTTACCCTAACAAGCTTAGAAATGCAGAGTTCTGGAAAGATTTAAGAGGGGGCAGCTGTCAAGCAAGCACTAACCCAAACAATACATGGGCTGAATGAAAATTCAGAGTACTGCTGTGTGTGTGTCTCCCCCTGCAAATGTTTAGTGAGCAGCTTAGCTGAGAGAGCTCTGTAAGGAGTCATTTGGGGGACAAGGAAGAAAGGGAATGTCAGCAAGATGTCTTGGAGACAATGAGTGGAAGAGTTTCAGAAAATTGTGCCTGTATAACTCATCAGGGAGGAGGTTTCAATGCAGCATTGTGGGGGAGGGAGGAGTAAATTATAAAAAAAGGGGAGTAGGAAGCAATAAAAGTCTCCATAGACCTTTTCAAAGGGGAGGTGAGGAGCTTGGGCTCGTACTGTGTTGCCTGCCAACTGTTTCAAATCAAAATTTCTTATAAATGTCAATGTGCAGCACAGAAAAGCTTTCTCTGTCTCATGCATGACTCCATTTAGTGGGAAAACTCATTTCACACTGAGATTTGCTGTGGTGGAGGTAACACCTGGTGCTGTTTGTGCTTTCCAGGTGTACAGGTGGGATGACCACTCCAGTCTGGTTCTGCAGAGCCTGAACGAGCAGCGGCACCGGGGGCTGTTCTGCGACATCGTGCTGGTGGTGGACGAGCAGCGAGTTCCTGCCCACCGGAACCTCCTCGCCGTGTGCAGCGACTACTTCAACTCCATGTTCACCATTGGCATGCGGGAGGCCCACCAGAAGGAGGTGGAGCTGTTTGGAGCCTCCTACATCGGCCTCAAGGCTGTGGTGGATTTCCTGTATGGCAGCGAGCTGTCCTTGGATGGGGGCAACATCGACTACGTGCTGGAGACGGCTCACCTGCTGCAGATCTGGAAGGTGGTCGACTTCTGCTGCGAGTACCTGGAGAACGAGGTCAGCGAGGAGAACTACCTGTACCTGCAGGAGTTGGCCTCCATCTACAACCTGAAGCGCCTCGACTCCTACATCGACTCCTTCATCCTGCAGAACTTCGGCACGCTGTCCTTCACGCCGGACTTCCTGCAGAACATCTCCCTGCAGAAGCTGTGCCAGTACCTGGACAGCAGCACGGTGCAGCAGGAGTGCGAGCACGACCTTCTCCAGGCCGCCCTGCAGTGGCTCACCCAGTACCCGGAGCGGGAGAACGAGGCTTACCAGGTGCTGGACAACATCCACTTCCCGCTGATCCCCAAGAGCGACCTCCTGCACCGGGTGAAGCCCGCGGTGTGCTCGCTGCTGCCCAAGGAAGCCAACTGCGAGGGCTTCATCGAGGAGGCGGTGAACTACCACAACAACGTGGCGGCGCAGCCGGTGCTGCAGACCAAGCGCACGGCGCTGCGCACCTGCGAGGAGCGCCTGCTCTTCGTGGGCGGCGAGGTGTCGGAGCGCTGCCTGGAGCTCTGCGATGACACCTGCTTCCTGGACACCAGGAAGGGCCAGTGGGTGGCAGAAACGCCCCTCCCGGCCAGGAGGAGCCACCACTGCGTCGCCGTCTTGGGAGGCTTCATCTTCATAGCCGGGGGCAGCTTCTCACGGGACAATGGAGGGGATGCGGCGTCAAATCTGCTTTATAGGTATGATCCCCGCTGTAACCAGTGGATAAAGGTGAGACTTAAGCTGTATTATTTCTTTGTTCAAAGTCCTTAATGTTTCTCCTTTTTGGTGAAAGGACAGGACTCATTAGAATAGAATCATAGAATCAGTTGGGTTGGAACAGACCTCTGAGATCATCAAGTCCAACCCTTAATCCAACCCCACTTTGATTACCAGATCATGGCACTCAGTGCCATGTCCAGTCTCACCTTAAAAACCTCCAGGGTTGGAGAATCCACCACCTCCCTGGGCAGGCCATTCCAATGCCTGAGCACTCTCTCTGTAACTTCTTCCTGATATCCAACCTAACAGTCAACACAGTAGTGCTTGACAATGGAAATTGAAGTTGAAATTGAAGTAATTTAAATTGAAAAAGCAGCTCCTTGAGTACTGTGTGGGAATTCTTAAGTTACACACACAGCAAAAAAGTTTGGGGCAGATATTCAGCTTCATTGGAATCTGGGCATCTGATCTGTGAAATTCCTGAATCAGCACCAGCCTGCAGCTCTTTAGATCACTCCTGGGAATAATGCTGGGATGGACTTCGATGTGATGGCTTAGTTCATCTTTCTCAAGCAGTAGTACATACAATTAAATCAAAAATGAGTCTGAGTAAAAAGAAAATGCCTCTGACACTTGTCAAAGGTCTCTGTGCTAAGTGTCCCTTAGACCAAGCTCTTCCCATCCAGCTCTGTTGCATCTGTGTGGGTTCCTGTGTGGTTTCCTGTGGTTCTTACATGAACCAGTCCCCCTGGATGGTTCAGCTGTGGTTCTGAGTGATTCCAGTATCTGCTTCTTGCAGAGTTTGGGAAGGGGGCCCATGTGACACAAACATTTATAGGGTAACCTGTGCCTTAGATGCTTCCTGTTGTCCCCTGTTAGAAAATGGATGCTGTGGAACAAGCTACTGTGGAAAAACAAATATTATGAATATAATGCTCAAAACTAGTGGCTCTCCTTTCCTGATAAATAGAAAGAAGGAACTGCCCCACTCTCAGCACAAATATACCTTGCTTACCAGAGGCTGGAAGATGTCAGTGTGGTCTTTGCTTTGCCAGGTTGCCTCCATGAGACAGCGGCGAGTGGATTTCTACCTGGGGGCCATCACTGACATGCTGGTGGCTGTTGGTGGCAGGAATGAAAATGGGGCACTGTCTTCAGTTGAGACCTACAGCCCTCAGAAGGACTCCTGGACCTACATAGCAGGACTGCCCAGGTAAGCAGCAGTGTTGGGAGAGTTTCCTTGTGTTTGAAGAAGGGTGGTGGAGGGAGATTTTTGTGAGCACTGTTCACATCTTGAGCAAAGGTGTTTATAGTTTCTTTGGCTTTACTTTGTCACCTTGGTGTGATGGTTTTCCTCGTTAAGTGTTTCTCTGTGTTTGGCTGTTGCAGATAAACCATGTTTACCTGTTCTGCAAACAGGTAACCTTGGCAAATGTGATCTCTCTCTCTCAGTCTGAGTTAAAACTTGGCTGTTCTGCTTTGGAGAGGCTTTAGCACTCCAGCTCTGCTGGTGACAGCACACAGGACGTTGCTGGTGTCTTGAAGCAGTGTTTGAGCAGTGGCTTTGTAAGAACTGTGTGACAGCATTTCATTTGCAAACAGCAGGTTTAGGGATGTTACACATCTGTGGCAATTCCAGGGATATTGGCTCTATGGGTGGTGTTTTCACAACGTCTGAAACCTTCAGCTTCAGGAGCAGTTCTCCCTTCCTTAGTGGCATCACAAACCAGGTTCCTGCAATTTGGTGTGAGAGCTGAGGGTTTTTTTTGCCCTGACTGCCTCAGCTGCAGAGCTGCAGAGCCAGAGGCAGCCAGTGAAGGCACAGCAGCCTGTTGCCCAGTTCTATTTTGGGCAGGTGCTGCAATGAGAGGCTGATCCAGGCTAACAGCTGGGCTCGAGTGCTCCTCACAGGCAGGATGCTGCTTCTGCCTTATTTCTGCTCACACAGGCAGATCCAGCGGTTGAGGCTCCACACCTCAGTGTGGAGGAGAGTGTCTTCAGGCCTTAAGTCCTTCTGCTGGTTGGGGTCACCTGTGAGATAGGTCCTGCATGGGTACATGGACTCAGAAATGATCCTAGGGAAGTTTGCAATGCTGGTTTAACCCACTCAGACTGTAAGCTGTAAGTTTGTGTGTTCCTACTGCTATCTTTGGGAATTCTGCAGCTGCAGCATTTCAAGTGAACTTTAACTTGTGGGTGTTAATTTTTTATTGGATTGCCTGGCTGGTCTCCTTGGAGGAGGCAAAAGTCCCCTTTAGGGGACAGACCCCTCTTACTCTGCTTGTACAGCAACTGGGAGAAGTTACTGCTGCATCCAAAATAAATGGTTCTGCATCCTCTTCCTGTCCTTGTGTCAGTGCAGGTCTGTAGTGAACTAGATAGTTGCCCACTTTTCCATGTAGCTTCTCTTGCACATTGATAAGTCTTTAGTTAGATCTTAATGGACTCTTGGCATCTTTGGAATTTTGGTCTTTTCAGCCCTTTTTCTCCCTTTGGAGAACTCTCTTGCTGGGGAGTGTTTTGTTTGCAACAACTGTTTTTCTGCCTAGAAGGAATAAGGCAAAAAGAACTTTATGCAGGTTGCAAAAGGTAAAAATCAGTACAGAGGTGAACAGGGGACTCACAACCACTCCTGGGGCTCAGCAAGGAAGGGCTCTGGGCAGCCCTTTCCCAAATTATGGCATATGGACCTGTTGGAGCGAGTCCAGGGAAGCCACCAAGATGTTCAGAGGGATGGAGCAGCTCTCCTGTGAGGAAAGGCTGAGAGAACTGGGATTGTTCAGCCTGGAAAACAGAAGGCTTTGTAGTGACCTCATTGTGGCCTTTGATACCCAAAGGGGCCACAGGAAAGATGGAGAGAGACTATTGACAAGGGCCTGGAGTCACAGGACAAGGGGGAATGGCTTCAGACTGGCTGACAGCAGGGTTAGATGGGATATTAGAAAGAAATTCTTCCCTGTGAGGGTGGGCAGGCCCTGGCACAGGGTGCCCAGAGAAGCTGTGGCTGCCCCATCCCTGGGAATGTCCAAGGCCAGGTTGGACAGGGCTTGGAGCAACCTGGGATAGTGAAAGGTGTCCCTGCCCATGGCAGGGGGTGGAACTGGATGAGCCCTAAGGTCCCTTCCAACACAAACCATTCTATGGCTCTATGGAAGAAATCAATCTGGCCACAGTTCCCACTGTTTCCTCCAGTTTTCCCTTCAACACACTCTTGATCTGATCTCCGTTTTCCCCCTCACCTCATGCTTTTGTTCCTCAAACAGATTAAAGTTCCTGTTTCACCCAAATAACATCTCCCCCAGCCCTATTCTAGCAGCAAGACTTTTCTCTTCCTGTAGAGGAAACCAGAAGCTCCAGTCCTCTCTCTTTGATGAGGCAACACATCCCACCAGAGCTGCCTCGTCTCCTGCCTTTTCCTCTCTTCTCCCCTCTGAAGAGAACACCTGCAAGTGTTTTGGTCTTCTTGGGTGCATGGCCACCAGGAGCGGGCCCTGCTGCACCTCAGGTGGTGTTCCTGACTCCTCCAAGCCAGGAACTGCCTGGGAGCCTGTTCCCTGGAGTGACAGGCATGTTTAGATGTCCTTCTGGGGCATGGGCTTGTGGAGTTCCACTGGAACTGTGTGGGGTGGGACTCTCTGAGGTTCTTAAAACTTCTGCTCTGAGCATCCAGAAAATGGGTTTATTTATTTTCTTGGATGGAACATGCCCTGTGTGTGGAGGTTTTCAGGAAAAGGCAGTGCTTGTGTCCTGGAACACACGTGCCTCCTGCCACTGCCAAACCCCGTGTCTGTGCTGCTGTCCACAGTCACGCTCCTCTGAGGAAGAGCTTTGCAAGCTCTTTTTTATCTCCTCTTTCCCCCACCTCCTTCCCACCCTACATGGTCAAAACAACATGTTGTTTTCCCTAACCACTTTCTTGGAAGGAGCTGAGCTGTTTTGACTGAACTAGTGCTGTTTTACTGGAGGAGAAAACAGCCTCTCGGGGCAGATGCTTAAGTGGGAAACTCCAGCCAAGCCGTCTAAAGGGTGGACCTGGTCCAAGTCTGCTACAGATGAATTTATTTTGCCTGATGCTCATTAGGGTCCTTGGTTGTGGGATACCTTTCCCTTTCTTCAGAGAGGTGCTGTATTTCTCCTCCCTTTTCCCAGGCTCTCTGGGAGCAGTCTCTGCCATGGTTTCTAGCCCGGCAGGGAGCAGTGGTGGCTGACGAGTTTGGCAGAGCAGAAGTTGGTGCAGTGTGTTCTCATCTTGAACAGACCATTAAAAGGTCTGCTGCAGACAGCAGCAAAATTAATTGTGTGGCCCTGGGTTAAAGTTTGGCAGAACAACTGACAGCAGTTGTGTGAGGAGCTGTGTTGGAGCAGGTTAGTGAGTGATGGTATCTGCTCTGCCAGTTGGGTCATGAATAGTCTCCCAGGGCTGCAACAGGTGGACCTCGAGATTCAGAGCAATCACAGCTCACCTGGACTTTGGTTAGAGCAGGGGATTCCCAAAGCTTTATTGAGTGAGGTCAAGTGTTCTTCTGGTGAAGGAAATAAATTGTATGTTTTCTAGTGTTTGAATGGGTCAGAAACTAATTTTTCAGCTCTGTCTTTGGGTAAGGCATTCCAAATCAGCCACTGGCTCCAGCACATGTTAAATCACATCTACTTTCTCCTTAATGCCTCTGCTTTATTTTGACCACTCTTGTAGGTAATGCTGCCAAAACACTCAGTGCTTTGTGCTGGAGGATGTCTGGACCCACTGTATGGATGTGCCTGTTCTGTTGCACGGTTAGAAAAGCCCCTCTCGAAACAACAGGGCTTGCAGAAAGGATTTGTATTGATTGTTTTCAATCTGTGCATTTTATTTCATGCAGTTCCTATGAAAGTGAAGCTGGGTATGTGCTGGTTGGGATGAGCTTTCAGAAGTCAGGCAAAGTGAAACACCTCTGGGTAATTGCCCTGTACTGAGAAAGAAAAAATTGATGGTCGGTTTGGTGCTTCAGATTTGATTGTGTCTCTCAAACTGCTCTTGTAGCTGTTGCTGTTCCCTGGACACAGCCATGGACTGAGGCAGAAGCAAAGCATCAGTGCATTTTCTGCAGCTGCCTGGGCTGGGCTGCATGCCTGTGCTTGAGAGACAGTGGCCATTCCTTGCTTACATGTACAGAATTCCAGTGCAGGGAAACATTTAACCTACTCCTCCAAGGGCCACTCAAGTTTTTCTGAAGTTACAGTCACTTTTTCCCCAAATGCTGAATGTGATGTGATTGCTCTCAGCACAGGCTCTGTGTTGGATTCAACGTCCTCACTCTCTCCTCCTTCTGATTCCTCAAAATTGAGTTTTGTGCTTCCATGGGGAGGCAGATTGAGAGCTGTGGAGATTCTGAGTAGCCTTTTTTGGATAAAGTCCATAACTTTGCATTAGTCCTCTCTTTTTTTTCCTTCCTGCCTTTTCCCTGAGTGGCAAAGAAGCAGAACAGCTCTGAAGTCACCTCTGCAAGGTCTCCAGGGCTGGTTCTCCAGCCACTGGAGTAGAACAGACTGTCCTGGTCACTCAGCATTGTTAGCCCAAGCATGTCAAGCATTTACTCTTTCTTGCAGTAGCAACCTATTAAAATATCTGATTCAGACACAGGGATCAGAGGTTTCAGTAGACATCTAGAATAATAACACCTTTTAGCCTGTCTCAGAAGTGTTGTGCTTTAAGGGCAAATGTGGGATTTCTTTTCTAGTCCATCTTTTGCCTTGGCACAAAAGTGCTGGTGTTGAAGTGTGTGGAAGACCTTCCGATGCCCTTTGTGTGGCTGAGGGAAACTATTATGCTGTGAAATAAAAGCAGCTCAGGGTTCTCTCCACATGGAGTTCCAGCGTGTCCAGGCAGGGCTCAAAAGTAATGCTAACGTGGGTTTGTCTGCTGGAGAGGTTGGGTTGTCTTGAGTGCCTGACTACAAAGGATGGGAGTAGAGGCTTGTGAGTGCAGTGTGATGAGTACATTGCTCTGCAGCCCTGTGGGGATTAAATCATTTGGGCTCATTTTGTGAGCCAGTTTGCTGGGGCTGGGGCTGCAGCTTCGTCTTTTGACATCCCAACTCAAAAAAAACACCTAAAAAAGACATGCAGGAAGGATGTGTTCAAAGAAGCTGAGGCTGTCCCTCATCTTAGCAACCCACTTCTGAGAGCTCAGAGGGGTTTGGTCGGGACTATCCCAGTGTGAAGTTGAGAACAGCCTGAAGAATTAGGTTTGTAGTGGCTTTATTATAGGTGATCAAAGGGGTTTTCTCTGTGCCCTGTGGAAGCAGCATGATGTTGGTTCTACAATCTCATTTTCTCCTACTTCAACCATGGACTCTGATCTGTGATTGCCTGTGGCCTGTTGCCTTGTCTTGAGGTGACCAAAGAAGTTGCCATCTGTGGAGCAGCAGTGGTGGCAGACAGACAGCTCATGGAAAGGACTCTGCATGTGTTGTGACTGCAGATGAACCAGGCTGAGAACACCTGGGGGTAAGAAATGTGCTCCATGGTCCTGAAGCTGTGGAAAGGGAAGGAAGCAGTAGTTTTCCTCTTGGTTTCTCTTGGTTAATTGCTATGGGGATGTCTGAGAGGTGTCATGATTATTTCCTCTTTCTGTCATAAAAACCCTTGCTGAGATGTTGGGTTTTTTCTCTCCATGGTGCTCTCAGACTGACTCAAGCCAAGCACTGGAGCAGGAAAATGGGAGTGAAGGCTGTGCCAGCTAGAGCAGGATGGGCTCCTTCTGTTGTATGACACACTGTAGGGGATGCCTTGAAAAGTGATGGTCATACCTTAGTGCTCTGTAGTGACCAGATATGAAAAGGATGCTTTAAAAGTGCTTGTCGTGCCATGGAAGTGCAGGGTGAAGGTGTGAGAGTGAGAGCAGTTACTGGGTTGTGAGGATTATGGAAGTTCTTTGAATTATGAAGGTTTTGAGGCTGCAGGCAGTTCCAGGCTTAGGGTAGAGTGGTACCTCTTTGCACAGATGGGAACACTGAAAGATAATTAAAACTGTGAGAAAACTGGCAAGATCACTAAAATAAAGTGAGGTAAGAAGAGATTTAAGAGAAGCAAGCTATGGGAATAGAATGTGTGTAGATAATTTCTCATGAAACAAAAAGTACATCTGGACAGTGAGCAACATGCAATTAGAAGCTGAAGTCTATGGACACTGTCATAAGCCTGTGAAAATTGACCATAGGTGAAATTTAGAATATATATAGTGTAGCTTGTAACTAGTTAGGGCTTTTTAGTTTCTTTGTTCTTTAGTTTCTTTCATTAAGTGTGTTATAGGTAGTTTAATAAATTAGATTAGGCTTTGTTGCCCTCCACCTCGTGTTATCCAGGGAGGTGAACATTTTCTTGTTAATTTTCTCCTCTCTTTCTGGGAGGGTTCTCTGGAAGAGTTTTGGGAGGTTTTGTGGGGGTTTGGGTGGCTGGAATCTATATTATTTGGTTGGTTGACTCAGTAGTTGTTAGTCTGGTGTCCTTTTTCTCACACTTGTATATATATGTATTATATCATATTCTGGTTTTAATTGTCTTTATATAATAAGATTGCTACTTCAGGTTTTGGGGTTTTTTCCTCTCCCTCTTTTTCCCTTGGTTGGGAGGGGGGGGGGAACCCTTTCTCTTTGTGTTGGGCAGTTGGCATTTTGCCAGCTCAGCCCAAGACAGTGTGACACCTGCGACCTGTGTCCCTTTGTCCGCCACAACGAACTGCGACAACACTGAGTAACTCCCAAGATCAGGGATTCCTCTGCTTTAGTCACTGTGCATTTTCTCCTTCAGTACCAGTCCCTGCTGAATGCCTGTGTGTCCTAAGTCGGGTGTTTGTGTTTGCCTGTGCCAGGTTCACGTATGGCCACGCCGGGACAGTCTACAAGGAGTTCGTGTACATCTCGGGGGGCCACGACTACCAGATCGGCCCCTACAGGAAGAACCTGCTGTGCTACGACCACCGCACGGACGTGTGGGAGGAGAAGAGGCCGATGCTGACGGCGCGGGGCTGGCACAGCATGTGCACCCTGCAGGACCACATCTACTCCATCGGCGGCAGCGACGACAACATCGAGACCATGGCGCGCTTCGACATCCTCAGCGTGGAGTCCTACAGCCCCCAGTGCAACCAGTGGACCAGGGTGGCTCCTCTCCTGCAAGCCAACAGCGAGTCAGGGGTGGCAGTGTGGGAAGGCAAGATTTACATCCTGGGAGGGTACAGCTGGGAGGAGGCTGTCTTCTCCAAAACAGTCCAGGTTTATGATAAGGAGAAGAACAAGTGGTGCAAAGGGACGGACTTGCCCAAAGCGATTGCCGGAGTGTCTGCGTGTGTCTGTGCACTGAAACCCAAAACAGAGGACAAAAAGAAAAAGACAAAAACAAAAAAGCATCAAGATCGAGGGAGATGACTACTCCTGGTAGCCACCTTTGGATGGTGGACTCCAAAAGGACCTTGTGTTTAGTCATTTCTAACTAACCTTTTTGGGTTTTTTTTCTTTTAAACGGGGGGAGAGGGGGAAGCATCTTTTGAAGCCTCAGAAAATGTACAGTTGAATGTGGTTTTTGGATTAAAATCATCAAAAGAAACCAAAAGCTCCCCCTCCCACCTTACGAAGGGCGATGTGGCCAGAGAGGTTCTGCTGCTCTCCTGAATGTTAAGGCTTAGGCTTTTCCTTCTGTGGTTCATGGCATTTCCACTACATCGTCCTAGAGTGACGTTTTAAGGAAGTTTTTACAAACAACTTTTATACTTTTTTATACCACATTTTGCTAACTCAGTCTCTCGTTTGCCATATGTTCTGTTACTGACTGCAGAAGCTGCTGCTCCGTGGTTGTGACCCCGTTGTTGGCGTCGGGAACTCGTCGTGTGGTGATCTTTGGTCTCTGTGTGGCTGTGCCGGGACACGGCGCAGCTGTTGGGGCAGCACTGGCACTGCCAGCTCTGTCAGGCAGTCAGCTGGCACAGTGACCATTGTCACTTGTCACCATGCCAGCCTCCCTGTAGCCCAACTCGCCAAACATGCCCATAAAAACAGTTTATTTCAGTGACTGGTGATCTGCTGAGTGGATTTCAAGGGCTTTGGTGTAAAGTTCAGCTGTTGATCGTTGCTGTTGTTTCTTCCTCAGTCCTTCTCTCCCATCTCCCTTGCCATAATTTTCTGATTTGCCTTCCTTTCCATCTGGTGTACATGCAGGTGATATCCCGCTACACTCTTTTTTGTTTGTTGTTTTTTTTTTCCTGACTATTTACCTCAGTAATTGGACAACACTAAGAAAACATTCTTTGCACTTAATTTCATTTGAAGCTAATTTCATTTGAAGCTCTGGTAAATGTGAGAACTCTTAGGTTTATTACAAGCACATACATGCATTGAGAGAGGTAACTGCATTTCTGGAGTGCAAGGAAGTTACAGGTTGTTCCTTCAGTGCTAAGAAATGTTGCTGAAATTAATTTTCTGAAACTCCTCGAGGTTTTTTTGACTGTTTTTTTTCTTTTAGATCCTCAGGAGTGAGTCTCTCATTTGCATTAATGGATTTATTTTAAAGCCTTTGTACACTGCATGAGGTAATAGTTATTTTTTAGCCTAAAAATAAATTGAAAAACAAAAAAACAGGAAAAAATCAAACACTTTGGTTATGACATACTCATTGACAAGTTGCTTGGGGGTTTTTATACCTGAAATCCTTGCTATGTTGACTGACAACTACTTAACTTCTGGGGACATTTTCATGTGTAAGTATAGAACAAAAGTTTCAAAGACTTGCTTTGTTTTCTGTTACTGGGCTGCTTGTTACTATTATAGCCCCCCTTTTAATGTGTTTATGTATTACATTAATGTCTGGGAACAATAAATCCAGTTTAGGATATTCTATTCATCACTGCCTGACTTTTGTATTGACTTAACAGAGGTTTTTCTTCTTGTTAAATTGGAAGGAAATAACCCTGTAATCATTTCAAAATGGCACTGATAATGATGGGAAGCTAAATTTAGCAATATGAAGTAGAAATAGAACTTACTTGGCTAATTCATCTTTCCTCCATTGTGCTCCAGACCAGACAGTCAGAAAGGACAAGGGGGAAAGGCTTCCCACTGCCAGAGGGCAGGGTTAGATGGGATATTGGGAAGAAATTCTTCCCTGTGAGGGTGGGCAGGCCCTGGCACAAGGTGCCCAGAGAAGCTGTGGCTGCCCCATCCCTGGAAGTGTCCAAGGCCAGGTTGGACAGGGCTTGGAGCAACCTGGGATGGTGAAAGATGTCCCTGCCCATGGCAGGGGGTGGAACTGGATGAGCTTTAAGGTCTCTTCTAACCCAAACCATTCTGTGATTCTATGAAATTACACTTCACATTTTTGCAGCTGTGACAAAAGACCAAATCCAGTTTGTAGGGTGCTTTCAAAGATGCTTTTAATGAGGAGTAGACAAACACAAGAATGACTTCCTAACATTAAACTTAATTGCATTGACAAAAGATATCTCCAGTACTCATGAAACCAAGCTTTGTTTCCCCTGGTGTCTGTGTCATCCCTTCAAAACCAGAGGCTGGGAGTGAGTGTGGGACATCTCACGTGTTATTAAAGGTCACTGAGGGGTCGTACCTGTTGTTCCCATAAGCATTTTTTCCTTATTGGAGTGACAAATGATTCCCATTTGCACCTACAGGGCCCAGGGCAGTCAGTGCTGCTCATGGCACAGTCTGGCAGAGTGCCCCTAGATTTTGGATGTACCCAGCCATGGCTTACCATCCCTCAGGAAGTGCTGGCAGATAGCACAGGGGGGTAACTGCTGAACTGCTTTGGGCAACTGCTGTGCTGGAATTCTGCACCAATGGGCCACACGAGTGGATTTCTCTGCTTTTCTTGGTCTGAACAGCCCCTGGGTGAGTAGTGAGGCCCAGCAGAGAGAAGGTGTATCCTCCTGGTCTGTACTACTGCACCTGCACACCCCACTGCCTTCATCCCTGAGCTCTGTAAAGCATTGGAAGCACCAGCTCCTTCTTCCTGCCCCGGGGAAAAATAACTACTGCTCTACCTCATGTCTAAAAAGGCTCCCATTGCCCAATTCTGAGAATAGCTCATTTTACCTGAAACAAAACAGCTACCAAAACCCCTCATGTTTTCTCTTCCCACACTTCTATGTCTGCAGCTTGGCATGGGCACATCAAGGAGCTGCTGCCTGGAACCCTGACATTGGATAACAAAAATCCCTCTAGATACCCTGAGGAAAAATTACACTGTGGTGTGAAGTGCAGTTGTTTTGAAGGCTTGAGAATGAAGCTGAAAATATTTTTGTTCAAAAGTTTAAATCTTCAATTGAGAGAAATGTGCCTGTGTCTGTCTCTGTAAGAGATCAGACTGTTTTCTCCCAAAGACTGGTGATTTTTCCTGGGCTGTTTAGGATTCTGTATTCTTGCGTGACAGCAAAAAGGGGTCATGTGTCTAGGGAATGTAAAGAAAAAAATTTAACCTTTAGTGCTGTCGCTGAGAACAATTGAACTTGCAGAAAACAAGCCCAGATTCAAATTGTGATTCTTCCCTTGATGACACATCTTAGCGATGCTCTGACCAGTAAGAAATTGCTGGGAGGGGGGGGGAGAAACTGGTGTGTCAACCTTTCTATATGATTTTATTTCAGCTTCTTGACCTATTTCAGTTCTCATGAATGTAATAATGAGGGAGATGTTAATTATTCTTTCATGAACTTTGAGTTGTCTTAGGGACCAGGTCAGGGCAGAGGGAGAGGTTCTTCCCTGTGCTATGTGAGTCAGAGCAGGGATGAGCTCCAGCTACTCACAGTTCCTCCTCCTTACTGGTAACTCTGGTACTCAGTGAGGGACACACAGCCCAGCCATGGGTTTGCTGAGATCACACACATTTTTCTGTTCCTTCTGGAACTCACAGTAGCTTGGGCAAAAAATCCTTACCTTTGTTTATGCCATGATGGTGACAGAACATCAGGGGAAGGTGAGACAGAGACTTGCAGGTTCTTCTGAGGCTGCAGCATTTAGAGATTATTGCATAAGGAGAGAGGAGACTTGTATTTAAGATAAGGATCAATAAGTCAGAGTTAATTAGCCAAAATTGATAATTGAAGCACAAAATGCACTGAGTCAAGCTTCCACATGATCTACTAAAGGCTTGTCCAGACTTCAAATCTGTTTCAGGTTAACTTGAGTTGGCCCATGCTTACATTTGTCACATCAACAAATTCAATGTATTTGTCACAGATTTAGGAATACAGAGTTTGAAGTCAGGTTTGCATGAACCCATTTTTGGAATGGAACACGTGCTGTTGGTGCCCTGTGCTGCCTGGCTCAGGGCTTCCACCTGCAGAACCATTCCTGCACTGCTGCCCTCGGCTCCCCTTTGCCCATTCCCAGTGCCTGCTCTGACCTGGGACATTTAGGGCTCAGAAAGTTCAAAAATTATTAGACAAACTTGTTTCAGTGCTCCAGGTACTCTGGATTTGGGAAAACCTCAGCAGTGACTGCCCAGCACAAGCAACTTGACCAAAAGAGAGCTTGGACAAGAAGGACTTAAGCAAATTCTGCAGGGGAAGGGGAAGCACTTTGTTGGGGCTGTAGAAATGTTTTATGCTGGAGGAGCCCTGCGACAGCTACACCACTATTTACAGGAGCAGGGAGTGACAGGACAAGGGGGAATGGCTTCCCACTGAGAGAGAGCAGGGTTGGATGGGACATTAGGAAGAAATTCTTTCCTGTGAGGGTGGGCAGGCCCTGGCACAGGGTGCCCAGAGAAGCTGTGGCTGCCCCATCCCTGGGAGTGTCCAAGGCCAGGTTGGACGGGGCTTGGAGCAACCTGGGACAGTGGGAGGTGCCACTGCCTGTAGGTGGGAGTGGAACAAGCTGAGCTTCAAAGGTCCCTTCCAAGCCAAACCATTCCATGATGATTTTGTTATCTCTGACACTGACCTAGAGCTGGCTGGTTCTATACTGAAGACTTAAAATACCATATTTTTGATATAAGCCAACTGAGATCCAGCCAGGGGAGGTGATTACTGCTTGCAAACACTTTATGTAGGCAAAGCCCTTATTGTACCTAGAAACTATTGGGATAAAAGTTCTGCATCTCTAAAATGAAAGCCTGAAGATCTCCAGAAGCTCCTGGCAAGAGGATGAAGCTCTACAAGGACAGCACTAAACCTCCTACAGCCATCAACCAGTTTCTGCAGCACTACAGAAAGGTATTCCCTTTGCCCCTGAAAAAGTGATGTGAGGGTTCTGAGCACTTCAAATCCTCAGGTCCCTCTAAAAAGTGCTCAAAATTCTTTCACCTTCACCTCCGGGGCACTGTCATGAGCCCAGGTCTCATGACCTGGTGAAATCATGTGGAGCATGGTATGGAAGGACGAGCCATTCCCAAGCACTTTGCATTTACAGGAGGATAAGAGAAATTACAGCAGCACCTGAGAGGCAGCTGCCTTGGGAGTGGTTTATCCAGATCCCTGGCTGCTGTCAGACAACCCTGTGTTTCTACAGCCACGGACCTCATTTCTTGTAGATGTATTTACAAATAAAGTCAGTTCCATGTCGTTAGGACCATGACTTCATGAGCATGGAGACACAGCAAGAAAAACACAGCACTGGTTAGTTTTGATTTGCAAAAGCAATCCTGTTTGGGAGCTTTTTCTTCGGCCACTGGCATGGAAGAAAAAGATTGAAACTAAAACTTGTGCAATGAAAGCAGTAACAAAGTAACAGACCACTATAAATAAAAGAGAACAGAGTAGATTACACTTAGATTAAGTGTTAACCGACTTTACAATTAAACTATATTAAGAGGGGATAGAATTGGAGGTGTTTTAAATGTTGCTGAATGAGACAATGACAGCGTTTCGTTCCCACCTCAGTTTTCACCATCAGCTCTGGTTTTTAACTGCTCTGGTATTTGAATTTTGTGCTTTCTAGGCTGGAGACACTGTGCTCATTTGTATTTTGAAGCAGTCAGTTTACTTAGGCAGCATTGTGGGCAGAAAGGAATTTTGCCTTCAACCAGACGAGCCACGTAAGGGTTTTCACTCCATTATTTACCTTGTAAATGAGACTCCCGAGGGTAGAGGGGCTTTCAGATGTTTGAAATGCTGTATGCAAAAAGCCTGTACATTTGTCTCCCTTTTTTGTTCCTCTCTTTTAATATTAACCAGCCACTTTCAGTGCTGGTTCTCTGCCTCAGGACAGCAGAGCAACACTTGCTAGAGACAAAAGCGAGGGAGAGGCAGCTTAGGTGTGTCAGCTGGAAGGGCAGAAGCTGATAGAGAAAATCATTTACTGTCATCAGCACACAGCAAGTGTTGCACTTCACAAAACAGGAGGGAAATGCCCTTGGCTTCGAGACAGGGAGGAATCTTCTTCCCACTTTTCATGAACCTTCTCTCTGAGCAGCCAAAAACACAAAGTTCTTGTGTCTTCTTTTCTTCCTTCTCTTGATGTGAAGCTTTTTCTCATACTTGCTTCCCAACTGAAGCAGACTTTTGCAGGACTTGGTGGTTTGTTTAAGGAAAAAGATATGGAATAAATTAGTGATTAATGTAATGGATTCTGTCCTAGGGGTTTCAGTATTGTTATGAGTCAGTCTTCTCAAAATCATGAGATTGGCTTAGTCATCCTTTATTTTTTTTTCCCCAGATACAAACACTGAACCCATTCCCAAACACTGAGCCCATTCCCAAACACTGAATCCATTCCCAACCACTGAGCCCATTCCCAATCACTGAATCCATTCCCAAACACTGAGCCCATTCCCAAACACTGAGCCCATTCCCAAACACTGGGCCCATTTCCAAAACACTGAGCCCATTCCCACCCTGGTTATTTGGGACACAGATGGGACAGCTTTGCTCTGGCAGTATCTGGGCACGCAGCCTGTCACCTGCCAGAGGGACCCTTGGCACCACAGCCTTCTACAGGTGGAATTTGGACATTAGGAGGAATTTCTTCACAGAAAGGATGATTAAACATTGCAAGGGGCTGCCCGGGAAGGTGGTGGAATCACCATCCTTGGAGGTCTTCAAGAAATGATTGGACATGGAACTCAGTGCTCTGGTCTGGTTGATAAGATGGTGATCAGGTGGACTCGGTGATCTCACAGGTCTTTTGCAACCTAATTATGGAATCACAGAATAGTCAGGGTTGGAAGGGACCTCTGGAGATCCTCCAGTCCAACTCTCTGCCAAGGCAAGGTCACCCAGAGCAGGTGACACAGGAATGTGTCCAGGTGGGTTTGGTTTGAGACTCCACACCCTCCCTGGGCAGCTGTTCAGTGCTCTGGCACCTCAGTGGAAAGTTCTTCGTCATGTTGGGATGAAACTTCCTCTGTTTTAGTTTTTGGCCATTGCTCCTTGTCCTGGGCACCACCAAAAAGAGTCTGGTACCATCCTGGCACAGACTGCCCTATCCCTGGGAGTGTCCAAGGGCAGGTTGGACAGGGCTTGGACCAACCTGGGCTGGTGGGAGGTGTCCCTGCCCATGGCAGGGGGTGGCACTGGATGAGCTTTAAGGTCCCTCCAACCCAAACCACTCCACGATTCCACAACCCTCTTGGTGCCCACCTTGGAGATATTTATATATTTATTACTTATCTATAACAAAATCCCCTCTCAGCCTTCTGTTCTCCAGATTAAACACACCCACTACCTCCTCACCACAGAGATGCCTCCAGGGGTGGTGCTGGTGGTGGTTCCAGGGGGGATTTTGGGGCTCAGGGGGGTTTTGGGGGCTCACAGGGGTGGTGTTTGTTCCAGGATGGTATTTTCGGTGCCCTCAAGGGACGGTGATGGTTCCAGGGGGGTATTTTGGTGTATTTTCAATGCCTTCAGGGGGCAGTGGTGGTTCCAGGAGAGGTTTTTGGTGTATTCTGGGTGCCCTCAGGGGTCAGTGTTTCTTCCAGGTGTGTTTTTTGGTGTATTTTGGGTGCCCTCAGAGGGCGGTACCGGTTCCAGGGAGGGTATTTTGGGTGCGCTCAGGAGGTGGTGCCTGTTCCAGGTGAGGTTTTTGGTGTATTTCGGTGTATTTCGTGTGCCCCCGGGGGCGGCGCCGGTCCCAGGTGGGGTATTCAGGTGTATTTCGGTGTATTTCGTGTGCCCTCAGGGGGCGGTGCCGGTTCCAGGTGAGGTTTTGGGGGTATTTCGTGTGCCCTCAGGGGGCGGTGCCGGTCCCAGGTGGGGTATTTTGGGGTATTTCGGTGTATTTCGTGTGCCCTCAGGGGGCGGTGCCGGTCCCAGGTGGGGTATTTCGGTGTATTTCGTGTACCCTCAGGGGCGGTGCCGGCTCCAGGTGAAGTGTTTGTGGTATTTTGGTGTACTTCGTGTGCCCCCGGGGGCGGTGCCGGTCCCAGGTGGGGTATTTTGGTGTATTTCGTGTACCCTCAGGGGGCGGTGCCGGCTCCAGGTGAAGTGTTTGTGGTATTTTGGTGTACTTCGTGTGCCCCCGGGGGCGGTGCCGGTTCCAGGTGGGGTATTTTGGTGTATTTCGTGTGCTTTTAGGGGGCGGAGCCAGTTCCAGGTGAGGTTTTTGGTGTATTTCGGTGTATTTCGGGTGCCCTCAGCGGGCGGTGCCCGGATCCAAGGAGGGTATTTCGGGTCCCTCAGGGGGCGGTGTCGGTTCCAGGTGGGGTATTTCGGTGTATTTCGGGTGCCCTCAGCGGGCGTTGCCCGGATCCAAGTGGGGTATTTTGGTGCATTTCGGTACATTTCGGGTCCCTCAGGGGGCGGTTCCCCCCGCTCTCCCCTCACAGCGCGCGGCGCTCCCGCCCGGTGCGCGCGCAGCGGAGCGGGCGGGGCCTGCGCATGCGCGGTGGGGCGCGCGCCCGCCCGCCCGGCTGGTGCGTGCGAGGGAGAAGATGGCGGCGGCGGGGGCGGCGGCGGCGTGAGCGGCCGGGACCGCCGAGTGCCCGCGGGACGCGCGGCCAACATGGCCCTGCACGGCGCGCAGGTACCGCCCGTCCCCGCGCCCGGACCCTGCCCAACCGCACAGCCCCCCCCCGACCCGCGCGGGGGCTCCCGGCGGGCGGGCGGGCCCCGCGGTGGGGGGGAGCGTGGTGGCCGGGAGTAGGCCCAGGGTGATTGTGCACGTTCATTGAATGTGCGGAGCGGCCGCGGGCGCGGCGGATCCGGCGTTTCCCGCGTGGAATCGGAACTCTGGAGGGGGTCTGGGGGTTGGGGGGTGGCCCTGGGCCGGGGTCGGTGCCACCACGGTGGGGGTCGGTGCTGAGCCCGCGCCCGGGGGTGGCTCGGACAGAGCCCGTGGCTGCGGCTTCGCGTTTTTATTTTGGGTAGGGGGGAGAGAGGCAGAAGCGATTCTATAACGAGAAGGGAATAAGGAGATTTGTAAAGTAATCCTCCCCCTTCCCCCCGCCCAAACCCTCGCTAAAGCCCGAGCGCATCGGGGTGCAAAGGGCTGAGTGTTGCAAGATCGCCGCGCACGGGGCTGCGGATTCCCTGATCCCGCTGGCTGAGCCGCCCGGATTTGTGCACAGAGTGGGGAAAAAAAACTGCAGGCGTGGTGGTTTTTCTGCTGGAAGTTTACAGCTCCGTTCCTGGGCTAATCCGGGGTGTGCTTAGAGCAAAAGGATTGAATGGGTTCACTTCGCTGTTTCTTTTTCCCTTTAAGGTTTTTCTCCCCAGGAAGGTTTAAGGCAGGACTGTCAGGAAAAACCTGTGTTTATTTGCAAGACTTCGTGCAACTTTAGGAAATAATAAAGTTTGGGAAAGTTTGATGGTGTTAAAGGTAATTTCGTCAAGGTTCCCTGTGTTCTGTAACAGACAATGTACTTCATAAAACAGAAGTTGTTTCGAAGAAGGTGATGCTTTCTTTAGAATTGTGTATTTTTTTTCCTGAAGGCATTTCAGGTACACATCAAACGAAGTTGTGCTCTGGTGGCACTGACAGGGATTTCTCCATAAAGAAAAGTTTGTAATCAGTAAAGACTATAATGATATTTCATGTCCAGCCTCATTTATTTATATTTGAGAGCAGCAGGGGAGTGATTTTGTTTCCGTAGGTGGTCTGAGGCCCATGTCAGTTTCTGGAGTTTGTTACAAATTGTTTGAAAATATTTGTATCTTTCAACTTTGCTTTCAAAGTGGAGGAAACTCACTCTGGTTTTGGACTTTTTTTTTTTTTACTATGCTAATGAATGGTGATTACAATCAGGTGTATCAGAATGATTCAATGTCCAGCTCGAGGGCTGTTTCACACCTCGTTTTCCCCTCCCCTGTTTGGTAAGTTTGGGGTTCCCATTGCGGATTTTTTTCTTTATTTAGAAGAATTAAGGGCATTTTTGTGTCTGTAATTAATTATGTTGGTGTACCTTGAAACAAAACCAAGTCAGGCTGATGGTTTAGTTGGCAGTGAAGTTCTGCAGAGCTGAAATTAAAACTAGACTGTAAATTCATCTGAAGTAGTAACTTGAACATTTGCTATTTTAAATCGACTCCTTCTATAGGTTAATGCACATATTTGGGTCTCCTGAGGATTGCTGTGTGAATTTATATAAACTTTGGAAGCAAATCTGCAAGAAATCTTTTAGCCAGTGCTTTGTTTGTGTCATTAAACAGCCCGTTTTTGTATTTTTGGATTTTTTGTTTGTTTCCAAGTGTACAAAGTTTATTTAGATGCTTTCTGGGATTCATGTGAGTACAAATTCTAGAACAATATAATGCCAATTTAAGTAACAATGTTTTGGACTCTTTTGGATGAAAACCCTGAAGAAAAGTTCAGGGATAATATCAAGTGTAGGATTTTTCTTTTCTATTTTAGAATGATAGTGTTGCAGATGAGTAGAAAAAAATAAGATTTTTGATACAAGTTGTCTGCTCTGAGCACAAGATAAATAACATTATTGGGTCATTCTGTTCCTGTCATGATGCAGAGTTGTGGGCAGAAAGAAGTGTGTCATTTTTCCCTGTCATTGTAATTTGGGTGTACAGTAATTGAGATATTTTTTGTCACACAGGGGGATAAAGGTCTTCAAGAAAATGATGCTGCTCTTACAGCCCAAATGCACAGTCAGATTCATGTAACAGTGGGCAGGAATGTTTCCTGTCAGTCTGCACGTTGTGACAAACGACTCATGAAACACTCATATAAAAGGCTTCCTAAGGGGCATTAATTTGGGATGGTCAGCTCATCAGCAAGCACAGGAGTGTGTAGGATAACACGGTTTAGGTATTGCTGGTTTGTCCCTCTGTGTTCCATGTCATTATTTCATAATCATTTCATGAGATATTTAAGTGGTGCTGTCAGACTTCTGGGTGTGTGCTGGGCAAATTCAAAATCTGTCCCTTTTTTTAAGGTGAGCTTTTAGTAAACCTGCTGTATCACTACATGGCCCTAAAGATGTTAAGCTGATCTAGTTAAAACCATTTGTCATCAAGGGCATCTAAAAATCTCTTTAGAAAAAAAGAAAAGAGCTGAAAAACTATTTCCCTGTTTGGAAAGAGTGAAACTGTCGAACTGTACAAACTGTTGTTTTAGCCCCTTTTTCTATTGTTTTTCATAGAAAGAATTAATACAGAGGCATCATTTCTAAATCCTGTGAAAACAAGTTGAGCAGAAGAAAGGATCCCATGGCAGGATGAATCATTTATGCTTGTTTTGTCCTTCCACCATTACCGTGGTGTCAAGTGAACCCGGTGCCATTTTAAACGTCCCTCGTTGCCCCCAAACCAGGCTGGGGTAGAAACCAAGCGGGTTTGGGTGCAGGAAAAAGCTGAACAAGCTCCTGAGCTGCTCATCCTCACCCAGGATGTGTCTGTCTGGCAACCAGAAGAACTGGAACTCGGAACATGGCATGCAACCCGACTCCTGAAACACTGCACTGCAAAGTGCCTCTTTTATGGCCGGCTTGGAGGGCTGTTCCCTGGCAGGGTGTAGGTTGATGTTCCCTTAAGCCAGGGCTGTTTCTAGAAGAACAAAAAAAAAAAAAAGGCAGCAGTCTGCAGGCATTTGTGCTGTGCTCCCTTTGCAGTGCATTGCCTGATGTTTGTGGGGATTAGGAAATCGATGTCTGAGAAATAATGTTAAAAAATGGTTGTTCTGCAGCTGGATGAGTTTTTTGTGTGTGATGTTGGAGTGTCCTTACAGGGAGAAAGAAGTGGCTGGGGAGAGGGCAGTGTGGATTGTGGAAACACACTGAGAATAGGTGGGACACCCTGACCACAGAGTGAAAGGTGGCTCTGGAAAAGGGCAGTTTGGTTGGATTTGGAGAGAGGTGTTGGAGTTCATCCTCTGCTGCAGCTGCTGTTCAGTTGCTGTCCCGTGTTTTAAAGGGCTGGAGAAGCTGAATTTGTGTCCCATTCTTTTATTTATTTTTTGAGCCCTGCTCTCACTGTTCAGGAGGGTCCATCCTTTTGCCCACGGAGTGAGTGGTTACTCAGGGCTTGTGTGATCTGGGAAATTCAGGCTGAATCTGAGAGTTTCTGTAACCAGAAGGTCTCATTTGCCTTTCTAAAATGTGAATGGTGAATCCACACGGAGTAAAGTGGGTGAATGTGGGTTGCTTGACTTAAAAAAAGGAAGTCTGGGAAAACTGACATAGAACTTAAATTTGGAGCTATATGGAAGCCTGCAAATAGACTAAAACCCACAGGTTTTGTGAATCACTGCTATTTTTTTCTGTGCATTGTAGACTATAGCACTGATCTGGAGACGTTTTAGAATGGATCCAGCCATCTACCTATTAATAAATCCAGTTTTTATAGGCAGTTGCTTAGACACACTGCTTTGGCCATTCATGGAGCTGTTAAAATACTTGTAAAGTTAAGTGGGGTTTTGTTTATAGGTAAACTGAGCAGTCTCCTTTCTGTTCAGTGCTCGACACACAACATGCTGTGTCGTACAAAACAGCCAAATCTGTTGTAATAGAAGTTGCTGGCCTTGGGCCATTGGATTATAGTCATTTGTCACTCTAATGCCATTTCAGCAATGTAGATGTTCATTTCCAAAGAATTAAACGTGCTGGAACTGCGTTTTTTTTTCTTTTTGATGGAAGTGTTTTATGTGTGACCATTAAACATACAACTGGGGATTAGGGAACAAAGGGCTGTGCTTCATGGTGAAAAAAAGTGTGTGTGTCCATGTGTGTGTATGGACATTCCATAATGGAATAGTCTGATGGTTTAAAATTGGCATTCTGAGCCCTGTTTTTATTTATGAAATCTCAGCATATGCATTTAGGACTGTTTTAAGTATTCTAAATAATGATTATTTTTGAAACACTTTAAAGGATTCTGTTATGTTGGTGCTCATGTTAATATATTCATTAATGCTTTAATAGAGTAAAACTTTGATGTGCATCAGTCTTTTCATTTTGTATTTGACTCTCTAATACCTCCCTTATTTGCAGATGTTCTTGATATTTTAAATATGTGTAAGAACTTTTCCTCCTTGTTTGCCAGCATAGGATTTATTGATCTTTCAGTGTGTGCTACAAGGTCTGTTTTTCTTCACCTGTAGTCAGGCAGGGGGTACCTTAAATCACAGTAGCCCTAACAAAGTGTTTGTGTAAGGCTTATTTAAGTCATGCACCTTATGAAAAAGCACCTGAGCTTAAAATTAAGAAAGGCCTTTTTGATCCTCTGTGGTAGTCACAGATGTTGGTGCTGGAGGAAAAAAAATGTGCAGGAGAGTTTTGGGGAATTTTGCTTCTTACAATATTGTATGTGAATTCATACCATGTATGGAAGCTTTAAAAGAAGCATTGTATGTTATTTGCATTGGAATTATAGTAGGAAAGAAAGGGATATAAAATCAGCTTCCATGGAGGGTGATGTTAACACAAACTGGAAAATCACTCAGGGGATCTGTAACTTTCTTACTTTGTTAAAAAAGTAAATACCCCAGTTGAGGTTGAGCTTTGAGGTGGAAGAGAAAAATGCACTATCTGTAAGAAACTGTAAAGAAGAACATGTCTCTAAAGGCTGTGTGAAAAGATGCATTTAAAAAAAACATGTAAGAAAGTCGCTTTTCTTCAAAGATTTCTGTGTATGAAAGACTTATTTTGTTTGAATTGCACTGAGTGTGCAGCAGAAACAGCAGAGCTGTTCCCTCAGTGCAACGAGCATGTTTTCCATACTTTCAGAGCCTGTTGTGGTGATTCACAGGTAGCCTGCCTCATTTTTCTCCATGAATGTTGCAGGCTGGCAGAGCGTTTGCTGCTGTAACTTCAAATACAGAAGTCATGTATCATTCATACAAAGAAGTGAGGGCAGCTTTTGGTGTGGAAATATTTTGGCTTGTGTGAGGGATGCCTTTGTAGGTGGTACAGCAACGTGGTACCATCAAGGATACTGTTAATCCCTTTGGTTCTTGGTGCAGGAATTGGGCTGGATGGAGAGGGACATGGAAAATATTCAGTGTCTTTGTGTGATGGGAGGAACAGGCAATTAAATTACTTGTGTTCAGATAATGATTGTGGATCATGTTACTTAGGAGGCTGTTTGGTTGAAAATGAGGCTGTACTGGTACAAAGTATGGGATGGCCTTGTCATTTTAGATGTAAGGATGATAAAAGGAGAGGGAAATCAAGCAGAGAGAAAAGGAGTCATTGTCAGCACAAGAAACAGCTGAAGTGCAAAAAGAATCAAGTTCTCTTGAGTTCCAGTCTCCTTCAGTCTATCCATTAAATCATATGGGCTCCAATAATAGCTGTTACCCAAGAAAGCAAGAAATGGCACTTTAATGTCCTAAAGCATGGAAAAACCTCACTTGCTGTTCCTCTCCTGCCTTTGGGATACAAACCCAAAGCTGCCTCTGCTTGAAAATTTCTGTGGAGCACTGTAGTTGCTGGACACAAAGTTGGAAAAAAGTCAAAGACAACTTACTTGGGTGATTTCCAACACTCCCTTTCTTCTCAGCTGAAGCCTCTGACCACAGACCTTCACAAGGAGTTTAAGCTTGCTTGAATCACAGGTAGTGAGACCTCCCTGACAGAACCTGGGACATCCAAAAAAGGGTTTATGCTGTGCCTGTGCTTTCAGAGCCAGCAGGAATGAGAGACATAAAATCACCATCCTGGCATTGCAAGCGACACAAAATGTAAGTGCAGCAGAACCACGAGGGTGTGAAAGAGGAGCAGTCAAGCTTTCAGGGCAGGAGAAATAAAGCTGCAGAGTGTGCTCATGACAACAGGTTTGTGTTCTCAGTCTTTTGATCTTCACCTTAATCCAGGCACAGCCCTGAGCTGTGGTGGCCACTCTTGTTTGCTGCGAGTCCAAGTGAGCAGAAACAGCAGATGCTGGGATGGCATTGCAGGTGTTGCCACAGCTCTGAGTTTCCTGCACTGGGGGCAATAAAGATAGTGGGCATGTATTACACTTAGCACTAATGGTTGTCACATTAAGGCCAATATGACTTCCAGCTGTAGTGTAATTACATCCATAAAATGGAGCTTTCCCTGAGTTCTCCTCAGTGTTCACCCCTGGATCGATGCAGGAGGGGCAGCTGGGCACATTCTCTCCCCTCTCCCCTCTGTGCCCCTGGTTTGGTGCCCATGGCCAGGAGTTGCCCTGGGCCAGAGGGATCCCTCATTCCCCACAGTGCTCCATGGGGGGGCTGAGCTGTGTAGCACATGCACGTAGAGCATTGTCATGGGAATATGACTTGATAGTTGGTCTGAATTCCTCACAGATGTTTGTAGCCCAAAATTGTAGCACTAGAAAAAAAAACAATATGAAAGGTGCTTTTTAGCCATTTGTTTTGCACATGAATTTTTTTGTGTTTGTGCTTTAAATTTATTTATTTTATGACAACATTTTTAAAACCAAACTGCTTACAATTAGTGAACAACTGCTCATTGGTCAGCCCCAAGTGTGAGTGTCCAGCACATTCATTGTGTTTACTGAGTAGCCAGCAATATTTGGTAATGTCAGACATCACTAGCTTGAAACTGGAATCAGTTTGTTTTTTCTAGTTCAGTTGGTATTTTCTGTCTTATTTGCAAAACAGCCATTTTGAACAATTGTGTGAGTAACTCATCACATTTATGGAATGTCTTTATGATCTGCAAGATGTTTTAATTAGATTTGGGACCAGAGGAGGCAGACTACACCCCCATGAGAAGCGTGTTCTTCCAAAAGCTGCCTAGATTGGTGCTGTTTGAGAGTGGAAGGTATTATAAATTCCCAGTGTGCTGAAATGTGAGGGTGTGGTTTGTTCAGCCTTGTCAGTGTCATGGGCTAGATTGTAATTTGCTGCTCCTTTTGTGGAGGTCTCCAAAAACCATCAGTGGGTGATGGAGAGGATGGAAGAGGTGCTGGAGTTGCAGACTCCTGTGGGGAGAGGCTGAGGGAGCTGGGGGTGTTTAGCCTGGAGAAGAGGAGGCTCAGAGGTGACCTCAGCACTGTCTGGAACTGCCTGAAGGGAAGTTCTGGCCAGGTGGGGGTTGGTCTCTTCTCCCAGGCACTCAGCAATAGGACAAGGGGGCACGATGGGCTCAAGCTCTGCCAGGGGAAATTGAAGTTGGAGAGCAGAAAAAACTTCTTTGCAGAGAGAGTGCTCAGGCATTGGAATGGGCTGCCCAGAGAGGGGGTGGATTCCCCATCCCTGGAGGTTTTGAACCTGAGCTTGGCCATGGCACTGAGTGCCATGATCTGGTAAAGGGACTGGAGTTGGCCCAAGGGTTGGACTTGGTGGTCTCGGAGGTCTTTTCCAACCCAATCCATTCTATAATTCTGTGATTCTATGGATGTGGCACTGAGTGAGAATCCACCATGTCTTGATCCAACCCCACTGTGATCACCAGAGTGCCCTGGGCTGGTGATCACAGTGGAGTTGGATCAAGGGTTGGACTTGATGATCTTGGAGGTGTTTTCCAACCCAATCCATTCTATGATTCTATGGATGGAGCTGTCTGTGTACTCTGATTGCAGAGCCTTGTGGGCTTTATCAGTAACAGTTTGTCCATATACTCTGGTTTAGCCCCTTTTTCTCCCTCAGAAAACAAGAAAATTTCAGTCTTTGGGACTGTAAATATGTTGAGAATTACCTTCAGTGCTCTGTTCTGCATTCTGTTCATTCATATTGCAAAACTAATCTGGATGCTAATGGGAGATCTTGTCCAGGGGAGGGCATGAAGTAGCAGCACTATCAGTGTTAAGTCTTTTGAAATGAGCTATGTAAAAACAAGTGTTACAATTGTCACTGTTACCGTGCAGTGAAGCTACTGCTGTATTCATACCTAGTTTTTAATGCTGTCACTTAAAAATATGAGTGTTTAATATGTTTACTCTCTGGGTGTGGTGGCAGCAGTGCATTAATCTGTGCCCTTGTTCTAACAGTGATCTTGCATCTACATCAAATTGTGTTGCAGATCCTTAAGCTCTAAAATGATCTCAGGGGGCGGTGGCGTCGTGTGGTGTCCCAGTTCTCATTTTAACTTCCGTACCCCTTCTAAATACAAAGTTGCTGTCGAGAGCTTTGCCAGATCCTCCCAGGTTTCCACCTGCCACTTTGCCACACGTTGTGCTGGTAGAGGAGATGAATGGCTGAGAATTCCCTGGGAATCAGGACTTTGGATGGTGTCCCCAGGGACATCCAGCACACACGGGTGTCACCTGGTGAAGTGCTGGGAGGGCTTGGAGTTCCTTCAGGGAGGAAACAACCACTGTAGAATTGCTCCTAAACTTCAGCAGATACAGATCTTAAAATATCAGAGACTTTATTATGTAGTGCTGGTTGTGTTTCATTTCTGTGATTCCCTTGACTCATTTAGCAATCACTGTGTTTTTCACAAGTTCTCTGGTTTATTTTTGGCTGTTTGTCTTTGAGATTATAACTGACTGTGGGCAGGTCACAACTTGAAAAGGAGAAAGTCTCATTCCTTCTTGTTCCTGGCCACTTGAATCTTCTGCTTTATGCTGGTAATTATCTGGATCGTTTTTTCCTCAGTTTGAGTGTTAAGCATCTCACTGATCATTCTGTGTGTGCCAGATCTGGCACAGGGAAAGAGGTGGGGTTGTGAATCCAGCCAAACAAAAAGGCAAATAAAACCTGTGTGGCCTTGGTGAATGGAGCAGGTGGTGTGTGTTTGTAATGACCAGGCAGTGTTTTACTGTCACTGCTGATTGTGTCACCCCTGGACAAGCTCTGGGTATCATTACCTTTTGCATTGACTTTTTTCATTCTCTCTTCCTGGCCAACATGGCTTTGATAGGACTTTGCACCATGTTTAGGTGAATACTAAACTTTTTAGGTTAAATCTCGATCCTGTGCATTCAACACTTCAAAACTTTAGGGTTGAGATGTGAAGTTAGACCTTCAAAGGAGGTGTGCCAGTCCTGGGTAAGGGGCTCAGCTGCCTTCCCAAGGTGCTAATCTGTGTTCCTTGTCAGGAGGGAGTCCAGATAGGTCATTTTTACCTCACCTAATCTTAGCAGTCTCAAATCCTGCCCTGAGTAATTGCTTGTGAAAAGCCTTGTGTGGGTGACTCGTCTGCCGTGCTGCTCTCAGGGATAGGTTTTAATTTTCCACAGCATTTGGCTACAGTCATTCAGAGCCTGTGCATTCATTTCCCAGGTTGTTCCAGTGGATTTTTCAACTTGTTTGACAAACTGGAACAGCAATTTCCTTCCTGCCCAGGGTGGAATCATTCCCCGGGATGGGTCTCTATTGATCCTGTGAGATGTTGGTCCTCTGTGAAGATGTGGAGAGTGGGAATAAGCAAAGAAAATGCTGAACATGCACAAACCTATGGGAAACAAATAAAGATACAAACAGCCTGAATTTCTGTGCAGCTTTGCTTTTGATTCCTTGGCTGTAGAAACGTCATTTCAGTGTAATTTAAGTGTCTTAATATGGTGCCACCTTGGATGTTGGACACTGTATTTGCAAGGTTGGCACTTCCAGCTTCTTGGAAAGAGTGTCCACATGGAGCAGCTCACAAGAGAGACAATATGAGATACATCCTCTCTAAGTGAAGAGATTCCTGACAACAGTAGAAAGATTACATGATTCCAGAATTTTGGTTGATAGTTCAGCTTTTGGAGGGCAGGATGGGCTGACAGGCACTGACCAGTTCTTTTATTCCTTTGCTGTCTACCAATAACTTCAGATCCTGTGTCAGCTCCTCATCTGATTCTTGTTCCTCATCTTCGCCCTCATCAAGCCAACTGTAATATTCTTGAACTACTTAAAATGTGCCTATATTTAAACCTGTTTAATTTCTTAAAACTCACGTGCTTGCACTTTCTTCCTAGAGCTCTGCTTCTCTCTTTTCCCTTTTAATAACCTCATCCATGTCCAGATCTATTAGTTTTACTTCTTTAAACCGTGGATTTGAAGGATAAAAGCAGAGCCTGTGAGGTAAATTCAGGTATAGTAAGCACAGAGGAAGGGCTTTGCTCTGCCAGGGCACTGCCAGGCACCTCTGTGAGCTGGAAGCCATTCCAGGAAAGCCTTTGTTCCAGTAGCCCAGAGCATCCTGCCTAGCTGGGATAGGAATGTGCTGGCTCCTGGATACCTCAGGCTGTGTGTGCATGGCAAGGGAAGCTCCATGTGCTGCTCTTCACCTGGAGGAACTGAGAGAAGCTTGTGGAAAAGAGTCCTTCAGGATCTGAGTTGCCAGCATGTCTGCTGAATAAAGATTCAGTAAAATGTGGATTTATGCAGCGTTATCTGCAGCTTGAGTGGACAGCCAGGAGGTGTCCAAGGGCAATCTGGAATTTAATGTGGCCAAAGCAATGCAGAACTGATTTTAGGGCTATGTTCATACAGGTTTGTCCCACTGTAGGTATCTGGCACTGAACATTGCAGCTCTAATGATTTTAGTTTGGCAGAGAGAGGAAAAAAAAACCACCAAGAGTTTTCTGCTGGGAAGTATTAGATAAAATTACTAAGGGATTGTTTTGCCTGCCCCACCTGTAATAAAATAGTGGTTAAACTGGCTGTGTTCTTGAGTAACTTCCAAGTTCTCCCTCCTCAGAGCTTATCATGCTGTAGTAAAGCAGAATAATTCAGGTCTTAATTGTTTTTGTTCTTCATTATAGAGAGAGTTTACAATTTGCACAGTAAACTCAATAACTAGTTCAGTGCATGAGGAGCCTGAAGAGCTTGAGGTAAATGTGTTTGCTGAGTTATGAAACTGGTGTTTTCAGACTCTTGGAGGGTGTGAATGGAGAGCCTTGGCCACTGGTGTTGGACCAATTCTGGAATTCAGAACTGAAGATCAGGAGTATTCCTGGAACAAGAAAAGTGGGGACTGTGCAAGGTGATGGGTTGGGTTTTATTCTACCTTTTCTCCCCCCTGCTGATTATGTTGATCATTTTATAGGCAACTTCCTTGGGCTGGATGTGCTTCGTGGCAGCTGCTGTTTGAGGTGGCAGGATGCCAACAGGCACCTCGTTTTTGGTAACAGAAAGATGAGTGTACATAAACAGAATTTGTTTGGGTGTAAGAAATTGCCTCATGTTTTGGCAGGTTTTTGTATGGTTGTCGTTCAGTTTGTTGCTCTGATTTAAAATATGTTATATAATTGATGAAAAAGAGCACATCCTTCTTTGAGTATTTGAGTTACAATATTCAGGGTGAATGTTCTGTACCCTCAGGGTGATAAGATCAGGCTGGAGGGCCAAACCTGCCCTTCCAGTAGTGCCTCAGCTGCTGCTCTGCCTGGGAACTGGTTTTTCTTCTGATCAGAAAAGGACTTTTAGAGAATGATCAGTCTTTTTTTTTTTTCTCCCATAATGGAATAAATCCCCCTCAGATTAATTCATGTGCAGAAAATGTGTAACTTCTTCAGCTGTAAGAATTCTGTAATAACACCCAAAAAACCCCTGAATTGGTGGGGGAAAAAAGGAGTGGTGTTGTCATGCACTGTATTTTTGAGCCTTTGATACCTTAAGTGGTGGGCAGGCAGAGTTGCACTGACTCTCGGGCTCAGCTGACCTACATTTACCTGGCTCTGATCTTTCCCCAGGCACTGTGCAGATGTGTTAATGTTCTAGTTTTATGCTGCAGGCTGATGATAAAGGACTGGAAGCTGTACTGAGGCTTTGCTCATGATTCGTTGCATTTTCATCTATTAAAAGCTTTAATATGCAACTGCTCCACCTTAAAGTACAGCTTCATTTCCATACATTTGTATTTGTAAAAGTGGACTTAATTGTTTCATGAAAGGGGTTTTTTCAGAAAGTGATTTGCCTAAAATACTCCTCTGTGGTAGAGTTGTAAATGCATGGCCAGTGGGTGCTCAGAGCTCCTGGTTGTGGGATCTTGGTTGCAAATTCAGAACCTGAAAAAAGCCCGAACAACAAACCTGTTTTTCAGTTTCACAGTTTTGCCTGTGCTTTTTAAAGCATTTTAGCAATGAGTTTCTTGAGATTTGGGAGCTTGGAAAATCTTGTATCTGGTTAAGTAATCGTTTGTGTGGCAAGACTTGAATGGATCTCTGCTCAGAGGGAAGGAGAACCTGAGGGAGGGCTGCATTTTCCTAAACTTCCCATAAAAATAATTGATAAACCTTGAGAAAATGGGAGGGAAGTAGAGGATGAGGAAGCAATGCCAGGTTTGCTGCTGGGATGAGTAATATGAGAGTGTTTTCTCTGCTAATAAAACCCAAGTGCAGTCATATGCATGTGCCCTTTTTTCCTTGCCAGAAAATACACTTCTGTTGAATGGTTCCTTTTCTCCCTTCACTCCAGCCTGTCCCCCAGAGCTGTAAGAATTTAAGCCCAGATTGTCTGACTTAGGCTACACATCACCTATTTCATCTGTTCATATGGGAACTAGTTTGACTTGTTTGGACTTCTGCTTAAGATACTGAGAGGTGGCAAGGACCAATTCAACTGTAAAAGCTTATTTTTAACTCGTTTGTGGAAAAGCAGTTGAAGTGGGAGTATTTGCAGCCTCAACTAATTTGACTGGAAGATCTGAGGCTGTTGGGTAGCAGATGAAAGCCACGTTAATGCTTCTTGAAAGCACAAGTTGACAGTTCATTTTCCCATCTTTCTTGCAGCACAGGTGATGCCAGGAGGGAGATGCATCAGCAGTGCTATTTCTACCCATTTTTCTAGGACAGGCAGCTGTGGAACACGTACTCATCCTGCTTTTATTCCTCCAGGACAATGTTCCTATTGCCAGACTGGAACACCAGTGAGATTCATTACAGGCAGGAGGGTAACATTAGCACTCATTTTTTTGAGTGATTAAGGAGACCACAGCAAAAAACAGTCAACATGGAGAGAGTCTGCAGGTCAGGCATTTTAATCTTTCAGGGTCTTTTTCCCCCTTCTTGGAATTACTTGTGTTGCTGCAGCTTTTTTTGTCTGCATGGTTAAGATGCTGCTTGGTCTGTTATGGTGATCAGAGTTACTGCACAAATATAAAAGTGCTTTTACTTCAGTTCCTGTGTGGTCGAAAACAAAATATGGAATGGAATAGAATAGAACAGATTAGAATAGAATAGAATCAGTTGGGTTGGAAGAGACCTCCAAGATCATCAAGTCCAACCCTTAATCCAACCCCACTTTGATTACCAGATCATGGCACTCAGTGCCACGTCCAGTCTCACCTTAGAAACCTCCAGGGTTGGAGAACCCACCCCCTCTCTGGACAGCCCATTCCAATGCCTGAGCACTCTGTAAAGAATTTCTTTCTGATATCCAACCTAAACCTGCCCTGGCAGAGCTCCAGCCCCTGCCCTCTTGTTCTACTGTTGGTTGCCTGGGAGAAGAGACCAACCCCCACCTGGCCAGAACTTCCTTCAGGCAGTTCCAGACAGTGCTGAGGTCACCTCTGAGCCTCCTCTTCTCCAGGCTGAACACCCCCAGCTCCCTCAGCCTCTCCCCACAGCACTTGTGCTCCAGTCCCTTCTCCAGCCTCGTTGCTCTTCTCTGGCCCCGCTCCAGCCCCTCATTTATTGTGGAGATTTGTTTGGTTAATTTATTTTATGTAATTTATGTTACAGTCTAGCAGCAGTTGGTGTCTTGAAGATGTAAAGGTGATGGCATTGATGAAATGATTTGTTCCAAGTGGTGCAGGCTCTGCTGGAGTGCAGCTGGATGTTACACTTGTAATCATATTAGAGATTAAGTTGGAAACTGATTCCAGTTCTGTTGTGACTGGGAACCCCAGTGACTGACAGTCAGCAGGATTTGGGGTGCTGCTCTGAGAGAGGTGTTTAACATGAGTGGTTTAAAGGGGTGCTGGATACAGGGAAACCTGATTCCTTGCAGGGTGTCAGACTGGACACAGAAATTGGTGACAGCAGCTCAGTGGTGAGTTGGAAACACTGCACCAGCTTTCATAGTCTCATTCATTCAATATTCTCAGCATGAATAAATTGCAAATGTGTTATACTTTAAAAAACCCCTCTATTTATTTAATACTCTATTTATATAATACTCTAGTCTCACAATTTGAGCCTCTTTAAGAAGGAAGCAAAGATACAGGTTTTTGGTGTCCTCCCTTCAGTCACACAGGAAGCAGAGTAGAACTACAGTTGGATCTGCTTCTTTCAGTTGTTTTCAGGAATGGAGTTGTACTTAGTTCTTTTTTGTACTCCCCAGAGCTGTATGAGAATGTTTTGCATTCGGGGCCCAAACTTTAATTGCAAAATCCTGATCAGTGGGAATAAGGCAAATAAATCTGAAGCACTGGAGCATCCATGTCACCAGCAGCTTCATGTGAAGAGACACCATTTCAGAATGACACAAAGTATTTAATTTTGCTTTCACTCTTTAAAACCATTTTTATTTTATGTATTGGCTGTGGTTGTGTCAGTGTCTGGAAGGACACATTGGGGTATGTTATTGTACCAATCCACCTATTGCCATCTCAGTCTTAAGGTTTATTCAAGTGTTATTTGCTTTTATTTTCATCCATGGTCTCACAGGTGTGACATCTGCAAGAAGAGACATCCACATCTGAAAACTCCAAAAGTTCAGAACTTATTAAAAACCAGGGAGGAAATCGACCCTTGTGAATATTTGTCTTTTTAAAGTCACATTGTTTGTTAAACCTCAATATGGAAGATACCAGATGCAAACCCATAAATTTTTGATCATGCATTTTATTATGTTGGTCTGTGTTAACTGAAGTTTAGTTAAATCATGGTAATTTTAGTGGCATCTCTGGTAAATGGTTGAATTGTGTTATACCTGGGAATGGCAGAATGGGATGGATCCATCAGTACCTTTGGGGTTTGCTCTTCTGTTTTTCCATCCCAAAGGAGGAATTTGGTAACACTGACAAGAAAGTGGAAAGGTAGCAAAGGTAGAGTTGTTGTCCCATGAATCCCCCACTCCAAGAATTCCACAAAGCCTCATTCCTTCCACACACCTCCACCCACCCCACAGGAAGTTATTATTTTCCATCCAATTTTCTTACACACCTGCAGATGGAAGATCATTGAGATTTGTGTGGTGTTTTGATACTGCTCTTGGTCTGTGGCAGAAATGCAGCTCACCAGGCTGCAGGATCTCAAGGGACCCTGGAATACCCTGAATGCAAGGCCAGTGGTTGCTCTGCAGGGTTGGATAATCTGGGCAGGAGCAGGAGCAGCGTGAAGTACGTGCTCCAAAAAAAGGGAGAGAGGATTCCTTCCCAGGAGCCAGGACAGGAGAGCTGTTAGAGAGGATGTGGAGATGGATTGAGAAGGAGAGGGAGGTCACATTTGACTGTGAATTAAGCCTCTTAGGGATTACATGTCTTTAAAAGTAAGTCTGGGGGTAATGTCACAGTTGGGAATTGTCAGAACTTTCCCCCAGTATTGATTGGAGTCTTGGAGTTTTCCTTCCAGATCTAGTCTTGGTGTGAAGCTGAATCCTTTGAGCTTGCTTTCTGCTCTCCTGTGTGAGTGAACACTGACACCATTGACTCCTGTTTAACATGCTTTTCAAGCAGCTGCATTTTTGTCTGAGGCCATAAATCAAAATCAATTTTTGAAACAAGCAATTGAATTCTAACCAGTGTTCTTTGCCTGGAGAAAGCTCGATTTTTTTTCATTTTGTCTCAAAATGAAATTCGTGTAGATCTCTTAATTAAACCTCAGCTTTTCACTGCTACTATTTTTGATTATTTTGAGTTTGTACGTTGCCACAAATAGTTTGTGTTAGTGTGGTGGAACCAGGCCTGGGTGTTGCTGGCTGGGCTGTGCCCACGTGCCCTGCCCTGCCTGCCCTTGGTGCTGCCCTGACGTGCCAGGCCCAGCCCAGCCCAGCCAAGCAGCTTAGCCCTGAGCACAACCTGCTCCAGGGCTCACCTGGGCTGTGCATCCCACTGCTCTTGGAGCTTGGGCAGTCCCTTTAGACCCACCACTGGGGCCTCAGAGCAGCATCACACACAATTTAGAGCTTTAGAGCAGGTTAGTTTGGCATTTAAAGGCTTCAATTCCGTGTAGCCCTAATGGGTGTTTGTTCTTAGGCAAATGCACACTTGAAAATGTATTAAAATTGGAATTGGAATCATCTGAGACTGGTTTGGCAAAGTTTTAGCATGTGCTGATGTATCTCTGTGTTTAAGTGTTATTTATAGAGTAAATTCATGCTGATGGTGAGTAGCTTGTGTAAGTTGTGTAAATAATCTAATTAAAGCTTTGATTGTTCCAAGTATTAGATTTTATTTGTCTGTGTGGGGAAAAAGCTGCCTTTGAGGTTTTGAGGTTAGGTGGAATAATTTCAGGAGTACAAGGTAGGACCCCAAAAACTCATGCTGATAATGAGATTATTTCTTGTAAAGGTGTGTTGCTTTTATAAAATCCCAGTTAAAATTGCTTCCTACTCAGGCACTTCAGGTGCAGGAAAACCTTTTAATTTTGAGTCAGTAGTGCAGTGCTCAGAAAGAAGTACCAGACCTGTGATACTTTGCTTAAAAATCTTGGTCAATTAAAAGGCTGGTATTATGTTGTTACATGGAGGAATTAGAGTTGGATTTCTGTAGCTTTTAATAGTCTAAAATTGAGATTATTGGTTTCTTTCTGTTGCATGACTGCATCAAAAATACCTCCTAAAATGTGGTGATAATTCAGCAAGTGTTTTTCTTAGGTGTGTAGTTGGAATATGATAAATTTAATTTCATATGTTGCTGAATAAAAATGGTTATAGTGAGAGTGTAAACCAAGCTAAAGTCCCATGCCAAGAACTGTGAAGCCACTGGGGTACAATTTAGGGATGTGCTGGATTTGGGTGTTGGACTTTCTCACTTGGTGGTTTGCAATTGGCTGTAGGAAGAGTTTTTCAAACATGAAATGTTTAACTGTGCTTCACTCTTTGTATCACAGATGTTCCAGTTTGTTTTGACTGTTGGAATTGTTTGCAGTCTAAACCAGATTATATTAATATTTTTTTAAACACTAAGGGGTTTTAAAATCAAATTTGCCAGACATAAAAGTGTACGTGTATAAATCACTTTTTGTGTAAGAAAACTGTGTTTTGTGCTTGCTGTGGAATTTGGCTTTAAGTTCAGCTTTGGAGTTTATGGATGGGGATGTCTGAGTTGTGTAAACCCCAAGAACGTGAGTTCATTGGAACAGACCACCTAAAGTCTGAGGAGAATCCTGGGCTTGGATTCTGCAGTTCAGGAGAGATGATAGTCCAGATTTTAATAACTATTCTGTTGTTCAACTCCCATCTAGTTAATTGTGTCTTGAAGTTAAGGATTTACCACAGGCAAGACTTGAACCTGCCAAAAAATCTTTTTTCTGGTGGGAGGGTAGAGGAGAGCAAAGAATTCTCTGGAAGGAGCATCAGAGCTCACTGAAAATAAAGGGGGTGGGGCTGGAATGGGCTGGACCAGCCTGAGCAGTGGCTCTCACAGTGGATGTCCTTCCATGTGCCAAGTGTGGTATTTTCCAGTCCTCTTTATCTGAATTGTCAGTTTGTTCAACTTACTGTTCAACTTCTTTCTGGCCTGATATCTCTGTGCTGTCCTGAATGTTCAGATGCTGTTCAGGGAATTACAGTTGGGGGTGGAAGTTCAGAGAAACTCCCAGGTGCTGGGAAATGCCAGCATGCCAGGCCTTTTCCATTGGGAATCTTCTGTGTTCATAGAACCATAGAATGGATTGGGTTGGAAAAGACCTGCAAGATCGTCAAGTCCAACCCTTGGTCCAACTCCACCCCCTTTACCAGATCATGGCACTCAGTGAAATAGATTTTTTAATGTACATTTTAAAATACATTTTAATGTATTTTTTATCTCGTGGTCTTATCTTTTTCAGAGAAATATAAATGCAAAATATCCAAAAGGCTGCAGGAAGATAATAGTGGGAAAAAATGTTTTTTATCTTAGGTTTGTTGGGGTGGTCTGGCACAGGAGGAGCAAAATCAGTGGTGGTTTGGTGTGTTTTCCTACACTCCAGCAGTTTCTGTTCTGTGCTTGTGCACCCAGGGACTGTTGGTCTTGTGTAACTCATCAGTTTAGCAGAACTCTGGAGCAGGAATTCTTGGTGTTTTTCTGTTGTGAGGAGTTGCTTTAGAAGGCAAACCAGCTCCTGCCTGGGGCTGGTATGAACTGATGCCACTCCTCACCCTACGTATTGGTTTGGTCTGAGGTGCAGTTTGTGCTGTGATTACCTGAGTGGAAATCGTGAGGAAAGGGCTTTGTAAACCATTTTAGAACTTAAAGTACTGGGATACAAAGAGGTGGAGTTTCTCATTCCCAACACACTGGTCCTTTTGAAGTTGCAGTGTATCTTAATAAATTTTATTATGAATTTATTAGTTGTATCGAATATAAATCCTTCTTTAACAAAGATCCTTCTCTTTTATTTTTAGTATATTTTTGGGGAATTCAGCCCTGATGAATTTAATCAGTTCTTTGTGACTCCACGATGCTCAGTTGAGGTAAGATCTGCTTTAAACTTCTTTTAGAAATAACATTTTAAAGCTACATCTCTTTGTGTGAATTTGAAATATAACAATACAATTAATATTTTATCGTTCCCTTAACTTGCTAATTTACAAACTGGAGATCCTGATCTTTTTTCCATGTATGTGGGTGTTAAGTCAACTTTTAGAGATGAATTAGTTATCCCACCCTCTGCTTTCAGAGCTGGAGTAGCTGACACTGGTGATGGGATGGTGACAGTTTTCCAGCCCTGTTAGCTCAGCTTTGGTGGCTTTTGTTAAGGGGTGGCTATGGAGGAAACTTCTCAGCAGTGTTCCTGGTGGTAAGGTGGGGGCTGCTCAGTCTTGGGAGCCTTTTGGAGCCAGAGACTGTTGGTATTTTTGTGAGACGGTCAAAAACTACACGATCCCAGCTATGGGGAAGAAAACTGGAATACTTTATTGAACACCTGACCACTTTTTAAGGTTTCAGGGAGACACATGCTAATAGGTAGGAAGGGTTATGGTAATTTCAGGAATTTATGGAGGGAAGACAGCAGGGGATTACAACACAATCTGATAACATTCATTCTAGACTCTTTTCTTATGTTAAGGCAGGAGACAGCTTATCTTCAAGTTGAGCATTACCAAGACTTTGCTGTAAGCTGGATTTCAGATTCCCACATTTTTGGGCAGGGGGAGCAGTGCTGCCCCTCAGTGCTGTGTGTGAGGTCTGAGAAATGCAGCAATAATGAACCAATTACAGTGTCAGTGAGAACCACAGAGTGGAAACAGTTGTCTCAGTGTTCGAGTTCATTACAAACTCGGGTATATTGTAGGCTCTTACTCTCTGCAGTTCTTGGGAGAGGATGATGAAACCGTTTTCCTTCGTGGGTCAGAGTATTATCCCATTGTCCTCATCTCCAGACTTGAAAAAATCGTTTTCCTCTAGGCCAGTTTCCATGTGTTTCCTCCAGACATTTCCATTCAGACATTTCAGTCCTGCTTCCTTCCATCCTCCCCTCTCCACACAGAGGAAATGAGCACTTGAGCCGTGGATGGGGGAAATCCTTTTGTCACAGTTTGCAGACCATTGTTTATGCGACTTAGTTTCCGTAGCTTAATTTTCCACGGTTAATTAGTGTAATACTGCTAAACAATAAAAGGGCATGAAGGCAGTGGGGTGGGGAGTGAGGGAGGTTTAGAAAGGAAAAGGTGGTTTTTCCTTGCCTTTAGAGAGAGCTTTGAGCTTTCTCTGGTAGGTGGGAGGCAGTGCAGGAAGATCTGTAGGTAACAAGAGTTGTGATGATTCCGGTTTCCCACCAGAAATGCAACCTCAGCAGTGACGTTTGCATCCCATGTAGTGTCACCTTAAGTGCCCTCCATCAGCTGTTCTAATGTTGGGGAAGATAAAAATGTCATATTTTGACTTCTGCAAAGCTGTTCTCAAAAAGTATGTTGAGGAAACATGAACCCACAGCATTAGAACTAATCTTAATTCATTTCCTGACTGTCTCAGGTGCACCTGGTTGGCTGTCAGAATAAAGAACTGTGTTGAAGGATGGCCCTTAAGTTTGCCCTTGATCTGGTTCAGTTCAATGTTTTAATTATCTGGATGATGAAATAAAAATGATGCTTATTAGTTTTACTCTGTGCAGATATTTCAGAGGAAATTGGTCTGAAAAAGATGATGAAATTCAAGCAGGACAGGACAGAGGTGATAACAGTGCAGAATGTCTGACACCTCATGCTGATGGCAGGGCCAGCACCTGCTGGTGTCCCCAGGGTCCTTCTCCTACAGACTGAAGGGGGCCTGAGCCAAGGGACTGGTTAAAGCCAAAGGTTGTCTGGAATGTCCCTTTTACATGTGACATTTTTAATACATGTCAGACACCTGTTGACTGAGGGGGTTCAGGTGGAACAAGTCAGTTCAGAAACCTCTTCTTCCCAAAGGTGCAGTTGATTAATTGGATATGTAGGAGACCAAGAGGCTGATAACTTTTTTTTATACTTCCTATTTTCTGAAGGCTTTTAAATCTTTGAATTGAATAAAACCAAAAATTACAAAGTTTATCATAAGCTGTTTGCTGTAATTTGATTAATTGGTTATGTAGGTTGATTAATTGGATATGTAGAGACCAAGAGGCTGACAACTTTTTTTTTTTTAAACTTCCTATTTTCTAAAGACCTTTGAATCTTTGAAATGGATAAAACCAAAAATTACAAAGTTTATCATAAACTGTTGGCTGTAGATATTAAGAATAATTTTTTTTAGCTATTAACCCTAAATCCTGTTGAACCCATGTTCAAAATTATTATGGATAGTATCCTCTAAACAGTCTGGAGCCTCTTTCTGACCATTGTTTCTCACTTTTGACCTGAAAAGATGTTATATTAAGATACACTGTAATTTATGAATGGATCTACAGCATGTGTTCTTCCTATGGACTTTTTATAATGGAATTTAGGAATATTTTCTTGCTACCTGTGATGCACCGTTGTCTGCAGTGCATTAGGAAGGCAGTGTGTGAGTACCTGCAGCTTTAGAGAGTCGAAGGCTTGATAGAGAACTCTTTGTTACAGCATTAGAGTTACTCTGTGGCAAAGTGTCGTGAGTTGCTCTGAGCACTCAGTGTTTTGTCTCCCATGCAGAGCCAGTCGCGCTGTTCTCCCGGAGCCGCTGGAAGGCAGGGCAGCCCTGCCCGCCCCTTCCCGCAGCACAGAAGGCTCCCAGCTGCTCAGGGAGTGTAGGGCAGGTGAGGGGGCACCAGGAACTTCCCACCAGGGCTCTGCCATCACCCAGATGCCACCATTGATACCACATGTGCTTACAGTCCCTATAGAAACTCTGTGCTGTGCTGCTAAATGTAAGAATGTACCTCTGCTGAAGCATTTCCAGAGCCACACTATAGCTGAACCAGGTTGAGAGTCCAAAGGTTTAGGTGTGAGTGTCCTCTGTGCAAAAATGTGTTTCATCCTTCCCCAGGTGTTTTGGCCTGTCTCCATTTTTTGTCTAAACAGAGAATATGTTCCTCATCCTAAAATCGTGGTGAGTTACTCTCAGTGAAGAAAGACCCTGATGCTGTGAGAGGAATTGCTGGAGAGGTTGATGAGCCTGTGGTGTGTAACCAAGATAATCTTTATCTTTCAGTAATTGTGGTAATCTGCAAGGATGCCCGAAGCTGCAGAGTGGGATTTGATAAATATAGAAGCATAAGTTCAAGACATACTCTGAAAATCAAACTTAATAATGATGTTACTTTTAAAGGATTCAGATATTTCAAATGAAACTGATATCAAATGTTTATAGATTTGCTTTGCCTTTAAATAAGTTTCATTTCTTTTTTGTACAGCTCCCCCCATACAATGAAACAGTTTCATGTGGTATTAAATCCACAGGTAAGTTTCATGATGGTAAGAAATCCAGATTTTTGTTCTTTCCAAACTTAAAGGTTGTGACACTTTCCTTAGATTTACTGCAACCTCTCTTTAAGTATAATCATTGAAACTTGCTCAGCAAGCATCCAGGCTTTTATTAGGAAGGTTGTTTTTTAAACTCCTTTATTGAATGACATCTGGCAGGGGTTTGGAAAATACTGCATTGAGCTTCAGCTAATTACAGTGGATATGCCCATTCCTCCTTGATTGTGCTGCCACACAGTCTTGATGTCTTGGTGAGACATTGTACAATGTAGGTGTGAAAATGTGGGAGACTGAAGCTGCTGAACTTCAATACTGGTGAATAAATAACTTGTGTGTTCAGCAAAGAGCATTTTCTGGCAGTTGCAACCTGAAGACTCCTCTGCAGGCATTGCTCTGTTCTGTGTTCCCTTTAACTCTTGTTTCTGTCTGGCTCAGCTGTTTTTCTGGAGAATCCCTTTTCTTTTCTCTCTTTTGATGAAAGTGTGACTCTTGATGTAAAAATACATTACAGAGTTCCCATTTTAAACCTGCAACACTCACACGTCTACTCTGCCTCAATCCCAGCCTGGCCTTTCTCCACAGGTACAAGGAATGGATAGTTAGGTGGGAGTTCCCAGGGGATCATCTCTCTGTGCAGTTTTTAAACCCAGCTTTCACAGTATTTTAAGCAGCAGGTGAATTAGTGTTTGTGTTTTTCCCTGAACCAGAGGAGAGCAAGGAAGCTGAGACTTACCCAGATGTGTATGAGAATGAGCTCAGATCTCCTTCAAAGTAGTGCAGGTGTCTGACTGGACATTTCTCAAAAGTACTCAAAAAAGAGACCCAAAATACACATAAATGTGTAAGAACACCTGATCACTATGCTTGAGATTTTGGCCTTGCATTTAAAGATAAACAAGGTAGCCAGTCATAAGGAAGGATCCTGTTTGAGCACAGCTGGGCAACACTTGTGAAAATTCAGGAGCTTTATTTAGCACAAGAGCAGTTTTAGGACCCTGAGTAGTTTTAAGCAGGAGTTAGAAAGGTTCTTTAAAAAGACCATAATGTGTGAATTGTCTGTTGGTGACAGGGGTGTCCAGTCACCTATTGCTTTGTCTATATGGATTTGAGTTTTGTTCTTTCAGACTGAGATTTTAATGTTGGTAAATCACACAGAAAGTTGGTTTGTACAAATAATTTCAGATCATTCCTAGACCTTGAGAGAACCCCTCCCAGCCCCAAGATTAGGTAATGACACAGCACATTAGGTTTTGCTTGAAAAGTGTCTTTAACAAGCTTGCACTGTACTGTTGCATGCACATTATCCCTGTGATGGCTGCATAAGAAGCTGTGGAAACCAAACTGCAATGTTTGCTTATGCAGAATATTTGTAAGATGACACACACTTACCATGTTGTCACTCCCTGTAGTCTAGTTTTTTTCTATTCTTATCTTCAGTGTTTAACTTACAGAAATAGAATCTCTGTTAATACTCACTAGGAGTACTCAAGTCATGGCTGAAGCTCTAATGTGCAGACTTCTCTTCAGACTAATTAGTGCTGTGTGTTCACAGATTTTGGTGTTGGATGGAGACTGGCCCTGGAGCATCTGTTGCTCCTTGTTTCAATATGCATTCCAAGTTGTGCATGACAGATAGAGCTGTTTCAGTCCATTCAGGAACAGAGCTGTGAACTGCATTGAAACAAAGATGCCCTGAAGCAAAGTGGAAAGTCAAAACAAATAGGAAAAATTACCTCTCCTATTTTCTCAAATGAACTCAACACAATCTTACAGCAAATGAGATTCTGCCAGTCCTTCCCTAGACTAACTATACAGTAGCTACTGGTATTTATTATTCTAGTCCTGCTGGAAGGTGTAAAGCAATCCCTTAGCAGTAACTTCCTAATTTGTGTTAAATCCTGGAATATCAGTTCTGCTTTTGGCAGGATTTCAGCCTCTGCTGTTCTTTGTGCCATAACTGTAAGGGATGTGTTTTGTTTTCTGCTCCCCACTTGCCCCCCTCGTGATTGTTTAGTGTATGATAAGTTGATAAATTCACCAGCATTAGAAATAAAAAGCTCACATGGATTATTTTTTGCTAGATTAGCTTTGGATAACCAAGTGCTGGAGAGGGAGGAGCAGGAGAGGAGTGCAGAGGTGACAACTTTCCCTTTGGGCTGTGGGAGACTTGACTCTCCCATGCAGGGAAACCACAGTCTTTGTTTTGAAGCAATTACAGTTTTTTTAACTGGGATTTTGGAAGAGAACTCACAGATGATTTGAACTGATAAGGGTTTGAATTATGCCCAGTAATTCATTATCGAGGTTGGAGGAGTATTAAGTGTTGGTTACCAGTTGTTGCTTGTGCTTTGTGCTGTTGTAACAAAGGGTAAAGAACCAGCCCTTGGTTCGTGCTTGATATAACAAGTTGCTGCCCAAGCAGATGAACTAATGAGGAATAGTTTTATTGTGGAATTGTGTCCGTATCTTTTAAACCCTCCTAAGCTTTGCATTGGCAAGTGAGTGAAGCTGTGGCTGGTGTGGAGCTGTGAGTGCAGGGCCAGGCCAGCCCCGGGGCAGGAGGTGATTCCCGTCCCTTCCCTCCCCTCTCTGGGTGTCAGGCAGCAGCTCCCACCTCCCTGGGCTTTATCAAAAGAAACTTCAGCCCTCTCTTGGGTGGTGATGGCTCCTCAGAGATTGCACAAGTGGCTGCTGAATGGCAGACAGGCAGGCAGGGTGTTAGAAAAGGCTTTCTGGTGGGGAGAGGTGAAGGGAATTTGGAATTTGAAGTTCAACATTCAGTCTTGTTAAGATGCTTTAGAGAAACCAGATGTGTTTGGAGAGTTTTTACCCTTTTTTATTTTGAAAAAGCCTCTCTTAGGCTGACTGGCAGCAAGGTTGAAATTGATATGTTTACTTCTCATTTATTTAGGTTACTAGAGCAAAGCAGAAAAGCAATTAACATCAGTATTATTGTCATTCGTCCATATTATGTTGGTATTGCAGGTGTAATTCAGAGCTCAACACACATTAAATGTTTGTTAATCTTCATGTGATATGGAAAAATATATTCCCTGTAGATTCTTGTTGGTTTCCACATGTATTTTTAAAACTGAAATGTTTGTCAGCAGACTTTTCTAGAAAGTAGTGGTAGAGTTTCAAAACTGTTCTGTTGACAGTCAAATAGCAAAACATTCCCCACTAGATTCTGTCTTCCCATAGGATTATTTCCTTAGATGTATGAATAACTTCTTTTCCCTGGGAACTGTTCCTTGTTTTTTTTCTTTTTTTTTGTTGTGTGGAAACAATAAATCTGCCTCATATTATTGAGTCTGGGGACTCTGAGATGAGCTCAGTTGGTTAAAACTTGATTGTATAATGCCAAGGTCATGGGTTCAATCCCCTGTGTGGGCCATTGACTTAAGAGTTGGACTTGATGATCCTTGTGGGTCCCTTCCAACTCAGAATAGTCTGTGATCTCTTACTTGAAAATATGCATTTGTTGCCATGTCAGACATAATGCAAGTTGCACAAAATCTTAAAAGTTCAGTGCTGTATCCCCTTATATTCCTTTAGAAATAGTGTCTGGTGTTCTTTGGTTCTGTAGTTTGCAGTCTTAAAAATGTGTGTTTTACCCTAATCTTTGAGGAAACCCAAAATATTCAAATAAATGTCTTGGAACAGTAACATGTGTCATAAACACCTACAAAACTTTAAGCATGAAAATGGGAACTTGCTTTTAACATGCCTGAAACTGTTTCATAAGTTTTATCTCTTTATTTGATGGTTACTGGAATAGTTGTAAGTGAAGTATTCAGTGCATTATAGCACTAATTAAATTCCATGGAATTGCAGAACTCTGTGGCTGACAATATTTTGGGATACTGCCATGAGAGTATCTCGTAGTGTCTCTTTAAAGTTCTAGGGTAAATAAGTAATAAAACAAAAAAGCCCATCCATAATTTTTCAGTACTGCTCATAATACAAATTGAATGCTGACTTGAGTATCAGTTGTGTTTCTTGACATAAAAACCTGGAATCATATATATCATATTCTCACACAGTAACAAATTCAGTGGTGATAAAATGAAATAAGTTACCCATGAGCTTAGAGTTTCAACACCTGTAATTGCAATGTTTTCATGCAGTTAATGAAAATATTTTTTTGATTATTAAGGGTTGTGATGAATCTTTGGTCATGATAAATCACACCAAGAAAATCAGACCCAACCTCTCAAAAACTAAACTTCACATGTAGAAGAGTTAAGGAGGAAAAGGCTTGAATTTTGTAATTGTCAGTAGAGAAGACTGGGCTTAAATATTGCACCATATTTTATAGGCAATTATCCAGTAATTAACTTAATGCAGATTATTCCTAAAGTCATTGGACTTTAATAGTTTTCCTTAAGAAGTGAATTTAATAGGGGTTATTTGCAGGGGCTGTGCAGTGATGTGGAAAATTACATATTCTGTGTAAGAAAACCTGAGTCATACTCTGTATCTTTAAGCAACTGTTTTGAAATAGTCGTCAGGACTGAGATTAAGAATTATTTTTGTTTGAGGTAATGGAGTTGAAGAAAAATAGGGAGGTTTTTTTGTAGCTTCTTGATTCGATGTAATTCCCTAACTGAGATTTGCTTTCTCTTGTCCAGGGGAAGAGTATCAGAGAATTGAGTTTGGTGTCAATGAAGTTATTGAGACTCAGTCATCTGTCCTCAACACCACCGACTACAGTATCTCAAGTACTCTGAATCCTCAGGCTCCAGAATTCATCCTCAGCTGTGCCCCTGCTCAGAAACCCCCCGACGATGCTCTCAGCGAACCCAACTACAACTCCATCGACTGCCAGTTCAGCGACCCCGGCCTGGCTCTGGACAGCGGCTCCAACGCCGAGAGCGACGCCTTGTCCGGCGGCCTCGGGCAGAGGGAGCGCAAGAAGAAGAAGAAGCGGCCGCCTGGCTATTACAGTTACCTGGAGGCCGTGGGGGACGGCGTGGCCGCCCCCGAGGCGCTGGTGAACGGCCACGCCGGGTCTGCGGCGCTGCACGCCGAGGACACGGAGCTGGCGGGGGACGGGCCCTCCCCGGCCACCCCCAGGACTTGCGGCAGCCCCGACCACCCGGTGGACTTCGTGGCCGGAGCTGTCCCCGCCGGGGCTGTGCCCAGCGCCCCGGACTGTGCCAGGACTGCCGGGCAGCCCGAGGTATGCCGAGTTCCTAATTCTGAACAGTTTTGCATCCCCTCAGAGGCCGTCAGAGATAGCCCCCTAAGGACAGCTGTTGTACAGTCTTATGCTGGTACTGATACTACTGAAAATCTTGGCGTTACTAATGGACAAACACTTGAATCCTCTGGTGAGGACACAGCTGCCAATGGGGTAGAATTGCACACTGTGGAAAGCACTGACTCAGACCAAGCTAAGCCTGAGGAAGCTTCACCTACTACTGAGGCAACAGTCCCGCTTGCAGGATCAGTCCCAGTTAATCAGCCTGCAAAGTCGTGGGCTAGTCTTTTTCACAATTCCAAGCCCTCTGCTTCCACATCTGTGGTCTATGTTGAGACTAAGTATACCCCTCCTGCCACATCTCCTGTGGTCCCTGAAAAACAGGTTGAAGTCAAAGAGGGACCTGTTCCAGTTTCAGAGGATCCTGTAGCCATAAAGATTGCAGGTATAGTTAATACACACGAGTGGATGTTGCACTGCAAGGGCATTAACTCTGCTTGTAAACAGGAGTGTGCAATATTCATAGGCAACATTCCTCTGCTGGTGTTTCCCTGGTAATGAGACGACTGTTCAAACACTGCACAAAGGATGTCATTTGAATAAACCAGTTTTGTATCCCCCTGAGTAAACATTCCAACCAGGCATTGCCATGTCATTACCCCAGATACGGTAAAACTGTTGCTGCTTGTCAAACAACTTGTCAAAACAATGTTTTAAGTGATGTGTGACTTTGAATAGGCTGGTTGTGTTCAGCTGTGTGCTGAATAGGCTTGTTCTGAAAATGGTGTTGTACAATCCAGTATTTATAATCCTGTAGTGCATTCCTTTACAATGAGCCTTAATATATTTATATCAAAGAAGCTGAAATTCCTGGACACTGCACAGCAGCTGAAGTGTCACATCTAAATAGGTCTTTTCTTCAGAAATTCTGATTCAGGAAATACCATATTTACAGAGATGCTGTTTGAGGGGTCTGTCCTTCCAGTTTTGAAGAGTTACTGTTGTTAACCATTATTATTTTATCCAGAAATATTGTGAGCCATTCAAGAATAACCATAAGGAGCTGTCCACAGGGTGCATCAGGAATGAGTGATAAAAAGGCTTTAACTGTTGATCTGTCATATTTGTGGTTCAAATGGGAAATGCTAGAAAGTGTAGGATAGAAAATGTAGGATTTTTTGCAAATTTGGTCAGAAAACACAAAGTTTTCCCAGCTGGTTGCATTTTGTGTCATTAATTCATGAATGTTGGAACAAAAATAATTAATGTAAGCCTGTGAATTGGTCTGTACATGAAAAGGCTTGTGCAAAATCCTGCTCTTTGTGCTCCAAGCCAATTTACAAGTGCAGTGGTGATTTGAGTGTGACAGCTCCAAGGCAGATTTCTGCTCTGACAGAGGCTGACCTGGAGGTGACTCTTCAGAATGCCCAGAAGCAGATCCTGCCTCTCCTGCTCTCCTTATTCAGAATTGTCTGTTGAGAGAAAAGCTGTCAGAGCAATGTGTATTTTGGTGTATTTTCCACTTAGGTGTCACAAACACATTTGACTGTATTAAATATATATATATATTTAAGCAGGTGACCAGAGTTTGCATGATGCCATCCATGTGGAGAATGATGGAGTGTTGAAATCTCAAGCTATCATTTAGTAATGACTTTTAACTTAAAACTCTTCTGTGACAACCACAAAGCTGGAAGTGCTTGCCATAAATGGAAAAGGTTTTTTGTTCTTGTCCAAGTTGCTTCAGCTGTAAGTTAACTTTGTAGACTTTTCCTGTTTCTTTACTTTTTTTTGCCACCAGGTGGGAGCAGAGCTTTTTATTTTGTGTTTCATGTAGCAAAATGGCAATGTCATTCTTACACAGTTTCCTTCTGCACCTTCACTTTTAGCTCACTGGGGATAATCTGAGTGTAGATAAAAGGAATTCCCAGCTCATTGTAGCTGATTTAAGTAGAAGTTCTGTTGTTGCAATTGCTCTAATTTAGATGCTGCTGATTTTGGTATAAAATGTTTGCTTGAAGATGTGAATGTGCTTTGTTCAGTGGAAAAAGGAGATTTTCTTTATTTTGCATTCTTCAGTGTTCTCTGTCCTGTCTCAGTGCTTTATTCAACCCCCCCACTCAATAATGTGTTGCAAGAATTCCATGTGGTGATTTCCAGATGGACCATTTGCTGTGTTTGTACCTATTTAATTCCAGCTCTTTCCCTCATTGAGCATCACTGTGTGAGGATCCAGAGCAGTGCTGTAGCTTTGTCACAGTTTTTATTTAGAACAGGTGCTCAGGATACAAGAAAAGTTTCTTTTCCAGGCCCAAATTGTTGGTTTGTGCCTTAATTTCAGCATTTTTACAAGGGAGGTTCATGTTCCAGAGGTGCCTTAGAGATAATTTCATGCTGCTTGATTCGACCTGCAAAGATCTGTGGTCTTTGTCCTCAAATTTAGATGGAAGTTACACAAGATAAGGACTAGGAAATAAATAGAATATACAATTTCATGTTGACTTTGATGAGGAAATCCCCCCAAGAATTAATTTTGGCAAGTGTCCAAGCTGGACCTGCTCTGCATGTTTAGACAAGGGCAACCATAGTAATTTTATACACCTTAACCTAATTTAGGTGCCAGGACAAACATTTAAATAATTAATTTGTAAGGGATAGTAAGGTTATAAAAGGTATTTATTAGAAATAAGGCTCCTTAAGGCTTCATTTGCCACATTTCACAGCTACTCAAGGTTATAAATGGTATTTATTAGAAATAAGGCTCCTTAAGGCTTCATTTGCCACATTTCACAGCTACTCCCCTCTGATGCTAATTACCTGATGCTAATTAATAATGCCTTATATAATGTAAGTGAGCTAAGGAAATAAGAGATTTGAAAACCTTGTAGGCAAACATGGGAAATTTGGGGTTACTTTGTCTCAGCTGAGATTGTTGGAGTGACCATGGAGGTAAATTCAGACAGGCAAATTCATAAAGATGATGATGATAATTCACTGTTCTCCCAAGAGAAAAGGAGTTAGTTCAAATTGTAAGAAAAGTGTTTGAAGATACTTTCTGATTGCCAGGGTAGGTGAGTGCTGGAGCAGGTGGAGTGGAGACATGCAGGGTTGGGGAGTTGTAAATAATTTATAAATGTAGCCTGTTGCACATCCCAACTGCATTCCTGCAGACCCTGGTTTTGTGTGGGGTTATCCAGCAGGGTTGTCCTGGGATTTTGGAATCATTGTCCAGTTTTGAAGAAAGATCTGACAGACATAGTTATATTTCTAACATGTTAAATCCTCAATTTTTAGCACTTCAGCCTCGATACTCTGTCCACCTGGTTTCTCTTTTGTTTGGACTTGCACTGATTAGAAAATTACCTTTTTTTTAGAAAAAAAAATGAACAGGTATTTGTAATAACACGACCTGATGAATGAACTTCAGCAAAATGTATTTTCTTTACCAACAAAAATGTCTGAACATGGTAATACTGTTCTAGATCTGTTTCCAAATCAAGGCTTTGTTTCATAAGTCACTGCCCTCCAAAGGGAATGTGAGTTCTCTCTGATTATTAACATGAACTTTCCAGCAGGTTTTGAAATTTTAAGAAGGTTTTCTCATGGTTGTAAGTGTGTTTTCTTCTAATACTCTTGTATAAGTTCTTTCAGTTACTGTGTAAATGTGGTATTGAATGTAATTGCTGGACACAAAAGTAGTTCTTTGTTAAAAGAAACAAAGCTCACAGTAATTGCACCAGACCCTCTTACAGAGCAGCTTTGTGACCACAAGAGGATGCTAAAGGTCCTAATAATACCTTTATTGAGCATGATGTGAAATGGGGAAGAGTTAATGTAAAAAGTTACTGGTAGACATTCAGAATACAACCTTTTTCCATTGTTTTTATCTTAAATTCCAACAGTATTTAGTCACATTAACAGAAACATTATGTGAGCACAACATGGTTCAAATGTTGCTGCTTTATTAATGCATCCTGAAATACTTGATCAGTAGTTTAACAACATTTCAGCCCCCACAGAAAAGTTTCCATCTGCAGCTGTGCCACTTTCTCAATTTTACATCTCTTTGCTTTCAGTAATAGACTGACTTAAATTTCTTTCTATTTTCTGGCAATTTTTTTTTGTTAGACTGGTGGTATCTGCAGGACCTTAAGGGGAAAGAGGTGGTTTAGAAGTAGAAGGATTTTTGTGGATTTTGTTTGCAGCTTTACCACCTCCACTGCTTAGTTATTCCCCCTGTGTCCCCTTTTCTTGATTGTTTGGTCCTGGTGAATAGCTCAAAATTTAAGTTTATCCAGTGTAGCTTATAGAGGCCTTCACATCTATTCTAAAAATAAATAACCCCTTGACAGACAATTACAACGTTCATTTGCATCTGTTCATTCTGACTTGTATACCTCTTGTCCTTATTTTGCAAATTTAAAATACACCAACTCCAATATTTTCCTTAAACAGTTTTTATTTAGGGACATAAATAGCAGGTCAGGATTCCTGGAAAAACTCCCCGTGTTGCTCCCAGTTTCATAACTGAGACAGAATTATGTGCAGTGGTTTCTGAGTTTTAAGCTTGGGTCATTGCTGAAGGTTTTGGAAGCAGGAAAGCAGCAGGAATTATATTATGTAAGGCTGTTATCTCCTAGATTTAAACCAGTAAATAAAACAGCCTGTTCTGAAGAGCACAGTTCCATCTCTGTGTCTGTTTGCACTGAGATGTTTTTGTTGTAAGAGAGTGGATGGTGAAACTTGTGAACTGGGACTGCTCTGTCAGCTTCATCTTCAAAGCAGAAGAATTTGGGAAATACTTCATAAAATCTCTGACTAGTGATGGCAGCTACCAGGATTTTGTATCTGTGTAAATAAAGGCACCTGCTTGTAGGGAAACAAAAATAAACACAAATAGGTCGTGTTGGTTTCTGTCCCAGCATCCTCCTGAGCGACCTCCAGGATGTCTCCAGTGGAAGAAACACGTCTGGTGTGAAACACAAGCAGTGCTTGAACGGACTGAGAGGGATTTGCTGAAGTTTCTGGGAACCTTGGACATTGATCTGAATGATTTTGTGATGCAGCAACAGATGTTTGTTTGATTTGACCTGTGAGTTTTGTTGATGCTCAATTTGCTGTTTCTCATCCTGCAGAAATACTGGAAAGTGTCAGGCTAATACATAAACCAGTGTCTTTGCAACCCCGAGGGCTGATCAACAAAGGAAACTGGTGCTACATCAATGCTGTATCCTTCCCTGGGAAAAATGAACACTCTTAACTTAAATTGGTGTATTGTATCTGTCAGAGTTTTTCTGGATTGTTCTGGTAAGTATTTTGTGGAGGTGTTTGTCTTCCCACATCCTGCTCCTGTGGTTAGGATGTTGAAGTGTAGCTGCTGGAAATCCAGGGGGATTTGGGCTCTTGGAGTCTCTTGCCCACAGTTCCCCTGCAATCCTATTTGCAGTTTGTTCCCTGTGTCAGAATATTGCAGAGCTGTAACTTTCTCCTGACTGGAAACCTTCTTGCAATTTCTAGTTCTGTTTGCTCATGAGTCCGTGTATCAATTTAAGTGGTTATTTGTCTTTTGTACTTGACATAACTGTTCTTGTAGGCTTTGTTTTGGCAGTTTGGTACTGGGATCATTTGGGTTTGTGTGGAGCAGACTGTCACAATTATTGTTTGAAATAATCCTTTGACACATTGCATGATGGAGGATGAGCCTGCTCTTAATGTATTGGAATTTTCTTCTCCTGCAAAAATAACTTTGAGGAACAGAGGTTGTCCTTCTTCAGTGCTATATGATGATATTAATAAAAAACGAGCAATAAATTTTAAAATTATTAATCTTATGTTAACAAGGCTCACCTTGAGTGGCAGGTGGGATATTTTATGTGCTGCTATTGCTAGCGAAAAATAATGAGACCAATTTCAAGACTGATCTCATGGCTGAGCCCAATAAACTATTTCCAGACCAACAATTCTGCTTTAAACTTTAGCTTTTATCTCACATAGCCAGTTGTGCACTCAGCTGGTCATACACCCCTATTAGCTCCTGGTTTTTCAGTCTTGAAGTGTTAGATGGGAATTTCTTACTCAATTTTTGTACACTGTAGGGATCAAATTAATCTCTTTCTGTAGCTCTTGAGACTGATGCCTTTTTTTTGTCATTTCCCTCCAGTCTTTCAAGGCATTCCCTTTGCTCACTGGTCTCACCAAGCAGCACACATTGGTGTGGTTTAAAACTGTTCTTCCCTCACACACTGGAGTTTCACTGGCTGCTCCCAACTCTTTTCAGGATGTCTCACATCACTGGAGCAGTTTTGTTTTGGATACAGGGCTTAATCACCACCTTTATGTGCAGTCTCTCAGCTGCCTCCTTCCATCCTTCTCAGAAAACATGCTCCAGGTTATCTCTTGCCAGTTTTCCAACTGGTGATTGTATAAGGTCTTTCCTATGAAGGTTCTTTTCCTCTCCTGTTCCTGAACAAAATGTTTCCTTCCCATTTCATTAAACTTTTTGCCATGATTAAAATATCACTGCAGGTTATAAACTGCTGGGTGTTTTTAGCATAACTTGTGTACATCACTGGTTAAAGTTGTGATAAAACTTCTGCTATTCCTGGGTTGATCTACAGAATAAAAATACAGCATATAATTTTGGATATAATTGAGTATTTGGTTAATACACAGATGAAATTTTCTGCATCTTTCCTTAATGGCACTGCACAGACCCTGCAGGCCTTGGTTGCTTGCCCTCCAATGTACCATTTAATGAAGTCCATTCCAATGTATTCCAAGTCCCAGAGGCCGTGCACCTCCACTCCAATGCTGGACAGTTTGTAAGTAATGTGGGGAAGGAAATGAAAGGGTCACCTGACTAAGTTCATGCAGAAACAGCTAACAAATAATTGTTAGAACTTGATCTGTATCCAGAAGTCTCTTTGCTGTGTTTTTTGAGTGATCCTACCTTGATATTTTACAACTACTTGACTAGTCAAGGAAGACACTTCCTGTTGCCTTGGGAGTATCACTTTTAAATAGTATTTAATTTGCCAAAATGAACCACGAGAGCCACAGGAACCCACCCAACTCCTGGGTTTCATTACAGTGATCAGGTTGATTTCTGTGTCTGGACTTTACTCAGACATTGTGATTGATACTCTCCTTCTTGGCAGTCATAATGGCAATGATCTGATTGTCTTATTTGTCCTTCTCCTTCTGAACTTGCTGCTCATGTGTGGTCGTTCCCTCCATTCTGTTGCAGTGTTCGTTTAATGAATGAGTTCACTAATATGCCTGTACCTCCTAAAGCAAAGCAAGGTGAGTGGCAATGGGGGCAGCAGAGCCATAAAGTGATGGTGAGAAGCCTTTGGGATAAGGATCTCTCTGGGTGATGCACTTGAGACCTCCAAATACTGGTGCTTTTAGGAATTCTGGGATTTCTTGATACTTAACATTTTACTGTTACTTTTTGTGCCAGTGTTGCACTTTTTCTTATTGGTGGTTCAGGTCAAGAAGTCAGAAAATGTTGCAGCTTAAATTTTTTCTTCTATTTGGTGGACCAAATGTACAAGTGCAGTAAGAGTAGTTCTTGTTGAAGGTTCACTTAAGTTGCCTTCTAAGAATGTGCCCTTTCTAATAAAATCATTTGATATTCACTGTATTTTATTCCACTTCCTTCCTTACTTATTTCCAGCTGTTTAGTTCATCAGGTTGCTCAGTTCTATCATCCTCCCTTAAACCCTGAACTCACATTCATTGGGAATAAAATGGGGCCAGAAGAGGTTTCTTGAGCAGTTGGAATTGCCTGCAGGAATATTACCTTGGCTCCTGATTCCAGAGGGAAAGCTTTGGAAATGTAGGATTCCTGCTAATACAGATTTAGGCTCAGTGATGATTATGTAGTGAGGAATAGAACATTTTTTGATGCAAATAAATGATCTTACAGACTTCAGGTTTTTAATCTTAATTTCAAATCAAGTCTGTTGTATTACAGACTTACAAAAACAAGCACATTCCTGAAACTGGTTTTTATGTAACATGATAAGAAAATATCACAAGGAGCTGCTTGTTCCAGTGATTTCCAAACAGTTCAGACATTTCTGTGGTTTCTTTTCTGTAAAACAAATCTCACTGGCTTATGCAACTGATTATACTTGTAGGTCATCTGATTGTGTAGTTTTCAAGTATGGTTTGGAGGCCTCGTGTTGCCATCAGGTGGAACATTCTGTTTATTGGGTTTTTTTTCTGCAGGGAGGAAAAGGGATCTGTTAGAACTGCAAGTTCACTAAAGCTCTTAGGAAGTGTTCCTGGAGTACAACAGTACAGACATTTAAATAGAATCATAGAATGGATTGGGTTGGAAAAGACCTCCAAGATCATCGAGTCCAACCCTTGGTCCATCTCTAGTTCATTTACTAGATCATGGCACTCAGTGCCACGGCCAAGCTCAGGTTAAAATTAGAATAGAAATAGAATAGAACTGTTCTTTTATGGTGGCTGAGAATATTGTTGTTAATCTTCAGAGTGTTTACTGACTTTTCTGAGCATCTGTAAGTCTGTGCAGGGTGATTGAAAATGTTTAAGATAAAAGAGCACCAAGAGTAGAATAAAACAAATTAATAGAAAAATGTTGGATGCAAAATGTAGTGATATGTGAAGAAAATGTTCAAGTATAATGTAGAAAAACTCCTCTGTACTGTTCTTTATATTAAGTTCTCTTTGGCCTTGCAGCTTTAGGTGATAAAATAGTGCGAGACATCCGACCAGGAGCTGCCTTTGAACCGACCTACATTTATAGACTCTTGACGGTTATAAAGTCAAGTCTGTCAGAAAAGGTGGGACCCAAAATCCTTGGCTCTGGAATTGCATTGCAGGGCAGTCCCTGTCCTCAAAACTGTGCAAAGCCACCTGTCTGAATCTCTGCTCAAACACCACTAAAATCAGCTAATTGGCAGTTCATTGTAATGAAGCTCCGCTGTCTTGGGACTTAAATGAGTTAATTATTGGGTTGGCAGTTTGATATGTCAGAATAATGAAAAAATTGCTATTGGAATGGACCATCTCTTTTTATAAATGACATTATTAATGGATTTACATTTTAGAAATGAGCAGGTGGTCATTTTTGGGAGGGATTCACCCACGAATGATTGAAGGCTCAGAGACTTAAATACTATTTCAGGTTTAGTTTCAATTTAAAGGAAAGTTAATAGTTCAAACTGTCCTTTGATTTGGCCTTGGCTTGACAGCAACTTTTAATAGTGGTTTTAAACAGGGGGGGGGAAAAAGGTTAAATGGAATTTGCATAGAGAAGGCTGCAAATATACCAAGTCCAGCTTATGTGTTTATTTACTGCTTAGGGCAGTTTGCTTGGAACTGGTTAAAAATAAGTTACAGTAAAATTTAAACTTGATTTGACACTGTAACTTAGGCTGAGTAAATGCTGCATAAGCTAAATTAATAGGAGAAAGCTGGATGTTCCATGTCATGAATCTTCTGTTAAAAGGAAACCATGAAAATGTCATAGAATTAATTGAAAAAAATGTTTTATTCAGGGCAGGCAAGAGGATGCTGAAGAATACTTGGGATTTATCCTCAATGGACTACATGAAGAAATGCTGACCCTCAAGAAACTTCTCTCTCCACATAATGAAAGTTAGTGCATTTTTTTCCTTGGTATAAAACAATTTATTTAAAATACTGTGTTTGTGTGGTGATTCTGTAATACAGAGTAATGTTTAGAGTAGGTGCTGAGATGGGGATAGAATGCCATGTTTTAGGAGACTCAGGCATTAACAAATAATTAAAATCTGGATAAAATGAGCCCATTCTGTCCAGTTTATAAATGATCTGAAGTGTTACTGGATGTTCTGTAAATGCTCTGAATGACACACAGTCACATACCTGGTCCTCCTAAGCAACAAAAGTCTGTATTACAAATTTGTACATTATTTGAGGTTAACTCAAGTTGACTGCTCTTGTCTTCAGTCATAGATGTGTTTGTCATTCATAATACCTGCAGTGTCAGTTGTTTTCTGGGCTCTTGGCTCTCCCAGTGGGAGTTCAAAATGTATCCCTGTCTTTTTTCACTGATCTTTAAACCACTGTTCAAAATCTTCTTTTTGAAGTGGAAAGTTCTAGACTAAAGCCTAATTTATATCCAGTATAAAACAGCATATTAAGTGATTTTAAAATTCTTCCTGACGAAGTTGGGGAAGAATTTTCTTTGGAAGAATTATAAGAATTTTTATGCAAAGTGCCATTTTATTTTATAGTGACTTTATAATTGAGCCCCCTGTTAAAAATGAAACAAAATACTGCAAGCCTTAGCCAAGTATGGAGTTAAGATCACTACTTATCCAATTTCTCTTCAGGAGAGTAAGTTTTTTAAGATAGAAAATGGTCATTCCACATTTTGTTCTATAGCTGTGTGCAGTTTTTAGCCTCCTCACTTGGGCACTTGCAGAGAAAATATTTGCTAAGCTCTGGGTTCCCTGTAAAATACCTGTGCAGAGAAGGAGTTGTATTTAATAATGGCTTAATTATGTTTCCAGAATAACACTTGACTTTCTAATTTTCTGCCCCATAAATTCACTGCTAAAAATATATCAAACTTTGTTAGAAAACTCCATTTATTTACATACAGTCCCCAGTGAGGTGCATTCTGTTAACACATGCCTGGAAATTCTTGTCCTCATTTACTTATCGAATCCAAGATCTGTGGAAACATTTTATCCTCAGCAAGTTATTTCACAGAATCACAGAATCGACTGGGTTGGAAAAGACCTCTGAGATCATCAAGTCCAACCCTTGGGCCAACTCCAGTCCCTTTACCAGATCATGGCACTCAGTGCCACGGCCAAGCTCAGGTTAAAAACCTCCAGGGATGGGGAATCCACCCCCTCTCTGGGCAGCCCATTCCAATGCCTGAGCACTCTCTCTGCAAAGAATTTTTTTCTGCTCTCCAACTTCAATTTCCCCTGGCAGAGCTTGAGCCCATCGTGCCCCCTTGTCCTATTGCTGAGTGCCTGGGAGAAGAGACCAACCCCCACCTGGCCAGAACTTCCCTTCAGGTAGTTCTAGACAGTGCTGAGGTCACCTCTGAGCCTCCTCTTCTCCAGGCTAAACACCCCCAGCTCCCTCAGCCTCTCCCCACAGCACTTGTGCTCCAGTCCCTTCTCCAGCCTCGTTGCTCTTCTCTGGCCCCGCTCCAGCCCCTCAATCTCTTGCCTCAACTGAGGGGCCCAGAACTGAACACAACACTCAAGGTGTGGCCTCCCCAAGGCAGAGTCCAGGGGAAGGGTCACTGCCCTGGGCCTGCTGGCCACGCTAGTTTGGATCCAGGACAGGATCCCATTGGCCTTCTTGGCCACCTGGGCACACTGGTGGCTCCTGTTGAGCCTCCTGTCCCTCAGTCCCCCCAGGTCCCTCTGCCTGGCTGCTCTCCAGCCACTCTGTGCCCAGCCTGGAGCGCTGCAGGGGGTTGGTGTGACCAAAGGGCAGGACCTGCACTTGGCCTTGTTGAACTTCATCCCATTGGAATCAGCCCATCTCTCAAGTCTCTCCAGATCCCTCTGCAGAGCCCTCCTGCCTTCCAGCATTTCTCTTCGGTTATTGGCCTTGAAAATTGTTAATCTGTGTGACAAGCTGAATGTGTTTTCCTTGGTCCTCTGCAGAACTGGCGGTGTCCAACGGCCCCGAGGCTCAGGCTGGCCCCGAGGAAGAGGAGCAGGAGGAAGCAGGAGAGGGCAGTGAGGACGAGTGGGAGCAGGTGGGGCCGCGCAACAAGTCCTCGGTCACACGCCAGGCTGACTTCGTGCAGACGCCCATCACGGACATCTTCGGGGGCCACATCAGGTATGGGGCCTCTGCCTGGAAATTACTGCAGCCTGAATCTCTTCAAGGGTCTTAAACCAGCACGTTTTGGGAACCATGGAATCATAGAATCAGTTGGGTTGGAAGAGACCTCCGAGATCATCAAGTCCAACCCTTAGTCCAACCCTACTTTGATTGCCAGATCATGGCACTCAGTGCCACGTCCAGTCTCACCTTAAAAACCGCCAGGGTCGGAGAATCTGCCCCCTCCCTGGGCAGCCCATTCCAATGCCTGCCCACCCTCTCTGTAAAGAATTTCTTCCTGATATCCAACCTAAACCTCCTCTGGCAAAGCTTAAGCTGTGCCCTCTTGTCCTACTGTTGGTTGCCTGAGGGAAGAGACCAATCCCCACCTGGCTCCAACATCCTTTCAGGAAGTTGTAGACAGTGCTGAGGTCACCTCTGAGCCTCCTCTTCTCCAGGCTGAACACCCCCAGCTCCCTCAGCCTCTCCCCACAGCACTTGTGCTCCAGTCCCTTCTCCAGCCTCGTTGCTCTTCTCTGGCCCTGCTCCAGCCCCTCAATAAATATCCTTTCTGAACTGAGGGGCCCAGAACTGAACACAACACTCAAGGTGTGGCCTCACCAAAGGCCTGAGCATGTAGAAAATCTGTGTGCTTGGAATGTTGGTGTCTGAGGATTCCAAAGCACTTTAGAGCTGCCTGGTTTTTGTGTCCTCTGTGAATTCTTGACTCGTGTTGTAAATAAGGATAGTCAGAGATAGTGAGATTTATGAAGAGTTAAATCTGATCAGTAAAAGAAGAAAATAAAAGAAAAAATTGTGGACCACAGACACTTAATGCTTTCCAGAGAAAGTTATGTTTAATAGTTAATAAATGTTAAAGGTAAAAGAAGTCTGGAAAAATATAAATGACTGCAAGATGTTACTGGAATGAAAAGAATGTGGGACATCACTTATATTCAGGTCTGATACCAGATGAAGGCAGAAAGGAGATACTGAAAGAATATTTTTTGGAAAGGAGGCTTCATGACTTGCTTGGAGAAATGTGTAATTTAAAATGAAAGCAAAGTAAACACTTGCTAAAAACATACTCCAAAACAAAACTGCTAGACTTGGAAAATTATTTTTAAATTGGAGACAGACACTTAATTGCTGGTGTTTGACTCTCTGTGTTGCCAGATATTCAGTCTAGAAGTGTGAATAATGTGGGCTAGTGCCTTCTGCCTGTGAAATGCTCTGAAATTGTTTATTCTTCTGGGGTTTGAGCCAGACAGCTGGCAAATAAAATTATATTTTCCATAGAATTTGGCAGGCAGATGTTTGTAGGTATTGATGGACTGCAACATAGATGGTTCACATACCCAAGGGGTTGTATATCCCTTAAGTATGTTCATTGTGGTCAGAGTTGTTGAGATCTCTACGTGATTTCCATTAGTTTTTATATTAAAATACTGAGAGAATGTTGTTTTCTGCAGAAGTCCACAGAAAATGATGTAAAGCAAAGGTGATACTCAGTAAAGGCAAAACTGAGCAGCAGAAGCTCAGGGTCCAATCCAGCATCTGTTGTTTGCTGGCACCATCCACAGTATTTATCCCTCACACTTCTCCCCAGAAACAGCATCCCATGGGATGTTGGAAAACCTCATCCATCCTCTGAGGCTGAGGGTGGAGATAGGAAGGACTGAACACACAAATGCCAGTAGAATTCCACTGAAGGAAAGCATCAGAAACTGGGAAAATGGAATGGAAAAAGCAGCTGGGAAAAGATGGTTTGAATTGGCATCTTTAGGTTTGGGGAACTTTTGAATTGGGAAACTTTTAAGGTTTGGGAAAGTTTGTCCTTGCAAGGCTTGAGTCTATTAAATGCCCATTAGGCAAAACCCCATAAAGTCTGTCTTAGTAATGTGAGACTTAAATGTGCAAGTACAAAGTTTTCCTGGAAAACTCTTAACGTGGAATTCTTGCAGTGCACAATTAATTCTTCCTTGAAAATGATGCATTTCCTCTTGTCTAGCTGAGATTTGTAATTATCCTAATAAGGGATGCTGCTACTGAAAAATCACAGTCCAGCAAAAGTTTTGCTGTCAAGTTCTGCCTATCTTTGAGAAGAAAATGTTACAATATAATTTCTAATATTTTTAAGTCTTTCTTAACATTATCTTTTGGAAATATCATTGCTATTACTCATTTTTAATACCTAGTCTTGAACCCAGTTGGAGCTGTGAGCATTTTGCTGTGGATTATTTCTCTCAAGAATGGTTTGCTTGAAAAAAAGAAGTTGGGAAGTGTGTCCAAAAGCAGGGAAAGGTTTGTTTATTGAAACACTGTGCTTGCCATATGCTGGAGGGTTTGTCCTTAAATACAGCCAAGGAGGAAGTGTTAAACTGAAATAAAGATGCTGCTGTGCTCCATACTCTCTTTCCTCTAAAGGATATAGATCTGCCAGTAAAAAGCTGCACTGGCTGTTTCTGTTGGTGCTTCAGGGCTTTGCCTCAGTCAAAGGGACTCTTTTGTTTAACATGCATTAATCTGAACGTGACCATTTCCTGCCTGACCTGGAGACATTCCAGCCATGGCCACTTGGATCAGAGCTGTGTTAATTATAATTCTGCTTTCAAGCTTTGTCATGCATAACAGTGTAATAAATGAATAATTTCTTTGGCTGTACAAAGCCACTTTTTTGTAGCAGCTGGAGCTTTTTAATGCAACTACCTCCTTCAAAATAAAAGGAAAAAAGTCTTGATTTTTTTTTTTCAGTGAAGTTTAAGAAGAATGAAAGTCAGGAAGATCCACTTAGTGCAGTGGGGACTGTCCCATTGCATAAAACAGTGCTCACCCAGCCAGGCTACTTAAAAGCTGCAACTGAACACACTTCAAACAAAAATAAACCCCCCAAAAAACCCAGAAAACGTGTTCTCATACCCCAAAAGGCTCTGATTTATTTACAGAGGAAGTAAGTGCATGGACAAAGTCTGGACACAGAAAACGATGTGAGGAAAAGGAAATGCCAGTCCTCGAGGGAGCAGAGTTTGTATTTCCTATGGCAAGATTGAAGCAAACCATTTAAATTCACTGTGAAATTGGGTTTAGTGAAGTGACTAAAAAATTTGTGTATTTGTATTGGAGAATGTGGAATCAGTTTAATTTTTACAGCAGAACACAGATAAGCTTTAGCAGTTTGCATTTGTGGAGATCTGTTGGAAAACATGTTTTCAAACCTTAACACTAAAAGAGCCTGGAGGTGAATTTTTTAAAAAAAAATACCTTATCAAAAATTTCAAGTTTTTGATGCTTATGCAAGAACTGTTTTAATCTTTGCATAAATAGAACAATGCAATTACAACCCCATTCAGTGTGTTCTTAAGTGGATATTGAAATAATTTAAATTGCAATAAAAACTGAGTGTTTCCTGTTGAAATTTAAAGCTTAACCTTTATATTTGAGTGACTTAAATTGCTTTATCCTTCCTTGAAGGTTCTGTATTGTTGAAAACGCCACTTTATTCCATTTTAACTTTTGTTTTTCCCCCCACAGATCTGTTGTTTACCAGCAGAGTTCCAAGGAGTCAGCCACACTGCAGCCTTTCTTCACCCTGCAGCTGGATATCCAGTCGGACAAGATCCGCACGGTGCAGGACGCCTTGGAAAGTTTGGTGGCCAGAGAGTCTGTCCAGGGATACACCACAAAAACCAAGCAGGAGGTGTGTTCTGCTCAGCCCTTTTTCTTCCAGCCAAGTGCCACACTTCTTGAAAGGGTTTTTTATACAGCCCTTGCTGCACAAATAGTTGTTTGAACACACTCTTGTGTTAACAAAAGAGGGAGGAACTTTTTAAGTGTCTTGCAGCAGTAAAATGTGTTACTCTTGAACACCTACACTGAGAGGAAGGGAACTGACCCTTATAAAACCATGCCTGAAAATAACTGGTGTAATAACTGGAGATTCACTGCATTAAATGAACAGAGTGCACTGTGGGAATAATACACTGTTATGTTTAGCTGATCATAATACACTGATTCCTGGGAATTGCCAGGTTTTGTTACTAAAGGAGCAGCTCCTCAGAGTATCACTTCAGAGCAGGCTGTTGCTTTAGGAGGAAAACTCTTGGAGCCCAATACTTGTCTAGATATGTATGTGGATGTCCTTGAGGGGTTTGGATTCACACATTTCACTTCCAAGTCAAAAATGGAAATATTCACTGGCAGGAGGCCTGGTGGAGGTCAGTGATGATTCTCTCTAAAATATCTGATGATCATGATCTTTCTCTCTGGATTAATAATCTGAATTCTTTCAATAGTCAGTAACACCTCCACTGAGTGTCCTTGGCATCACTGTGGAGTTGATTAGTTTGCTGTACACAGCCCTAAACCCCCTATTTGTCTGTAATATATTCAGTTCAAGTAATTGGCTCACAAACTCATAGAATATCCTGAGCTGGGAGAGACCCACAAGGATCACCCAAGTCCAACTGCTGACCCTGCCCAGGAAAGCCCAGAAATTACACCCTGAGAAATGTTCTTCATAGTTGAAGAATATGTGGAAATAGCAATCAAAATGAATGGTGGTATAAAAGCTGTGATGGCAAAGGAAGGAATAAGAGGAAGGAGCTGTTCAGCATCAAGAAATAAAAACATGGACGTGGAGAGTTGGATCCAGATGTAAAAATCAGTGTGTCAAAGGCTGCTCTGAAAAAGAGAACACTGATTTTTCTCAGTGATACTTGGACAGTGAATAGGACTGGGACCTGGACTGGGTGTTCCTGTGGGGTCTCTGGAGTTGTCTTGGCTGCTTTAAGAGAAGATTGGAGAAGCACAGCCCAGGATTTGCACGAGTGGTTTTACCTGATTCACAGGGAATGGAGGGGAAAAGCTCCTGAAATCTCCATGCTCTCTGATTCCCTGCCACTCTAAGTACCAGGACATTTTATTTTATATTCTCAAGTAGCTCTTTTTTTCAAACAATACATAGTAGTGATAATTGGAGCAGAAAAATCCCTCCAAGGAGGAAAAGCTTCCCTTTGGCCTTGCAGTTTGAGAACTTGTTATTGAGGGTAATAAAGGAATCTTTCCTCACTAAGGCACTGCCTTGCTCCTTATGGAGGGCAGTGGTGAGAACTTCATCTCTGGTGTGCCTGGATGGCTCACAGGGACATCTCCTGCACACTCTGGGGGACTCTGGAGTTGTGGCTGTTCCCTCTGACATTCATGTCTGTATCTTTGAGTTTTCTCAATACTCAAGTGAGACAAAGAAAAGATGGATCGTTTTCTTTAGAAAGCCAGAGATGAATGCCTGAAATTCATCTGCATTCAGTACTCAGAACATTTATTTCTCCAGTTGTTTTCCATGTGAAAGAAGCATTTGCAATGCAAGCTCATCATGATTTACCACGTGGATCTTGTTTTGCCAGTCATTCATTTTTTTTTTTGGTTTTCCCTACAGATGGTTTTCACTTCTTGACTGACAACCCAGTGCTCAGTTAGGGGGTTTGGAAGAAATGGGTGTTCAAATTAGGTGTTGGAGGTCTGGGCTGGCTTATTGCAGAGTTTGGATGGAAATACAGGCATCCCCAGTGTCTTCTAGATCTTCTTTTTCCAAAAGAAATTCAAGTTGAAATAGTTCTTTTTATATTAAAATTGAAGGCAAAAAACTGTAGTGAAAAAGCATTGTCTGTAGAACCAGCCAAAGGCTTTGCAGACAGTAATTTCAGACTGTATTTTAAAGAAGTGTTTAATGTCCACTTTACAGAAGGGACACTCAGGACAATTGATAAAGCTCAAAATAGTTTCATTATATTACAAAGAATTATTGCTGTCTCCTGATTGTTTTAATCTGGATTAAATCAGGGGCATAGAAGAGCTATAAAAGAGTAGTCTTCCACATAAATCTGAATGATTTCTCTGAAAATTTGTTTTTTAATCACTTTGAGCTGGTTTTGATTGTTTTTTGTGTATTAATATAAACAAAATCAGATTTTCATTCAGTGTGTAATTAGGCATTTTAAATGCAAGTAGCTGTTTAAAATGGTGGGCCATTTTCTTGCTGTTTCTGACTTAATTTCATCTGCATTTGAAGGAAATTGTTCTTGTTTCTTCTAGTCCTACAGTTCAGTTGGTTAAATCTTGAATATTTCACCAATTTATATATTTTTAAGAGATTAATTTTTATCCTCACTGAAGTGATTTTCCTTTGTCTCTTATTTCTGTTTGCAAACCTGTTCATGTTTTGCTCTAAAAGTGAAGTCTCCTGAGTAACAAACTGGCTTTAACTCATTTACTTTTCCAGCTTCCCTTCCCCTTACTCCTCAGGAGGGATCTTCACATTCCCTGAGCTCAAAGTGCTCCTTGATGACCTCAGGGCTTTTACTTTTCAGGCTTGGAAAGAGATTATTATTAATAGTTTTCCCCCATGAGTTTCTATTCCCCATTTAGTAGTTTGTAGCAGAATCCAGCCCTGTATTGAAAAGTGCTATGCTGGTGATTGCCAATAAAGAGGTTTTTCTCAATAAAAAATGGAGAAAAACCTTAAGCAGTTATTTTGAGGAATGTTTTTATGTCTTAAATTTCTAGGAAGGCAAAACATTTTTGTTCTGCAATTCCGAGCTCAGTTTCAGGTTTACAGACAGCAACTTTGTGGATTGTTTGGTTAGAATTATATGAAAGTCACTATTTAGTAGAGAACAGTGTGGTCATAACTCATATTTCTCTCTCTGAAATGCTGAGTTCTCCTTCAAGGCAACATTTTGAAGATCCAGTGGAGTTTCCAGTCACAAACTGCAGCTTTTATCATAATAACGTAACTATAACAAATCTGGGTGGGTTTTTTTTTGCAAGTGTATTTAAAATTAAATATTTCTTCCCCATTTGAAGGAGCAATTTTAGGCAGTTAGCAGGAACTGAGAGGTTTTCTTCATCCTTTTGTGTGTCAGGTGGAGATCAGCCGGAGGGTGACACTGGAGGAGCTGCCCCCTGTGCTGGTCCTGCACCTCAAGCGCTTCGTCTACGAGAAGACTGGGGGGTGTCAGAAGCTTATCAAGAATATTGAGTATCCTGTTGATCTGGAAATTAGTAAAGGTAAAGATATTTGAACAGGAGTCCCCTTTAGAGAAAAGATGGCATTGTGTTTCCTCAGGGTATCTGTGTTTGTTTGTTTCTTCTGCACAAGATTTTGTTTTCATCGTTGTCTGAAAATTTACTAATTTGGATGAATATTTTGTGTGTTTTTTTCCTTTTTTATTTTCTTGAGTTTCTGGGTACAGTCTTGCTGAACCTGACATTGCCTGTGGAAGAGTTTGAACATCTCTTTTGCAAAGAGCATTATGATGGAAGGTGTAAAAACCTTTGTCACTTCTAGACAATGGGCTGACTCTCCTGTGGATTTATGGAGTAGGGTTATAAACTGCAGTAAATATCAATAATGGGAAGGGATCCTCTTGATTGAGAGCTGTGTCCCTGTACAAGGCTGTTGCCAAGTAATACTGGATATTTTTGTCAGAGATTTAATTCAGAAAAGTGACAAATTATTTAAATAATTAGTGGTTGATGGAAGGAAACTGGTGTTTTATAGAAAATGCAGCCTTGTCATTGTCTGACAGCAGGAATAAATGGGAAGAAATCAATAGTCTGATCTTCTGCTCTAGTTATTTTTTCCTTCATTTTTTGCTGGTATTTGTAAGCCTTCAATAAACTACAGTGTTCAGCAAACCTGAAGATGCATTTCCTTGATTAGGATTCTGCACCTTTCTTTAAAGCTGCAGAAGAAACTTCAGTTAAACTTTATGATAATGTTGGTTTCTCTGAGAAATAATTGATCCTCTTGCAATGGGATTTCTGAATTTGCTAACTCTTGCCTTTGTGCTTTTGTTTTCCTCCTGCAGAGCTACTATCTCCTGGTGTGAAGAGCAAAATTTTCAAAGGCCAAAGAACCTACAGGCTCTTTGCAGGTATTTTATCTCTGTGCCTCTGGTCCCTGTGTTGCCAGTGCAAATCCTGCATAAGGCATTGTAGAAACACTGGAGTTCCCTGGATTATAGAAAGTATTTCCTTGAAATTTCAATGAAGGAGCTTGTAGCTGTGAAGTTCTTGTTTCAGTGGGGGGTTTGTATGTACATACTGTGTATGCACATGCAAATTGTTACATCTATATTTGTATCTCTCACTGATCCAACTTTGCCAAAGGTTTTGCAGATGCTTTGGATTCTTAATTTACTTTAATCTTCATTTAGAATTATTAGATTTGGTATGCTGGAGAAACATGACTAATAGTGCTTTGGACAAGAGGCTGGAGTGGCAGGACAAGAGGGAATGGCTTTGCACTGCCAGAGGGAAGGGTTGGGTTAAAAAACTGGGAGGGAGTTCTTCCCTGTGAGGGTGCCCAGAGAAGCTGTGGCTGCCCCAGCCCTGGGAGTGTCCAAGGCCAGGCTGGACAGGGCTTGGAGCAACCTGGGATGGTGGGAGGTATCCCTGCTCATGGCAGGGGGTGGAATGAGATCAGCTTTAAGGTCATCCCACCCAAACCATTCTGTGATTCTACAGAGAATCACACAGAATCACAGACTATTCTATGTTCGAAGGGACCCACAAGGACCATTGAGTCCAACTCTTAAGTCAGAATCAAACATAAGTGAGCACTAAAACCCACTTAAATATTGTTGCCTCAGGCAGACCATCCCTGGAGGAGCAGTGAGGGGAGAGTGGGTTGGCTCTGATGGGGGGAGAGGGTGGGTCGGCTCTGATGGGGAGAGGGTGGGTTGGCTCTGATGGGGAGAGGGTGGGTTGGCTCTGATGGGGAGAGGGTGGGTTGGCTCTGATGGGGAGAGGGTGGGTTGGCTCTGATGGGGAGAGGGTGGGTTGGCTCTGATGGGGAGAGGGTGGGTTGGCTCTGATGGGGAGAGGGTGGGTTGGCTCTGATGGGGAGAGGGTGGGTTGGCTCTGATGGGGAGAGGGTGGGTTGGCTCTGATGGGGAGGGGGTGGCTTGACGGTGAGGGGAGAGGGTTGGCTCTGATGGGGAGTGGGTTGGCTCAGCTGGCCAGAGCAGGTGCCAATAACGCCAAGGTCGTGGATCCCACCCATCCCCTCCGTGTAAGTTTGGACACTGTGATCTTTGAGAGCAACCCTTGCCCCTCTCCTCCCCTCCCCGTGTCCCTACAGTTGTGTATCACCACGGGAACAGCGCCACGGGTGGCCACTACACCACGGACGTCTTCCAGATCGGGCTCAACGGGTGGCTGCGCATCGACGACCAGACGGTGAAGGTGGTGCACCAGTACCAGGTGGTGAAGCCGACCGCGGAGCGCACAGCCTACCTCCTGTACTACCGCCGCGTGGACCTGCTCTGACCTGGCCCTCTGTCCTCCCCTGCAAATGCTCTCTGAGTGAAGCTTTTGTGAAGCTTTTTTGTTCTTTTTTTTTCTTCTTCTTTCCCACCCCTTTTAATTTTTTTTAAATTTTTTTTTTTAAGTTTTCTCCCTTTTTTTTTCCCCATCCCCATCTCGCAACTATAAGAGTGATAGAGAAAACTACCCGTGGGTTTGTACACGACTCTTGTGTTGATGAAGTCGCTCGGTTGGAAGACTCAGTCTGGTGAATCACAAAAATATCAAGCAAAAATTAAATCTTGAGTTCATGCTGAATCCTAAGAGAAATAAAGGGATTTATGTTTAATTCCCACTTTCTAATTGCGTAGTAGAAGAAAAACCCTGCACCAGCAACAGAACTTGTAGATTTCTGTGAAAATGTTTTATCTTTAATTCAGTAAAAAAAAAAAAGGGAAAAAAAAAAAGAAAAAACGTAAAAACAAACAAAAAGAAAAATAAAAAAAGCTCTCTCTGCTTTCCCCAATAGTTTTTTGATAAGTGGTAAAATATGAGCCGACGTGTATGAGATGGAAATGGTCCTTTGTGCTTCAAAACATGTACAAACTGCAGAGTTGCTGGTTCCTGATAGGAAGACACATTTTAATAATTGTGCGATGAGAAACTGCTTAAGTACACATTGCAGATCAAATATTTGGAGTTAAGATGTTAGTCTATATAGATGGGTGATTGTAACTTTATTGCTATTAAGAAATTTCAAACTGCATTTATGCTTCTGTGTACATGAAATTAAGAAAATGGGCAAAATAATTAAGATTGATATTTCTTTTAAGTCTGCTTTGTTTAATTTTGCTGTCTGCTCTCCTATAATGTTGAGTTCCTAATTGTACACAGTTTAGTGATATCTAGAAGTATAAAGTTGTCGCCCATCAATAAAAGTCACAAAGTTGGTTTAAGGTGTGTGTGTGGGTTTTGTTTTTCCTCACATGGAATTTCCCTTGGAAATTCCAGAGATTGTCATGGAGCACTTCTACACGGTGTAGGGTGCCTTCCCTAAATGAAGGGTAGATGATTTCATTTTACAGGTTTCCTGAAACTTCAGAAATGTCCTCATTTTGCTCTGGGATGGAACTGAACTTGGAGGGGAGAGGGAGAGGAGCTCAGTCATCCCAGGGATGTGGCAGTGCCAGGGCTGAGCCCTGGCCAGCCAGGAGAGGGAATGGCATCCCTTCTGTATCCCCCTGGAAGCCTCACACTGTTGTTTCTGAGGCAGGTGTTGTTTTATTTGTCTTCAATTAAACTATTCCCTCCTTTAGCCTGTTGACATTTTCATGGAAAACTTTTGGTAAAAATATGTGTTGGAGGAGCAGCAGGACCTGTTGAAAGCCCTCCTGGTTTGCCCTGACTTGTCTTCCTCCTCATCAGCTGGTGAAGAGCTCGGGATTTTCCTGCCTGTGGATCACTCCTGGCAATGCTTTACCACTCCATCCAGGAAGGAGCTTCCTGCCCAGGGCTCCAGCTGTAGGTAGGAGTGTTCTGCCCTGTGGCTTTTAAGTTGGTCCTGCTCTCAACAAAGCTGGGTGCTGATGAGGGATGGATGATCAATATTAATTTTATATCACTACTGCAATCCTGATGCTCAGAAAGTTAATTGATGCTTTGTCAGTTCTTTTGGATATCCAAATGTATAATTATTTTTCATAGATAAGCACATTTTTATAAGTTTTTCCTGACCTTGAGACACTGTTCTTGATTTTGGTGATGTTCCACCAACTCTGAAACGTTTTGTGTCCGAAGCTCACTTGGATTTTGGCCAGTTGCAGGGAAAACCTCAGCTCCTGCCTGCTCCCTGGGCACTGTGCCCTGAAGCTGGGGCTGCTCAAGGGCTGTGCTCCCAGGGTTTCCCAACGATGGGAATTGCCCTGGAGCCACACTGGTGAGACACTGGTTCTGCTTTGATTTTGAAATGACTGCTCTGTGCTGGTTATTATTCACGTCCTGTTCCTGCACCCTGGTTGAAATAGTTGTACTGCAGAAATCCTATTTTTGATTACTCTTGTGGCTGTGTTGGGTATTTATTTACCTGTGCATTGTGAAAAGGTGCATTTCTGACAGTGCAGGTTTACCTGAATAGTCCAGATAAAACTACAGGTAATCAGTAATTAATATATCACTTGATAGGGGTTACAAGTGTTATTAATTAAAGATACAGCAATGAGTCATTGCCAGTTTGAAATCAAGTGTTGAAATCCTTTCTTAGGATGACTTGGAAGTAAGTGTTCATTCAGATGGTAGGAATGTTTAGGTTTTTCACTGAGGATATTACAAATGCACTTGTTGGTAAAATGCAACTTCTGCAGTGTATTACTCAAAGGGAAATAAAACCCCAAAACTGTGTGACAACAGTGATGTGCACACACAGACACAATTTTTCTCTATGAAGCTACTCCCCTTGTTGCAAAACAAGGGGTTTGCAGCCTTTTGATCATTGCTTTGTCTGTGTGTGATTATGTAGAAGAAAACCCCAACCCCCCCCGCAACACACCGTAAATCCGGTGGTTGTTTACTGATGTTTAACCAGGTTTTAAGCAATCTGTTTTGTTTTGTTTTGTTTTTTAAATGCACATTAAGATCTAAAGTTGTCAAAACTGGAAACTTTGGGCGTGCATCAGCTGATGAAACATTTTAGGGAATGTACTTTATTGTGAGAAGGTGGGGAAGAAGCTGCAGGTGAACCCATGAGGTTAGTCCAGGTTGCCCCAAAACCAGAGAGCAACGAGAAAGGATAAACAGGAGTCACAGTGCCAGGTATTTGTTGTGTTTAGGAGTGAATCTATAAATGCCTGATGTGATTTTGGGTCTTCACACTGTTAATTGATCTGCTGGAACAACCTCTGGATTGCCACACTTCTGTATGGCCAAGGGAGTGGGGCATCTTCACCCCATCCTGGTGGAGGGCAGATGGATGTGGCAGGGGTTTCTTGGCACCTCTGCCCACTGCATCACCCTCGGGCAGGAGGAGAAATGTAAACAGGCAGCAAAGCAGGGCATGGTTTCCCCAACCTTGAGCATGGCATGCCCAGTGCTCACTGTGCTCTCCTTGTACATGGCACAGAGAAGTTCCTGCAGGTTTCACCCTGGCATTGCCCTTGTGCTCCCCCTGCTCTGGAGCAGGAGTCAAACCCAGACAACAGCAGGAGTTACCCTGTGGGTTTGAGCCTCTCCCCCTGCTCTCTGCCCTGCCCAGCTCAGCTGCCCTTGGTGCCTGTTCGAATAGGAAGGGAGGGGGAATGAATTGAAGCTGAAGATCAAGACATGCTGTCTGCCTGGGCAATTAGGAGGGCATAGGGAAATCTGTGTCTCTTCCCATTCATTGGCCAGTCCATTAAAAGCCTCTCTCCTAATATATACTTATATATGCAGCCTGCTTTATGTGGCTTTTACCACATATGAAATGGAGACGTTATAATTAAGGCAGTAATAATGGGGAATGATTAAAAGTAACTGCTGATTGTTTTGGCTTTAGTTGAACATATGACCCCAAATTGCTGACTCGAGACAAAATGAGGTGGATAAAAAGCCTCTTTCCAGGCTGTGCTTATCCCTAAGCACAGCCATACCTTGTACAGTGAAACCATCCCGGTATATATTCAAAAATAAACTAAAAAATCAAATCTTTGTAGAGCAGTTGGGTTGATGCAGCAGTCAGACAGCCCAAACCATCCTACGGGGATTCATTTCCCAGAGGAACATTTGTGGAGATTACAAAATACCGAATTTCTCTGAGGTCTGGAAATTATTTGTACATCAGCATGTGAGATGTAGAATGAGTTAATTCAGCTTTATGGTAATTGGGGTGAACAGCACCTTCTGAGGGCTGTGAGTCAGGGCAGGGCAGCTGTGTGGCTTTGGGGTGGCAGCCTGTGTGGGGGCACAAGGTTCACTGTGCTGGCCCTCGTTAGTTGGGGAAATTGGGAACTGGGGGGGCTGCAGCATCTTTCAGCTGATTAAATAAGCCTTCAGGAAACACAGCAAAGTCACTGATCCAGAGGGAATCAGATGAGCAAGTGAGCAAAAAAGGATACAGTGATTTTACAGTAAAGCAGTTCAGAACCTTCTGTCAGCCCAGTTCTGGGTGGTCTTTGCCCGTGTTGGTGGCAAAGCCTGAGCTTTTTTGGGAGCAAACTGTGCCCAGATTGCACTGAATTGCTCCTGGCAGGGTAGAAGTGCCAGGTCCAACTGCTGGCCCATGTGTTGTCAGTTCACATACACAGTTTGTTTGGAAGTAAATAGAAACTCTTTGTAAATACAGCTGAGAGTGTGGCCGGTGGGTGTTGTGGCTGGGCCAGGACTGGCACTGACTGGTGAGGACTGGCCCTGTCTGTGTAAAACGGAGCAGAAGATACACCCAGAGTGCTGGGAATCTGCAACTTCTTGAACAATTCTCAGGAAAATGGTGTAAGAGGGAAAATGAGATGAGCAGTTATGCCTTGGAGCTGATGCAGAGGGTTCTGTGCAGTTGTGCTCCCTCAGCTGTGCCAGTCTTTGAGCGAGTTTGATAAATGCCCTCCTGCTTTCCGAGCACTGCTGGGTCTAAACAACCCCCTGGGAATGTCTCGTAAACTCCCTTCTGGTAAACAGTAAATAAAAATGGTTGGTGTTTTGCCTGAAGAAATAAATATTGACTGGCTAGAAGAATGGAAGGATTTTTTATTCCCTGAGAACTTTGGAGAGAGGACTGGGCGGTGGATTTGGGAAAAAAAAATCATGTCAGCTTTGCTTGGACGTACCAGGAGAGCCTGATGTTGCCCTGCTGGGTTGTCACTGGTGCCACCTCCGCAGAGGGGACACCCTGGGGATGTGCTGCCCGTGGGGATCCCACGGGATTGCCGTGCTGGTGGAGCTGCTGCCGCAGAGGTGCCGTCACATCCCCGTGTTGTTACTCATCACACTGGGTTGTTTTTTCCTTTGTTTACTTCAAAAAGGAAGGAACTTTCAGCTTGTCTTTTGCTCAATCGTTTCCTTTCACGGTGAGTAAAAGCCTGAAGTGGGCACGGGGCTGGATGTCAGAGCCGGAGCTGTTGGGACATCAGCAGTGCAGGAGCACAGGGGAGTCCTGGGGGGGGTTTCACCAACTTTTATTTGCCTTATTCCCTGTAGCTCCCGACTGAGCCCTGGGGAATGTCAGCGCCGGGAGAGCTTTGGGAACAAACTGCAGAGCGGGGATAAATCTCCCGTTTCCCAGCAAACACCCAGCTCTGGGAAAAAGGGGGTTGGAGCTGGGAAATCCCCAATCCCTTGCTGTGGGGTTTCCCTGTGAGGAGCAGGAATGGCTGAGCTGGTAGAAGAGAGGAGCCAGCTGGCTTTAGTCCCTCCCAGGGAAAAAAAAACCCCTTTCCTTGGATTCCCCCTCCCTCGGCACCAGAGCCCCTCAGGGGCACTCCGGGAATCCACAGCACTGCGAGCTCTGCCTATGGGGAAAGCCCAGCGAGCCCTTTTATACCCTCTGGGGCTGCCCTCCTCTTCCTCCTCCTCCTCCTCCTCCTCCTCCTGTCCCCTCCCGGCGCTCCCGCCTTTGGGAGGATGGTCCTGCTTTGCTGAGCCCCAATGACTGACTCCAAACTGCTGCGATTCCACTCTCTGCTCCTCGCTCCTGCCTCCTTATCGTGGCTTTTTCTCCCCCCTCCTTTCTCCCCCCTCCTCTTTTTCCCCCCTCCTTCTTTTCGTTCTTCCTCCACGCCCGTTGCCAAACCCTGGATGATCCTGGCTTGTCCTCTTTGCCTGGAGAGCATAAATACCACTGGGGAGCTCTGTGAGACTGCACTTGGGTCGAGTTGCTGAGCTGAGACCGTGCACATCTCGCACCTCCCGAGGCTTCTTCCATCCTTTTCCCCTCCTCCTCGTTTAAATATTTCACATACATAATTTATTTTCCACAAGCAGGCTTGGAGAAGTTACAATTACCTGGAGACTTGGAAGTGCTCAGCAAGGTAAGTGTGGAGTTTGGTCCCTGCTTCTGAAATGTGGGTTGGGGGTTGTGTGCAAGAAATGACTCTTTTAAGAAGGCACAATTTTAGTAACTTCTCCAAAAAGTTGCTTGGATGGTAAAAAAGAACACAATGATGTCTGAGCTTCCCTTAAATTTGCTCTGCAGAGGTTAATGTAAGATTAATGCTCATTAATCTTGAATGAATGGGAGGAGTTTGCAAGTACAGGAGTGGATTTCTGTGCAAAGAGAACTTATCCAAGGGGTGCTGTAGCAGCCTCTGAGAGCTGATACCTGTGGGCACACTGGGATGAGCTCCAGACTTTGTGCAACTCTGCTGCAAAGTCCTGTGTCAAAGGAATTTCAGTGTCACCACATGTGGTGTCTGTTACCAGTGGGTTTTCCGTGTGGTTTTATGTAGAAACTCACCCACTTGGGTTCTGTGGGAGTGGATTGTAGTGGAAGATCCAGATGTTTTGGTTCTGTGGGAGTGGATTGTAGTGGAAGATCCAGATGTTTTGGCTCTTGACCTTGAGGATGCTGAATCTGTGGTGTGTTCAGGGCAGTGTGTGCAGTTGTCTTGTGTCAAGGAACTCGTGATGCTGCTTTTCTTTGGAAGCCAACACAATTCTTTGAGGCTTGAAGTGTGTGCATCCCAAACAGATGACCTGGAATTTAGTGCATTATCTTGTGGCTTTATTACTGGATTTCTTTGCACAGTTTAGAAGCTGATCCCAGGCTAACTCAGTTTAGGAGCTGATCCCAGACTAACTCAGTTTAGAAGCTGATCCCAGGCTAACTCAGTTTAGGAGCTGATCCCAGACTAACTCAGTTTAGAAGCAGATCCCAGGCTAACTCAGTTTAGAAGCTGATCCCAGGCTAACTCAGTTTAGAAGCAGATCCCAGGCTAACTCAGTTTAGAAGCTGATCCCAGGCTAACTCAGTTTAGAAGCTGATCCCAGGCTAACTCAGTTTAGAAGCTGATCCCAGGCTAACTCTACTTTGCTGTTCTCTGTTATCCTGACCTAACTTTTGCCTTTTCCTATCCTGCCAGCTTGTGCCATGTGTAGCTCCACAGGTCCTGGGGTGCTTTAGCTGCTTTTGATGCCCCATAACCCAAGAGTAGCCACCCACTCGTGTCCTTTACCAGGGAGGCAGCCAAAGCTCAGTATCCATGAGGAATAAGGTGACATGAGGACATGCTGAAGAGCAGGAGTCAGCCTGCATGTGGCTTTAGCAGCCTCACATGCCAGGCTTCAGATGCAACCAGCTCTCCTGCTTTCCCTGCAAAGCAGACACCATCCATTAGCTGGGGAAATAGCTTTCTAAAAATAATCTTTTCCAAAGTCCAGTGCTGTTCTTTTAACTCCCTCAGACCCCAGAAGAAGGCCTCCCCTCTGTCTCCACTTTGGACAGGCTTTGCAGCATATTAAGGAGTGTGTTTCTGCTGACTCAGTCCTTTCTGATGGCTCCCAGATGTTTACCTGGCACCAGTCTCGAGGGCCTGGTGTGTTTAAAGGGAGCTTGTGCTAATGCTCCTCTTGAACCCTTGAAATCAACAGCAGAGCCTTCCTCAGCTGACTGTCAGCTGATAATTCGCTGTGAATAACATCTCATTCCAACTCAATGGCAGCATTTCCAACCCTCCTGGATGAGGAGCTCCTGATGGAGCCCTGAGGCATCACCCCAGCTCTGCAGAGCTGTGACAAGTGACCCAGTGTTTCTTTGCACCTGGGCATGAGGATGTTGGGAGGCAGATGGATGGACATCTGAAATCAGTGAGAGCTCTCTGAAATATGAGCATCTTTCTGCTGCTTTCAATTAATTGGCCAGGGAGCTCTTTGCACCCTGTCCCTCTCTGATCCCTTTATCCTCCCTTTGGATGCTCAGCACTCCCCACCTCGAGCCAAAGCAGAGGAAGGGACCTGCCCACCTTAAGTGAAAGAGAAGAGAAAACCGAAGTGACCTAATTTTAGAGAGGTGCTGGTACCCCTCGCTGGCAAATGGGATGCAGGGAAGCCCATCCCGGGGAATAAAGCACCAACTGTTGCGAGGTTTGGGCTGGATCCCAAAACAAGGCGCGTTGCCGCGAGTGGGGCAGCTCCTCTGGCTCTCACATGCTCCAGCTGATTTCTTTCAATCTGCCCTTTCTGAAAGTTCAGTGTTTGCCTTAAATGGGTGGTGGATTCGGGCTGCTATTTAGCAAAGGGCACCCTGCCAGGCGAGGGGTGCCAGGGCGGGCTCTGAGCGCCGGCTGTTCCCGCCGGCTCAGCCTCCCGGCCGGGCTGCAGGCAGAGCTGCCTCTGCTAAATGGCCACATTGTGAACGGCCCGTGGCAGTGCAGCTATTTTTAAACTCTCAGGGAAGTGCCTCAAAGTAGGAATTGTTCCCTGAATTTGGGTCAGACCGTCTACAAGAGCAACAGCTCGTTTTGCCACCCCTGCCCCTCTGTAGCCGGGTTAGAAACTCGGGCTCCTGCTCGGGGGGGAAGTGAATGCCACAAACAGGGCTGAGAAGAGGATGAAGTTAAAGGAATATTTGTCCCAGTGCCACTGAACGTCCTGTCTTCAGGTGTGCCTGGAGCTGGGGACAAGGCACGTGTTTGGACTTGCTCTGCAGGGCAGGAAATGATGAGAAGCTCTCACCTAAACGGAGCAAATGACATCCTGCATTGTCCTACCCCGGCAGAGCTTAATGTGCTGCCTGGAGAGAGGCTGAGGGCAGCTGTTTTGCATCTGCCTTAATATTCTGTACAAGAAAGAAGCCTCATGCTGGGATTTGTGTCTTTTGTGTAGTCAGCCAACACATTTTCAGGGGTTCTCAATGGTCTCAGAGTTTTTTGGGGCGTTCCTGCTTGTCCAAGGCACCTCGTGCTTGTCACTGTCCTCCATGGATGAGCTGGGTCTGGGGAATGGGGGTCTGGGGCTTCGTGCTCGAGAGAGGCTTTTCCAGCTGGGAGCTGGATGGCTTTTCCCTGCCTTGGATGGTTTCCAACTCATCTGGTCTCAGCATGTCCAAATCCCGTGTCACTGGGATGAATCTCAAATGATTCCTGCTAATCTGGGGTTTGTTTCCTGCCGCTGTAGGAATGCTTTCAGCACTGCTGTCAAAAACAGAGCCTCACCTTGTGTTGTAGCCAGGGATGGGCGAGTTTTCTTCCAAGATTTAGCCCTAAGGAGGGAGATCCTGTGCTTGCTCTGCCTCCACGAGTGCTTCTTGCTCTGGTTGATCCTTCTCCAGTGGCTCCTGGATCCTGCTAAGGAGCAGTGGGTGCTGCAGAGCCCTGCAGAGCTCAAACTGCCTTCCCTGAACAGCTCCTGATCAAAATAGGACCAGCCAAGATGTGCAGGGATTGTTAGAGGGATAAATTGGAGCAGGGGCGAGGAAGAGTTTGGGAGTGGCAGGTGGAGCAAGGGAGAGGGATTAAACAAAGCTTTTTAACCCTGGCAATGACCAAACCAAGTTCATCCGTCAGAGCCCTGGGTGCCAACAGCGTTTCCGAGGGCATGGGAATGCCTGATCTGGCCAGGGGCAGGTGGGTGCTCTGTCTGCTCTCCCAGTGTGCCATAACTCCATCCCTGGCACTGCTCCTGCTGTGACTGTTATCCCACTGTGCCATAACTCCATCCCTGGCACTGCTCCTGCTGTGGCTGTTATCCCACTGTGCCATAACTCCATCCCTGGCACTGCTCCTGCTGTGGCTGTTATCCCACTGTGCCATAACTCCCACCCCTGGCACTGCTCCTGCTGTGGCTGTTATCCCAGTGTGCCATAACTCCATCCCTGGCACTGCTCCTGCTGTGGCTGCTCTCCCAGTGTGCCATAACTCCCACCCCTGGCACTGCTCCTGCTGTGGCTGCTCTCCCAGTGTGCCATAACTCCCACCCCTGGCACTGCTCCTGCTGTGGCTGTTATCCCAGTGTGCCATAACTCCATCCCTGGCACTGCTCCTGCTCTGGCTGTTATCCCAGTGTGCCATAACTCCCATCCCTGGCACTGCTCCTGCTGTGGCTGTT